>NC_058415.1:63214137-63219137 GCF_002201575.2 Neomonachus schauinslandi
AATTCAAATCAAAACCACATTGAGATACCACCTTACACCAGTTAGAACGGCAAAAATTGACAAGGCAAGAAACAACAAATGTTGGAGAGGTTGTGGAGAAAGGGGCAATGCAAGTTGGTACAGCCACTTTGGAAAACAGTGTGGAGGTTCCTCAAAAAATAAAAAATAAAGCTACCCTATGAGCCAGCAATTGCACTACTGGGTATTTACCCCAAAGACACAGATGTAGTGAAAAGAAGGGCCATATGCACCCCAATGTTCATAGCAGCAATGTCCGCAATAACCAAACTGTGGAAAGAGCCGAGATGCTCTTCAACAGATGAATAGATAAAGACATGGTCCAGGGGTGCCTGGGTGGCTCAGTCATTAAGCTTCTGCCTTCGGCTCAGGTCATGATCCCAAGCTTCTGGGATCGAGCCCCACATCGGACTCCCTGCTCAGCGGGAAGCCTGCTTCTCCCTCTCCCACTCCCCCTGTTTGTGTTCCCTCTCTCGCTGTGTCTCTCTCTGTCAAATAAATAAATAAAATCTTTAAAAAAAAAAAAAGATGTGGTCCATATATACAATGGAATATTACTCAGCCATCAGAAAGGATGAATACCCAACTTTCACATCAACATGGATGGGACTGGAGGAGATTATGCTAAGTGAAATAAGTCAAGCAAAGAAAGTCAATTATCATATGGTTTCACTTATTTGTGGGACATAAGCATAGCATGGGAGAAGGAAGGGAAAAATGAAGGGGGGGAATCAGAGGGGGAGACGAACCATGAGAGACTGTGGACTCCAAGAAACAAACTCAGGGTTTTAGAGGGGAGGGGGTGGAGGATGGGTTAGCCTGGTGATATGTATTAAGGAGGGCACATACTGCATGGAGCACTGGGTGTTACACGAAAACAATGATCGTGGATCACTACATCAAAAACTAATGATGTATTGTATGGTGACTAACACAACATAATACAATTTTAAAAATAATAATAACTTGCTGGTTTGGGTCTGTATATTTGGGTAATTTGTAAAAGTATAAAAATATAATTGAATACTCTGACATTTTCCCTAAGCATTGTATTATAATCAAACATATAACAGACTTTTTGGTTGTATCTTTTCAATAAGCCCACAGTATGCCATTGTTGCTGGACCACAATGTAGCTAATCATTCTCTTCCATTGGGTGTTTAAATTTCCCCCCTTCTTTTTCTCCTCTTGCTGTTACAGTTAACTTTCAAAACTACTTTTATGCACATAACTTATATGTTCTTTTAAAATATATGTTACCCAATTGTTTTCCCAAAAGGAGGCATCACTCTATATTTCTCTTGGCAATATATGAGTGTGTTGGTTTTACCATAAACTTGTCAGTATTGCACTGACTTTTTGTTTTGTTATTCTTTTGGTTTTTGGGAGGAGGAAGTGTCTAATTTAATAAGGCACAAAATGATACATCATTGATTATTAACATGGCTAAGCATTTTCCATGAATTTGTTTACTATCTATATTTTGTCTTGTGTAAATGGTATTATCATTATCTTATTACAAGAAAACAATTACTTTAAGACAATGATAAGAAAGAAAATGTATCCGTTTAAGATAAATGAGATTAAAAAATGATATATTTTACAAAAAAGAGTTAGTGATGACTCTTTCAGCAGACAGAAGATAACACCACAAATGTATAACATGTCATGAATTTCCTAAATCCAGGAAACACTCTTCTGAGGTGGGTGCAGTGCAAAATCAAATCAGAGCTATGAATGGAGCCAAACTGCAAACAACTGTGGCAAACTAGTGAGCAAATACCCAATCATCCCTCTCCAGCCAACTGTTATCATGCAAGAATGTACAACCAGACCTGATTTTGTTTAAAGATGTCTGACTTCTTTTTTTTTTTAAAGATTTTATTTTATTTATTTAACAGAGAGAGAGAGAGAGACAGCTAGAGAGGGAACACAAGCAGGGGGAGTGGGAGAGGGAGAAGCAGGCTCCTGGCCAAGCAGGGAGCCCGATGCAGGGCTCGATCCCAGGACCCTGGGATCATGACCTGAGTTGAAGGCAGACGCTTAACGACTGAGCCACCCAGGTGCCCCAAAGATGTCTGACTTCTTGATTATAAGGCGAACTCTCTCCTATTTTTAAAATAGCACTGATTTGGGATGCTTGGGTGGCTCAGTCGGTTGGGCATCCAACTCTTGATTTTGGCTGGGGTCATGGTCTCAGTGTTGTGGGATCAAGCCCCGCCTCGGGCTCCGTGCTGGAGTAGAGCCTGCTTGGGATTCCCTCTTTCCCTCTCCCTCCCCCCCCCCCCCCCCCCTAAAAAAAAAAAAAAAAAACAACTAATTAAAAAACAGTCTTTTAGTATTCAAGTAAAACATCTGAAGACTGTTTTGGACCTACAGGCTGCCAGTTTTATACGTCTGGGCTGAGCCCAAGCCTGAACATCCTTCACTTGAGTTCCAACACTTTATAAGCATCCCTCACCATGTTGAACTATTCCTCAACAAGAAAGGGATTAAGAGTTTTAATGAAGGACATCTGGTTAATCATGGCATGCTGAACCCATGTGCTTATCACTGTTCCTTTCTGAAACTCCACTAACAATGAGAATAAAGAAATAAAGAGGTAGAATTCCTTAAGGACTAAGAGAACAGTGAAGACAACATTACAGATAAGAGGAACAGAGACAACACAGATGAGAGTTGCCAACAAACTACTGGACGATGGGAAATGAATGGAGGATTTCTCATAGCTGAGAAAGCTGAACACCAAAAACCTGCAATAGAGGGTGATAAAGAGGAGAAAAGTAAACCAATTTATACCATAAGCCCCATAAAAATTTAGGAGTCAATGTCACCACATATAGTAAATCACAGGTAAAGTATGGGGCTGAAAATATAAGCATTGGCTGAATACCCATACAGAAGCAGTCAGAACAGGTAATTAAATCTGTGAATAAATCAGACCAGAGATTCTCCAAACCCAAAGACACTAAACACAGTGAAAGGTGAAGAAGAGGTGCCAGCCTAAAAACATGGGTAGTTAGTGAAAAGTCTACATTCTGAAAGGTCAGGTTCTTATCCAATCTCCTTGCTTTGCTTAAATCCAAGAGTACTGGAAGCCACACATATAACCCCCAATCTCCAGGCAGAAATATGTAGAGCCCTGAACAGTCCCAAGTAAAAACAGAGACTGACATATGGGAATCCCCAACAAAAGGAAGGTCCCACCCAATAATTCTGCACAGAACCCTGCTGTAGAATTGACCTCAAAGAGCAGATAAATACCTCTATATAGTGTTTCTCAAGGAATCTTAGGGTTCTGCAAGGTGTCCCTAGGGGCTCTGTGAAAGATCATGATTTAAATAATCATCATCATCATCATCAGTCACGAACTTCACATGCCTCATGATGAAATGGATGGTGATCCAACAGGCCCACTAACAATTTAGGAAGAGATCTTTCAGCAGTACACTGTAGGACAATGTTTATTGCCTAAGACTATTCTCAGTTTTTGACATGAACTAGAGGAAGCTGTTGAAGATGGATGACTGCTATACTGCACAGGGGTGACTATGGCAGACTGATGATATCAGTCTCCCTCTCAAGTTACCTCTATTTATAGGCTGCTTATGTGAGTAAATAAGTTCTGATGGTGTAATTTTAAAAACTGGAGAGAAATTTTCATTCTAAAGAATGAATTTTTATGTGCTGTGATTTAATTGCCTCCATGCCATTTTTTTAATTTAATTTAATTTTATTATGTTATGTTAGTCACCATACAATACATCATTAGTTTTTGATGTAGTGATCCATGATTCATTGTTTTCGTATAACACCCAGCACTCCATGCAGTATGTGCCCCATGCCACTTGATATTATTTTAAACATTGCAAATGCGAAATGTAGAAGTTAGCAATAAATTGCATTATGAAGCTTTCATTTTTTGTGGTATTTTGTATAGTTATATGTTAGGTCTTTCTGTTTTATATTTTACTAGCATCATATTTTACAAACATGTCTGATTGCCCAAAATGGTTTCTTTTTAAAGATGAGATATGAGTTAGAAAAGGGAAATTCTAGGGGGCGCCTGGGTGGCTCAGTCGTTAAGCGTCTGCCTTCGGCTCAGGTCATGATCCCAGGGTCCTGGGATCGAGCCCCATATCGGGCTCCCTGCTCCGCGGGAAGCCTGCTTCTCCCTCTCCCACTCCCCCTGCTTGTGTTCCCTCTCTCGCTGTGTCTCTCTCTGTCAAATAAATAAATAAAATGTTTAAAAAAAAAAAAAAAGAAAAGGGAAATTCTAGGGGCGCCTGGGTGGCTCAGTCAGTTTAGCAGCTGACTCCGGCTCAGGTCATGATCCCAGGGTCTGGGATCAAGCCCCACATCGGGCTCCCTGCTCCGCGGAGAGCACAGATGAGAGTTGCCAACAAACTACTGGACGATGGAAAATGAATGGAGGATTTCTCATAGCTGAGAAAGCTGAACACCAAAAACCTGCAATAGAGGGTGATAAAGAGGAGAAAAGTAAACCAATTTATACCATAAGCCCCATAAAAATTTAGAAGTCAATGTCACCACATAGAGTAAATCACAGGTAAAGTATGGGGCTGAAAATATAAGCATTGGCTGCATATCCATACAGAAGCCTATCTGTGCTCTCTCTATGTCTTTATCAAATAAATAAATAAAATCTAAAAAAAAAAGGAAATTCTAAATCTAAGTCAATAAACAATAAGGTTTATTATTAATTAATTTATTTATTAAATTAATAAATTTATATATAATTGAAAAATTAAATAAATAATTAATAAACAATAAGGTCAGGGATGAAGAAGTATAGCCTCGAGTCATTCACTGCACTTGTGCAACAGTGTGATCAAAAAAAGTCCAATCACTTACAGGACAGTGAATATTTTACAGCAGTTTTCAACCTTCAGCATGTCTGAGCAAACTTTTCTTATTTAGCAATCATCAAGAGAAATCATCTCATCTTGATTGAAAATGA
>NC_058415.1:63220421-63231578 GCF_002201575.2 Neomonachus schauinslandi
AAAGAAAGAAAGAAAGAAAGAAAGAAAGAAAGAAAGAAAGAAAGAAAGAAAGAAAGAAAGAAAGAAAAACAAAAAACAATGGTAAGTTTAGTTTAACTACCTGGTTATTTCAAGAAAGGCGGGACAGTCATTTTTAATTTAAAGTAGGGAGGAACTACTCTTGCATACATATATCAACTCATTAACATTTTATATGGTAGAAATTTGTAATAAAACTTTAGGCTACTTGGATAGGTTTTATTTTTTTTTAGGATTTTATTTATTTATTTGACAGAGATAGAGACAGAGAGAGAACAAGCAGGGGGAGCAGGAGAGGGAGAAGCAGGCTCCCCACTGAGCAGGGAACCCAATGCGGGGCTGGATCTCAGGACCCTGGGATCAAGCCCCGCATCGGGCTACCTGTTCCGCAGGAAGCCTGCTTCTCCCTCTCCCATTCCCCCTGCTTGTGTTCCCTCTCTCTCCGTCAAATAAATAAATAAAACCTTTAAAAAAAAAAAAAAAGATTGAGAAAGGTTGTCACATAAAAGAAGGGATCATAGACAGATTTAAAAACCTGGAAGAAACATAAAAATTTCAAGAGCCAGAAAAACCTTTGGAAAAAAATTATAACCAATATCCTCAAGTATATTAGAGAGGTTAAATTATTACAACCATGATAAACAGGATGATATAACAACAACCACAAAAAGGAACAGAGAATTAAAAAGAACTCTAAGAACTTGAAAATATGATAGAAATGAAAAACGAAATGGAAGATTTGGAAGATGGAGTCAAGAAGATCTCCCAGAAAGTAGGGGGTCGGGAGAGGAGAAAATGGGTATCAGGAAAAAAAAATAAGGAAAAGATTTTTCTAGGAAGTACAGCCTTTGACACTGTTCTGGGGTGGTGGTGGGGGGGGGGGACAGAAAATTAAGGACAGGAAATTATCTAATAATACAAGAAAATGTCTAATAGTGAATGAGCCCACCCAAGTTCTTAACACAGTAAATGAAAAAGACCTGCACCAAGGCACACCATTCCAAAAGTTTAGAATGCTGCATTGAGAAAAAAAATAGGTCACATGCAAAACCTCAAAAATCAGCATGCATTCTCCAGAGCAATACTGACAACTAGGTGTTAATGAAGCAGTGCCTTCCAAATTCAAATTAAAATCCTATATGGAGCTGGGCGCCTGGGTGGCTCAGTCGTTAAGCATCTGCCTTCGGCTCAGGTCATGATCCCAGGGTCCTGGGATCGAGTCCCGCGTCGGGCTCCCTGCTCCTCAGGAAGCCTGCTTCTCCCTCTCCCACTCCCCCTGCTGTGTTCCCTCTCTCGCTGTGACTGTCTCTGTCAAATAAATAAATAGAATCTTTAAAAAAAAAAAAAATTCTATATGGAGCCAAACTATCATTTAAGTGTGATGGTAGGATATAAACATTTTCAAATATGCAAAAATATATTTAAAGTTACCTTCTAATCAATTATTCTCAAGAAGTTACTGGAGAGATTATTCCAGGAAAACAGGGAAGTTGCCCTAAAAATAAAACACAGGATACAGAAAACACGAGAATGACAAAGAAATATCACACAGTGATATCTGTCCACTGCCTAAGCTTGCTGCAAGATTACTAGGGTCTCCAAGAAAAGAGAAAGGGACAGAGACTAGGAAAATTACGGGAATTCAAGACCTAACAGTAACTTTTATTTTCTCAACAAATCTTAGTATAATTTTAAAGGCTGAGGCATAGTTTGTCTTTATCATACGCAATACTGGGGCATTCCATGGATATCCCTCTGCAATGGGTGATTTTTAAAGTGCATAATCAACTGTGTTCTTTCAACATATTAGAAAACGATATATTTCTTTTTTTTTTTATTATTCATTTGTCAGAGAGAGAGGGAGAAAGCACGAGCAGAGGGAGTGGCATGCAGAGGGAGAAGCAGACTCCCCGCTGAGCAAGGATCCTGATGTGGGACTCTATCCTAGGACCCTGGGATCATGACCTGAGCTGAAGGCAGCCACTTAACCAACTGAGCCACCCAGGCGTCCCAAAAATGATACATTTCAAAGAATTCCATAATTTCAAGTCAACATTATGTTCAATGTTCAGGAAAATAATATAAATAGTTCAGTCATATTTTTATTAAGCAAATAATTTTCCAAGGATCCAATATTTCTAGAGATTCCAGTCTGAACCTGCTGGCTGAATTCAACCCAAAAAAAGGTCTTATTTGAGTACTGCTCTAAATGTTTCTTTTAATTAGAATTCTAAGTGGACATTCCAATTAACCACCAGCCACACAACCACTCTATTGTGTTAAACACAATCCATTATACTCGATAACACTGCCTCAGCCCTGTGAGGATTTGAGTCGTTGAATCTTGGTTTAAACAAAACAAAACACTATGGGGTTATAAGTGCATCCTATCTTTATAGTGATTCCACAGGAACTGAAATTAGAGTGTGACTGGATCTTCAAATATAACTGAAAGCTACACCATGTGTAAGCCATTCAACATTAGCATAAGCAATGAATATTTATACTCAATGAGTCCTGGTTGGGGAAAAGGGAACAAGAAAAATCCTAACAGAATGGCCCCAAGTTCAAGATACAGAAAACACTAATCATGGTTGTAACCCTGTCTTATCTGCTCAAGTCATCTACACTTACTGCTTCAACATCTCTGTCTGGGAAGCAGAGATAAGGCTGACCTTTATCTTAGTGGAATTAGGAAAGCTTAGTTTGGAAGAAGATGGGAAAGTTCTTTGAAAAGGATACATGAACACTCTTATTACATATTATAGTCGTAATACTAATGTATTTAGGAAATCCAATTAAGTATTAAGGCTCTGCTATAGAAAATCCATTTCTCTTTTCTTAATCACAGGACAATTTTCAAAGGAAAATGACTTTTATCCCTAAATAATCCTTCTAGGTCCCTAGGTCCCTCTGTCAGGTCCCAGCAGCTTTCAATGTGAGCTCCTCTAAGGATAAGAACTAGAGATAGAGGCATTCTGCAGAGCTCCTCAGATGCCACAGATGACAACAAGAATTCCTAAAGAATGCGTTTTCAAAAATACACTGATGTCAGCAGAGCCGCAAATCCACAAAACAGAACATTTTTAAATGTAGGAAGGAGCAAAAGAAGTTTTATACTTTGTAACTACCTGCCAACTATTTCCTTTTTTCCCTCTCATATTGCCATGGCAAAAAAGTGACTTATCTACCAGTTAATAGATAGGTGAAAAAAATACCACCAGGCAGCTATTTATTTCATAGATTTATAGGCCCTCTGCCTATTGGATATGCTGGCAGCACTGGGCACTTCTTGCCACTGATTCTGCTTCACTAAATCCCAAGCAGTTCCAGAATATCAGCATGTCAGGGAGCTAAAGCCACTTCCTGTCACATACATTTTTCATGCATTTTCCTACTGTCTCAGATGAGGAGACTCTGGGGAAAAAAAGCAATTGGAAAAGATGTCTACCTTGCTCGAAGGCTTTCAACATATATAATTATTGGTCAAGCAATGGTAGAGCCATCAACCTTTCTCAATTCCATACTAAATGGTAGCTTAATGAAATTCATAGAAAAATATGACAGCAGACATAGAAATCAAAATTCTTGGAATTTTTTTCAATTTAATTCAAATATAGTAATGGATAAATGCACTAAAAACCTTAGGACTCCCATTTTAAAAGCTGTCCTAAATTAAGAATGCAGAGAAACTGGAATCATCATATATTTCTGGTGGGAATGTAAAATGGAACAGCCACTTTGGACAACGGTTTGGTAGCTTTCAAAAGGTTACACACAGAAGTACAATATGACCCAGCAATTCTATACCTAGGTATACACACAAAAGAACTAGAAAGGTATGTCCACACAAAAACTTGTATACGAATATTCATAGCAGCATTATTCATAATTGACAAATAGTAGAAACAATCAAATGTCAATTAATTGATAAATGGATAAACAAAATGTGGTATGTGCACAGTGGTGTACTATTCAACAATAAAGAAGAATAAAATACTGATATATGCTACAACCTGGATGAACCCTGAAAACACTATGCTCCATGAAAGATGCCAGGTGTAGAACACATATTATATAACTCCATTTATTTGAAATGTCCAGAATGGCCAAATCTATAGAGACAGAAAATAGATTAATGATTGCCTAGGGTTGGAGATGGAGACCAAAATGTGGGGGTTACTTTCTTTTAGAGGTGATGAAATGTTCTAAAACGGATTGCAGTGATGGCTCACTGTGAATACACTAAAAACCACTTTAAAGTGAACTGTACACTTTATATGGGTGAACTGAATGGCATGTGAATTATATCTCAATAAATCTGTTACAAAAAATTTTTTAAAAGAATAAAATAAAAGCTGCCCTACAGAATGCAGAAATGAATCTCAATTTGACCACAGAGGAAACTATGAAATTGATTCAGTGGGAGGAGAAAGGATTTTCTCATGTAGAATGAGTCTTTCAACCAGTCTTTCAACTTACCTCTAGTCAAAGGGAAAATTCTAAGAAAGGAGTTTAATGTCAGAATATCTAGAATTGTAATAAAATATGTTGGAGCTTTCCAGTGAACCGGGAAAGAATTTGGATAAGAACTTAACTAGTTTTTGATAGAGCTTGTTGTTAATTGCTCCATTCTGGAGGGGAAAAAAAAAAAACTTTTTTCCCAAGGAATTTACAAAATTAGCAGTTGAATTTGAAGCTACAGATTCTTTGTTCTCCTTTTTACTTGCACTAATACAGAATATGAGTTTATGAGTCACATTTATTCATTAATAGAGCAATGAATTTTCTCTTCAACTACAGATCAAGGCACTTTTATAAGCCTACCAAAAGGAATCCTCCCACATAGACAAATCACAAAGCAGAAGGCCGACAGGTTCAGTTCCAGTGTTCCTGAGCAGGGAGCTTTCCAGACAGCATTAAACAACTATGCAAAGTTCATATCATGCTTGTCTACTCCAGCAAAACACTGAAGTCACAAAAATACCAAATGCTGAGAACTGCAATACATGTATCAAGAATTTGGGGGCAATCTCCACAGGTGTGAAAGTACCTTGGTAAGTCCTACCTCAGAGTTTTGGCTAGGAAAACCTCTTCTGTCAAAAGGCTCTGCTTCCCTTTGGTTATAAAAATAGACAGGGCATAGAATGTAGAGGTAGGAGGGAAGCCACTGATCAGTGGCAAGATGCGGTAAGACAACTAGTGCATTCCAATGGACTCATGAGCTGAGAAAGACCTCCAGAGCTGATTCTGGGAGAAGGAACATGCTAAGAGCAAAAGCATAATATATTCCACCTAGATTATTAAATGTTGTATAAGCCAAATAGATAATGAACAAAAGTTCTTCTTCATAGGATAATTCCTTCTAATAATACAAACTACGTAAGAGAATTAGGAAAATCACCCTTTACGTAAACCCAGTGAATAAAGGATGGGGACCTCAATTACCAAGAGAAGCTAAAACCATAAAGTGACAAGTTGATGGTGAACTTTATAACACACAGTCTGGCTTATACCAGCCAAACCCACTAACCAACCTTAAAATAGTATGAAAAGTGGAACAGTCTTCTGTGCTTCACCACCTGTGAATTATTCTTGCCAAAATAATTGATTCTAAATCTAGTTGAGCCTCTAGATCAAATTACCAGTCTACAAGAAACATATAAAATTGAGGATGATGTTAAATGACACCATGAGGATGCTATCAGCCAACTCCAAAATGAGAAAAACTGTCCCAGTTTCTTTAAGAAATAAATAGCATGAAAAAGTGGGGTAGGAGAGCTGTTCGAGATCAAAAAAATCTTCAGAAAGATGGTAGACAAATGCTATGTGTGGACTTCATTTGGAAGCTAATTCAAACAAAACAACTTAAAAAGGCATTTGGGGGGCAAATGTGAAATTTTTCAAAGAGATTGTTTAATCAGATAATATGGAATCTTTGTTAAATGTATAGTGGTGTTTCTAGTCCTCATCTATTATAAACATACTGAAATATTTATGGATGAAATAATATGATGTCATGGATTTGTTTAAATATGCCACAAAAAAAACAAAGATGTGGGGAAGGAATAGATGAACTAAGACTGGCAAATTCTGATAACTACTGAATCTTGTTAATAGGTACATGCAGGTGCATTTTCTACTATTCTACTATTGTGTATGTTTGAAATATTCCATAATAAAGAGATTAAAAGAGAGGGAGAGAAAATTGCTGTAGCAAGTTGTCCCCTTAGTTCTGTCCCCATAAACACAATCCATGCACAGAAAATTCACAAAGGGGAAAGTGGACAAAAAGAGGAGAAAGAAGAAGAAGGAAGGAAAACACAATAGCTGGTCAAGTAACTACAGGTCATTTTTGTCCCTCTGAGAAGACTTGAATTGACCTTTACGATTGATTCTACCTTTTTTAAAGAATAATCATCTCAGATGAGCCCTTAATTAATCAAATGTTCTCACTCATCATTCTTGGGGAAAATAGTGAAATAACACAAACGGAGATGTTTAGAGCTTGAGAAAATACAATTTCTACTGATGATAGAGATTATTGTAAAAATATCTTTGCCAGGACTATATCTCTAAAGCTTTATTATTTATCTTTAGAGTATTTCTTTTCCATGCATGGATTTACGTAATACCATTATTTTTCCCATGGAAATGGGTGGGTTCAGGGGTAAGAAAAGGCAGGTGTATTGAGAGTTGCCTGTGTAGATAAGGATATGGGACCACCAAGATGGCAGGAAAACAAGCAGATATGATCTTCAACTGCTTTAAAAGCAAATTAAACTGGCTCAGCACAGTTCAATCTGGAAAGAAATACTACCATCTTCCTTTGATATGCCATGTTACTTAAACCTGAAAACTCCTAAATGTGCAGTGTTGGACTACTGTAATTTGGTATAATTGCCCTGGTGGGAGCCACTGGTCAAGATCACTTGTCTGTGGGATTTCTTTGAAAGAAGCAAATATTCCTGCTGCCAACTGTTCTCAGAAACAGTAGATCTTGGGGAAGAAAATAAGGATTGAGAAGGCAGGCATAGACTAAAGGAAGAGATACATTCCCTTCTCTCTCTGGAACTTGAATCTGGCCTCCAATGTCACCAGCCATAAGAACACCATCCAGGACCCACCATCATGGATCTCGGACTACGGAAGCTAAGAAGGCCTCTTCTAAAAGTGGTTTTATTTTATTTTATTTTGTTGTTGTTGTTGTTTATAATTTCTTTTCTTTTTTTAAGATTTTATTTTTTTAAGTAATCTCCACACCCAACATGGGCTCAAACTCACAACCCTGAGATCAAGAGTTGCATGCTCTATGGACTGAGCCAGCCAGGCACCCATTGAAGTGGTTTCAGGTTACATTCAGGTTACATGTTGTATACTCCTTTCTCACTGTCCTTGAATCTTCATTAGAATTTTGTCAGTGTTGTGGTCTGATCTCAGCCATCTTATGGGACACTCCCTGGGAAAGACTTATGCCTGTATTCATGCACAGTAGTAAAAAATAAGTTGCCAGTCAGGAAACTTACATTGACCTAAAGCAGAGTTGCAAATGCTCATGCACAGAGCAACATAGAAATCAAAATTCCAAAACTTGATGGCCTGCCACAAAGACAGATTTTTTAGTACCGATAAACTTCTGGATTTCCATAGAACCTGGTGAAGACTGTACTTATGGGTGGAAGCCAGAGTGGAAGCATAAAAATTTTGTAACATGGGCTATTAATGCAAATGTCTTCTCACAAACTAATGAGACATCTAACAAGTTAAAATTACAAAAGGAAAATTTTATTTTCAATTTAAAAAAAGCAATGCATTCAATTACAAAGAAAAACATGCTGCAGCTGAAGCTCTGACAAAAAAGAAGCTCAAAAAAATTAAATTTGTTGGATTTGTTTCTATGTGTATATGTCTGTGTCTGTGTGTATGTGTGAGTGATACAGAATCCCATCAGCCTTCAATATATCCACATCTCCTGACACCAAGGATATGGAAAAGGATTTTGTTAGACAATAAAATTAGTATCAGATTCTGGTTTTGCTGATGACCAACTACTCTGAATACGATAGTTTGATTCAGTTTGGAGGATTATGGTGTCCATCAGTTGGTGTCTTCAGGCTTCAAGACACATTAACTTATGATTAACTTATGATAATAAGAATTAAGCTCTTATGAAATAAAGTCCCACCCCCACCATGTTAGCTGAAAGTCACCTACCTGATAAAATCTAAGATTGAACACAATAAGGAGAACTGCACTCCCTGCCAGTACTTGATTCTACACCCACCTACCCACCTGCTCTAACCAGGAGGGAAACCTACTCCTTACCTCTACTTCATTCCAACATCCTGCACTCTTATCAACACATGTTCAGCTAAGGACAAATTGTCCTTTATCCTAATACCTTCTCAGTATAAAATCTCTATAAATCTCACTACAAATTCTCACTATAAAATTAAATCTCATTATACTTTTTCCTCAGCCCATATATTTCTACTAAGTGACTGTAGCCATATCTAGTTGACACCAAAAAGATCACACCTCAGCAAAATTACCACTAAATAGATTTATTTGAATCATTTACCAAACATTTATTGTCCCCTTCTTTATGCCCAGCACCATGGTAGGTCCTAACTACACTTTCTAAAATATACCAACCTTAGGATTTGTTTTTTATTTACTCTATTAATTTAATAATTTTATTTTCCCTTGTTACTTCATATCTCAGTAGGTACCATTACACAGATTAACTCATTTAATCCAATCAGCTAATATTTGCTGACTACCTACTGACTGTGTCCCTAGGTAATAAGACACTATAAAAGGAACAGAGAACTATAATTCCCTAAACTTCAAGACCATGAAATGTAGTCAAGTAGATAAGACTTAAACACACACAAAAAATGTAATACATCAATCAGTGCCATATAAGTGGTTCAGAGAGCAAGTTATATAGGAGCTTAGAAGAGGGAGAAAGATATAAGTGACACACAGTAAATGTGCAATCAATGTTTGATTGAATTAAATTGAACCAGGGCATTTAATATTGAAAATAAAGACAGATGGAGAGAGGGAGGAGCAAGATGGCGGAGGAGTAGGAGACCTGGATTTCGTCTCCTCTCAGGAATTCAGCTGGATAGGGATCAAACCATTCTGAACACCTACAAACTCAACAGGAGATCGAAGAAAAGAAGAGCAACAACTCTCTCATCAGAAAAGCGACCACTTTCTGGAAGGTAGGACGTGCGGAGAAGTGAATCCGAGGCGATATTCGGGAGGATAGACGGCGGGGGAGGGGCCTCCGGCGGCCGCTTCTGGCAAGTGATAGAGCCGCGGAGC
This sequence comes from Neomonachus schauinslandi, assembly GCF_002201575.2. NCBI lineage: Eukaryota > Metazoa > Chordata > Mammalia > Carnivora > Phocidae > Neomonachus > Neomonachus schauinslandi. The sequence continues at coordinate 63,229,776 of NC_058415.1, forward strand.
ACAAAATCGGAACTTTTAAGTCTGCTCCGCCGAGGGACGTCACTCTGGTGGCTAAGCGGGGGTGGAACCCTCCGGGACAGTGTGGTCTCAGGACCCACGGGTCACAGAAAGACTGGGGGTGCCTGAGTGTGGCAGAGCTCCCAGGTATCGGAGCAGGGAGGCCGGCTGCAGAGGCGGAGCCCAGGCGCGGGCTCTCAGCTCGGGGTTGCCATAAACCGTGATCCGCGGCACAGTCGGGCCCCTGCTCCTCCAGCAGGGACCCAACAAGCGGCAGATCCGGGGACACTCACCTTCCTCCCCCGGGAGGAGCCGCGCGGGAGTGCACCGCAGGGATCTGCTGGGTTTGGAGACTCCACCCAGGGTCGGGTGCCAGAGATGGAAACGCGCGGTCACAGTCCGGGTGAGCACGGAGTGCGGCTGGAGACCGGGGAGACGGGAGTGACTGACGGCTTTTCTCTGGGGGCTCACTGAGAAGCGGGCCCCGAGTTCTCGGCTCCTCCGGGGCGGAGATTGGGAGGCCGCCATTTTCACTCTCCGCCTCCAAAGCTGTACGGAAAGCTCGCAGGGAACAAAAGCCCCGGAGAGCAAACCCCAGCAGATTACTTAGCTGGGAGGGGGCAAGGGCGGGGCAATTCTGCCTCCGGCAAAGACATTTGGAAACCACGGCAACAGGCCCCTCCCCAGAAGATCAGCGAGAACAGCCAGCCAAGACCAAGTTTACCCATCAATGAGAACGGCAGAACTCCAGCTCTAGGGGACTACTGCACATAGAATTCATGGCTTTTTTACCATGATTCTGTAGTCTTTCAAAGTTAATTTTTTTTTAACTGTCTTTTTTCTTTTTTTATTCTTTTTGAATTTTTCTTTTTCCCTTTTTCAACCAACATCTTATCAATCCCTTTTTTTTTAAAAAAAAAAACATTTTTATTTTTCATTTTTAGAGTCATATTCTATCCCTTCATAGTAGTTACCCATATTTTTGGCTTATATATATAAGTTGTTCTCTCTTTAAAATTTTGAGATAGTTTCTTCTAACAGATCAAAATATACCCTAAATCTCTAGTATATGGTGTTTTCTGTTCCCCTGCCTGATCACATCCTCTCCCTTTTTTTTTCTTTTTTTAAATCCTCTTCTTTCTTTTTTCAAACAACTTCTTATCAATTCCTTTTATAAAATTTTTTATAATTTCCATCTTTACAGTCATATTCCATCCCTTCATCATATCAACCCTTATTTTTGTACATATATAAGTTTTTCTTTCTTTAAAATTTTGGGAGGCACTTTCTTCTAAAAGACCAAAATACACCCCAAATCTAGTGTGTGGCACTGATCATATTTGATCACATTCTGGTTTTTTTGTTGTTGTTTTGTTTTGTTTGTTTTTATCTTTATCTTTATCTTTTTCTTTTTTTTCTTTTTCTTTTTTCTCTCTTTCCCTTTCTTTTCCCACTGCTTCAGGTTTTTTCTGATTTGTTTAGAGTATATTTTCTGGGGACGTTGTTACTCTGCTAGCATTTTGTTCTCTCATTAATCTATTCTCCTCTGCACAAAATGACAAGACGGAAAAAATCACCTCAACAAAAAGAACAAGAGGTAGTACCGACTGCCAGGGACCTACTCAATACGGACATTAGTACAATGTCAGATCTAGAGTTCAGAATCATCACTTTAAAGATACTAGCTGGGCTTGAAAAAAATATGGAAGTTATTAGAGAAACCCTTTCTGGAGAAGTAAAAGAACTAAAATCCAACCAAGTAGAAATCAAAAAGGCTATTAATGAGGTGCAATCAAAAATGGGGGC
>NC_058415.1:63241578-63254466 GCF_002201575.2 Neomonachus schauinslandi
CTTCTGCATGTGGCTGTCCAATTTTCCCAGCACCATTTATTGAAGAGACTCTCTTTCTTCCTGCTTTGTCGAAGATTATTTGACCATAGAATTGATGGTCCATATCTGGGCTCTCTATTCTGTTCCATTGATCTATATGTCTGTTTTTGTGCAAGTACAATGCTGTCTTGGTGATCACTGCTTTGTAATATAGCTTGAAATCAGGCAATGTGATGCCCCCCACTTTGTTTTTCTTTTTCAACAATTCCTTCGCAATTCGGGGTCTTTTCTGATTCCATACAGACTTTAGGATTGTTTGTTCCAGCACTTTGAAAAATGTCATTGGAATTTTGATCAGGATGGCATTGAAGGTATAGATTGCCCTGGGTAGCATAGACATTTTAACAATGTTTATTCTTCTGATCCATGAGCATGGAATGTTTTTCCATCTTTCTGTGTCTACTTCAATTTCTTTCATGAGTATTCTGTAGTTCCTAGAGTATAGATCCTTTACCTCTTTGGTTAGGTTTCTTCCGAGGTATCTTACGGTTTTTGGTGCTATTGTAAATGGAATCATTTCTCTAATTTCTCTTTCTACAGTTGCATTGTTAGTGTACAAGAAAGCAACTGATTTCTGTGCATTGATTCTGTATCCTGCCACAGTACTGAATTGCTGTATGAGTTCTAGTAATTTGTGGGTGGAGTCTTTTGGGTTTTCCACATAAAGTATCATGTCATCTGCGAAGAGAGAGAGTTTGACTTCTTCTTCGCCAATTTGAATACCTTTTATTTCTTTTTGTTGTCTGATTGCTGTTGCTAGGACTTCTAGTGCTGTGTTGAACAATAGTGGTGAGAGAGGGCATCCTTGATGGGTTCCTGATCTTAAGGGAAAGGCTCTCATCTTTTCCCCATTGAGGATGATATTCGCTGTGGGTTTTTCATAGATGGATTTTTTGAACTTGAGGAATGTTCCCTCTATCCCTGTACTCTGAAGAGTTTTAATCAGGAAAGGATGCTGTATTTTGTTAAATTTTTTTCTGCATCAATTGAGAGGACCGTATGGTTCTTCTCTCTCCTCTTATTAATGTGTTCTATCACACTGATTGATTTGCGAATATTGAACCACCCTTCCATCCCAGGGATAAATCCCACTTGGTCATGGCGGATGATCCTTTTAATGTATTGTTGGATCCTATTAGCTAGGATTTTGTTGAGAATTTTGGACTCCATATTCATCAGGGATATCAGTCTGAAATTCTCCCTTTTGATGGGGTCTTTGCCTGGTTTGGGGATTAAGGTAATGCTGGCTTCATAGAATGAGTCTGGAAGCTTTCCTTCTGTTTCTATCTTTTGAAACAGTTTTCAGGAGAATAGGTATTATTTCTTCTTTGAATGTTTGGTAGAATTCCCCATGGAATCCATCAGGCCCTGGACTCTTGTTTTTTGGGAGGTTTTGATCACTGCTTCAATCTTGTTACTGGTTATTGGCCTATTCAGGTTGTCAGTATCTTCCTAATTTAGTCTTGGTAGTTTATAGGTTTCCAGGAAGGCATCCATTTCTTCCAGGTTGCTTAATTTATTGGCACATATTTGTTGATAATGATTTCTAATAATTGTTTCTATTTCCTTGGTGTTAGTCATGATCTCTCACCTTTCATTCCTAATTTTATTAATTTGGGTCCTTTACTCTTCTTTTGGGTAAGTCTGGCCAGTGGTTTATCGATCTTACTAATTCTTTCAAAGAACCAGCTTCTACTTTCATTGATCTGATCTACTGTGTTTCTGGTTTCTAATTCATTGATCTCTGCTCTAATCTTAATTATTTCTCTTCTAATGCATGGCTTAGGCATCATTTGTTGCTTTTTCTCTGGTTCTTTAAGGTATAAAGTTAGTTGGTGAATTCGGGATTTTTCTATTTTTTTGAGTGAGGCTTGGATGGCTATGTATTTCCACCTTAGGACTGCCTTTGCAGTATCCCATAGGTTTTGGACTGATGTGTTTTTGTCCTCATTGGTTTCCATGAAATGTTTAAGTTCTTTGATTTCCTGGTTAACTCAAACATTCTTTTTTTTTTTCTCAAAGATTTTATTTATTTGACACAGAGAGAGAGACAGCTAGAGAGGGAACACAAGCAGGGGGAGCGGAAGAGGGAGAAGCAGGCTCCCGGCTGAGCAAGGAGCCCAGTGCGGGATTGGATCCCAGGACCCTGGGATCATGACCTAAGCCGAAGGCAGACGCTTAATGACTGAGCCACCCAGGCACCCCCTGGTTAGCCCAGACATTCTTGAGCAGAGTGGTGTTTAGCTTCCAAGTGTTTGAATTTCTTCCAAATTTTTTCTTGTGATTGAGTTCCAGTTTAAAGCATTATGGTCTGAGAATATGCAGGGAATAATCTAAGTCTTTTGGTATCAGTTGAGACCTGATTTGTGACCCAGTATGTGGTCTATTCAGGAGAAAGTTCCATGTGCGCTCGAGAAGAAAGTTATTATTTTTATTTTATATTTTTAAAGATTTATTTATTTATTTCAGGGGGAGAGAGAGCAAGAGAAAGAGAGTGCATGGGGGAGGGGCAGAGGGAGAGAATCTTCAAGCAGACTCCTCGATGAGTGTGGAGCCCAATGGAGGGCTCAGTTCTATGACCGATGAGATCATGACCTGAGCTGAAACCAAGAGTCAGAGACTCAACTGACTGAGCTACCCAGGTGCCCCTATTTTTCTGATTTTAAATGTAATATAAAGTAAAAGAGTTACTATTTTTTCTGATTTTAAGTGTGATGTTTATTTATAAAAATAGTAAAAATAAAATGAAGTATATAGAATAAGATGAAAACCAACCTTAATTCTACCACCTCAAAATAATTACTGTCAACACTTTGATACATGTTTATATTATATTCTTCTGTTACAGATTTATTGGGGTTTAATTCAATACACTGTACATAAAGTGTGTACAATTTAATAAGTTTTGAAATGTGTCTCCACAAGTGATATATATCAACACAATCAAGATAATGAATATATCCATCATTCCCAAAACTGTCCTTTGTCCTTCTATAATTGCTTTCTCTTGTCACATCTCTTAGAGGCAACCATTGATTACTGTCACTATAGATGGTTTGAATTTTCTAGAATTTTATATAGATGAAATAATACATAACCCCCTTTTTTTTTTTTAGATTTTTTAAATTTATTTATTTGACAGAGAGATAGCGAGAGCAGGAACACAAGCAGGGGGAGTGGGAGAGCGAGAAGCAGGCTTCCTGCCGAGCAGGGAGCCCGATGCGGGGCTCGATCCCAGAACCCTGGGATCATGACCTGAGCCGAAGGCAGACGCTTAACGACTGAGCCACCCAGGCGCCCCACATAACCCCCTTTTTTATCTGGCTTTATCAGTCAACATAATTACTTTGGAATTCATCCATGTTATGTTATGTATCAATATTTCATCCCTTTTTATTGCTGAATAGTATTCTGTTGTATAGATTTACCACAGTTCATTTATTCATTTATCTGTTGATGGACATTTGGATTATTTACAGTCTGGATATTACAAAAAAAATTGAAAGTTTGAATGATTAGGAGAAGCTGATAATCAGTATCCAGATATATGGCAACTTTCAGGAGGGTTTTGGAATCTTCCACAGTCAGAATACTGATTCCAGGAACACTCCGCTAGGAGTATATCCTATCCCCACCCTCATATCACTGCTGGAGAGTGATCTATGAATCAGGGTCATTAAACAGGATAATTCTCCCCCAGAAGTTTCTCAAAATGACAAAAGATATTTGTAATATGTCAGAAAAGTCATATTTGTCATGGAATAGAAGTTCAATAATTTCAAGAGAAATTCCATCTAAATTTTGAAATTTTAATAGAAGAGGAAAGAAAGGAGGAGAGGAAAGTATTAAGAAAAAAAGAGGTAGAAAATAATTTCAAAGCTGAAGAAAAATGATTTTTCAGTTTTTGAGATATGCTTAGTATCAGGCAGAATATATGTAATAATTTCACTTTATGGGTGCAAATTTAAAAACATTGAGGATAATGAGAAAATTCAAAGTTTTCAGAAAGAAAAACAGTTTTTCCATGAAGAAATGAAAATCGAATTGACATCACATTTCTTATCAAAAACAATATATTAGAAAAATATTGGAGCAAAATGTTTGCTATTCTGAAGGAAAATGATTTTGAACTTAAAATTTCATACCTAGTGAAAGTGGCATTCAATTTGAAAGGTCTACCAAGGACATTTCAGAATTAAAAAAGTCTCAAAAAACTTACCACACGTAAACTCCGAAAGAATTGTTAGAGAAAGACCTCCATAAATAAATAAATACACATATATATGTACACATACAACAAATCTATCAGACACAAAACACAGACAAGCAGAATTTTAATCCAAAGAAACACATAAAACATTAGTTAATTCTAAATAATTATTTATGCAGAATCTAAAAAAATAGCTATTTGGACTTAAAATCCTAGATGATCTCAACATGTAATGCAGTTGGAAAACTAGAAGGATGTGGTAGAGACAAAAGTTTCTAAGAAGGTGGGGGAAAAAGACAAACGATGGAAAATGTGAGTGAAAAGTTAGGACATATAAAGACCTATCTTAAGAGACCCAACATAAAAATAATAGAAATCTGAGTATGAGAGAAATGAGAAGATGTAAGGAAAAAATTATTGAATAATAGAGGAGAATTTCCCAGTACTGAAGAGAGAATAAGACCTACAGCTGTCCCAGAAATGTTCCATTAAAAAAATTTACTCTCAGCTTTTGTGTGGACACATGCTTTCATTTTCTTGGACGAATACTTAGGAATGAAAGAGCTGGATCATATAGTGGGTGTATGTTTAACTTTTGAAAAAATTGCCAAAATGTTTTCCAAAGCATCATACCATTTCACATTCCCATTAGCAGTGTATCAGAGTTCTAATTCTTCCACATCTCTGTAAAAACTTCAAATGAACAGTCTTTTAAATTTCAGTTATTCTAATAGGCATGTAGTGTTTGTCTCATTGAGGGTTTTTTTTACAGTTAGAAAATTTTTTTTATTGAGGTATGATAGACATTGTGCTTTTAATTTGCATTTCCCAAGTGACTACTGATGTTGAAAACCTTTTCCTGTGTTTATTTGCCATCTGTCTCTTTTTGGAGGATGTCTGTGTTCAAATCTCTTACAGATATTATTTCTTATTATTGAGTTCTGAGAGTTCTTTATATGTTCTGGAAATAAGTCCTTTATTGGATATATGATATGCAGATATTGTCTCTGTGGTTTGTCTTTTCATTCTCTTCACAGTGTCCTTTGAAGAGCCAAAGCTTTAACTTTGATGAAGTTGAATTTATCAGTTTCTTCTTGTATAGATCATGCTTTTGATTTTATTTTTATTTAGCCTAGATATTTTTTTGTATAAATTTTATAGTATTAGGTTTTATATTTAGGTTTGTTTTAATTTTTGCATGCAGTGTAAGTTGTGGATTGAAGTGTTTTTTTTTTTTTTTTCACTGTTTTAGTGCCATTAATATTAAGTTTGTATGTTCTTATCGGATTGCCTTTGCATCTTTGTCAAAGATCAACAGGGATGTCTGGTTGGCTTAATCAGTTAAGCGTCTGGCTTCGGCTTGGGTCATGATTCCGGGGTCGTGGGATCGAGCCCCACATCAGGCTCCTTGCTCAGCGGGGAGCCTGCTTTTTCCTCTGCCTGCTACTGCCCCTCTCTCTGACAAATAAATAAAATCTTTAAAAAAAAAATCAACCGACCACTTATGTGTGTGTTTATTATTGGACTTTCTTTTCTGTTTCACCCATTTGTTTATTTTGCACTCATATCACACTGTCTTGATTACTGTTGTTTTATAATATTGTAATAAGTCCTAAAGTCAGGTAGTGTTAAGTCCTCTAACTTTGTTATTTTTAAAAACTTGTTTTGGCTATTCTAGACAAATTTGCATTTCTATATGAATTATATAATTGGCTTGTCAAGTTCAACAAATAAGCCTCCTGGAATTTTGATTTGGATTGTATTACATCTGTAGAGCAATTTGAGGAGAATTAACGTCTTAACAATATTGAGTCTTTTGATCTAGGTCTCTCTATTTATTTATGTATTTTTTAGTTTATCTTAGCAGTGGCTTGCAGTTTTCGGTATTCAAGTCTTGTACATCTTCCATCAGATTTATCTCTAAGTATTTTATGTATGTAGACATGCAGTTGGTTTTTGTATATTGATCTTGATAAATTCACTTTGTAGTTGCTCTCAAGCTCTTATTTTCTTTCTTTTTTCTTTTGTAGATGAGTTAGGATTTCCTACATAGGCAATCATACTGTCTTTGGATAAAGACACTTCTTTGCTTAGAACCTCTAGTATAATGTTAATAGATGGGGTAAAAACAGACATCACTTAATTTCTGATTCTAGGAGGAAAGTAATTATGTTTTCCTTTTCATGAAGTGTACAAAAGTTGGTTATTCCTAGAGGTCAGCAATTACTAGGGATCACATTTTAAGCAATAAATACATTCTGTTTAATAAAAAATTAGTTGTCACACCAATTTACTATAATTTATATGAGTGAATGTTAGAGTTCTCTTTCAGAATAAACAGAATACATGTAAATATTTAAGATTAGGAAAGCGTCATAGTAATGACTTTCCAATAATAAACATGTCTTTCCTATTTAAATGGAAATAATGTATGAAGGGGTGAGTAGCAATATATTAATAAAGTGGTGTTTGTAGTAGCTGAGGAGTAGCTAGAGTTGGACAGAAGTACTGGTTTTTGGGTGATTAGCAAAAATATTTGCTTTATAACATTCTGATTTTCCTATACAAAAGTTAGTAAGATTTTCCAAATCTATAAAACTGCTCTTTTCTAGGCTACATACTTTAAATGCTGACCATGGTAGCAGACCCTGACTTGAGCCTTAAAAAACTTAGTCAGTCATGAGCCCTGATGGGAAAAGCCTACATCATAAAATTCATCTTTGTCCTTGGGGCTTTGCTGTCAGACCCAGCAGAGTTCAAACATTTACTGAAGACCAAAACAGTATTTTCTTCATATGCCTTTCTCAACCTTGGTAACCATGTGGGTTGTCCTCTAACAACTAGGATTGCTTGAGCAGTCCTTGAAAGGGGTTTTAGCCCCAGAGGATAAAGAGGCTCTTAAAAACGCTCTGCTCAGAATTCATCGTATCCACTTGAAACTTCTGTTAGTTCCAGAAGGATTATTTAGAGTGCTGTCAGACATCACCAAGGAGCTATAAAACATGGCATGTAACATGGTGTCTGTACCAGCTAAAACTGTTCCAACTCCTAGAAGCTCTCTTACTGGGTCTGAGAATGTTAATTGAATGTGTGGCTGTCTTTTATGCCAGAAATGAGTAAAAAGAGACATGCTCTTTACTCTCCCCACCCCAACCTTATACTTTGCCTATACTTTAGGGCACCTTCCCAGTAAGGTTGGAGGACCTTATTTTCTGTTATATCAGCATCTTGGGCTAACCCTAGCACACATTTACTGATGATATTGTGATAGCCTCTCAATTTGTTTGAATCTCCCACTAGACTATAAACACTGTGAGGCCCTTACTATATCTAAATTACTCATCTTAAGCCACCAGCAACCAGTAACAGTGCCCAGTCTATAGTTGGCACTAAATAGACATTTGTTGGATGAATGTATGAATGAATAAATTCACAGAGCAGACCTTAAGTGGTAGCAGTTTTTTAATTCCCAAGTTAAAGTAACTAAGACAAAACTTTCCTTGTTCATGAATTGATGAGGGACCAGGGTTTGAAAAGTGAAGAAATAGGGGCACCTGGGTGGCTCAGTCGGTTAAGCATCTGCCTTCAGCTCAGGTCATGATCCCAGAGTCCTGGGATTGAGCCCCACATTGGGCTCCCTGCTCAGTGGGGAGTCTGCTTGTCCCTCTCCCCCACCCCCGCGCTCATGCTCTCTCTCACTCTTCCTCTCAAATAAATAAATAAAATCTTAAAAAAAAAAAAAGAAAAGTGAACGAATAAACCCAGAGGTTTAGGGAGTGAGGAAGGGAACCATTAGTAAGGTAAGGGTAGTTTACTGGTAGTCTACTGGTAGTGAGGTTACCTATTTGTGACTTGGGGTCTGGAACATGATTTAGGAGTGGCTTCTGTAACCTCAAGTTTAAATCTAGTTGTGCTCTTATCAGCAGGTTGTTGCATGGATTTGGGACACCATGGTAAAGACTCAATCTGTTATGAAACTCTAGAATATTTTGACAAAAAGGGAAAAGAATACTGCTGCTTTCCATTTGTATGTAACTACTTGTGTTGATTCTTGAAATGTTTCTCACCTTTTGTCAACCATCCCGTTGTAGTTTGGGAAGTTATAAGATAGAGAACTGGTGCTCTTTTTGTATCTTTACATTTCCTGAAATCTTCATGTTTCTAGTTTTCTTTTATCCTCATTTTCTTTGGGTTTTCTCAACATGAGTGGGTTTTAGTTGGGGAGAAAATGGATATGACTGGCATATAAAACTTACAATTTTAAGTACATACTTGTTTTTTACATAGCCATATCAATGAACTCTCCTATTAGTTTCAAATTTGTTTCAATTGATTATCTTGGATTTTTTTCAGATAGGTATTTTGTTATGTATAAGCAAAGATAAAATTTCCTCTCTCTCCTAATATTTATACTTCTTTTTACTTCTAGTGATCTTATTTAATTGCCTGGAACTACCAGAAGGATAATAAAATATGAGTTGTGATAGTGTAATTTTTATCTCATTCCTTCTATTAATAAATATCCCCATAGTGTTTTATATTTAAATATTATGTTGCCAATTAATTGGATCATAGGTATTCCATATCATATAGATACTCTTCAATTTCTTCTATTTCTATTTATTTGTAGGTCATAGGTTTAAAAATTTATCAATTGCTTTTTTGAAAAACATCTATTGAGACAATCAGATAGCTTTTTTCCTTTGACCTACTAATATGATGAATTATAGATTTCCTAATATTGGCCCATAATTGTATTCATTCCTGGAATAAATCCTACTTTGTCATGATGTATTATTCTTTAAATATCCTGACAGACTTGATTTTTCTAATGTTTTATTAATGATATATGTATTTATAGTTATAATTGAGATTTCCTAGGAGACTGTGAATTTGCCTCACAGCTACTACTCCATAGTCAACTCTTGCTTCCAAACCCTTTAGCTCTGAGCTGGGGTGGGGAAGCTGTTTGTCAAGTTTTCCTTGGGTTCTGGTCACTTTCTTTCCAGACAGATTGTGCTCTTGTTCTTTCTTTATTTTGTCTTCATCTATTGTCTGTGTAGCAGAATTTTCTTGGATCTTCTTACTTGATTTCTCTCTCTTTTTTAAGAGCGAGAGAGTGTGCATGCATGTGTGAGCAGGGCGGGGATGGTGGTGGTGGGAGGGGCAGGGAGAGGGAGAGAGAGAATCTTAAGCAGGTTCCATGCCCAGCATGGAGCCCAACACAGGGCTTGATCTTAGGACCCTGAGATCATGACCTGAGCAGAAATCAAGAGTTGACGCTTAACTGACTGAGCTACTCCAGGTGCCCCTTTTCTTGATTTCTCTTAATTCAGATTGTTCCCCTTTCCCTTCCTTTTCTATTTCCCTTTTTTTTTTTTTAAGTAAGCTTTACACCTCAACTTGGAGCTTAAACTCATGACCCTGAGATCAAGAGTTGCATACTCTAATGACTAAGCCAACCAGGTGCCTTTATTTCCCTTTGGTTTTTATTCATCAGAAATTGGGAATGGGTAGGATAGGCAAAACTTACTATTTGAATCTAAAAGCTTCTGATCTTGTGCTTCAAATCTAGGAGCATGAAGCAAAACAAAGTTACATAGTATTTTCATTAAATTCACATTTGAGACTATAGCATTTAAATCATAGCATTAAATCATATAGAATTAAAAATCAGGTATTAGCTCTTAAAATTTTCATAATGGTAAAGTCTCTGCCTTAGGGAGGAGATCACTGAACTACTTCTCTAGGAGTGTAAACATCTCAGTGGTTGGCCCAAGATTGCAACTGAGGAAGTTGGCATTCCAAGTCTCAAGTGCTAAGCTTTGTGCCTTGAGAGTATCTTAAATTTTATGTTGGTACAGTAGAACCTTTTATTAAATCTGATAATTAGAATGACTCACACTTCTAAGACCAATAGCGTTCTACCTGTTTTATGCTGTGAAATATTGTGCTGTGGGAGACACATTCTGAATCTTGCATAGGCTTGTTATTAAGCCCTGAAATATCTGGCAGAATGTACAAGTACAATCCTCATAAAAACTACAGTCATACCAACAGCCAGTTGCAAATACCAAAGGTGTGCAGAGCTTGTGCTAAACAACACTTTACCATCTGTACAGTTCACCTTGGGGATGGCCCATACAGTGGATGTTCCACTTAAGGGTCCCTTCTCTGCAGGGTCTCCCTCCTTTTCCTCTTTTTCCTTTTCACCATCGCATGGGTCCTACATTCTTCAGTTGATGTACCTTGTTAGTCAAGGCCAGAAATTCAAATTCTAGGCTCCATTCTGGAAGAGGATCAAGGATCTTCCTGGCTCCAGAATTTGAGATTCTTTGGGAGTAGACTATCATTTGACAAACAGACCTTTCCCTGGTCAAGATTGATTCTTTTTCAATAATGCACATGTGCTGTTTAACAAAAGAAAGACCCCCTCTCCAGCAGGAGTGAATATCTGGAAGTGTGAAGGAAATAGAGGACCTTCCTGTCACATGTTTCTGGTGGTTTGGGATAATTTGCCAGGGATTTTACAGAGCGTAGTGGCTGACTAAATGGATGTTTCACCCATGAGTATCTGAGCCCAGGGTGTTGAATTTGTTTTCCCATAGCCAGTGGGTAAGCCATCTTGATAAGGGTCCCAGGGCTACCATCTCTCCAAGCCTCTGTGTCCCTCTGTGACCTTGGGCAAATGCATCAGCTTCTCCCTCTGTAAAAGAAATCTTGACAGTGCTGTGTCCTCCATTCCAGAGCTGTTGGGAAGATGAATGTGAATGTGTCTTTAAGGAGCTCTGAGCTTCCCTGAGGAGGGCGTTGTGTAGTTACGAGATGTTACTATCACCATTCCTCTTAGGAACGCTGAGGATGAGATGGCTGGAACTAAATCAGCTGCACCTGCCTGTCTTTTATCTTCAACTTTAATGCTTCTTCTTGTCTCCCACACAAACTATAAGCAAATAAATATTATTTTCCAAGTCAGGCTACCTTCCATTGAGTCAGGGCTGATTCTTGTCTTATGCCCTGAGCCTAGCCTGCTTGGTTGGGTGTGTGGGGAAATAATTCTTTTTATGGCAGACAGCCCCAGCCTCACTGTGGTCCAGCAGGGTGACCTTGGACCTGTTACTTAACTTCTCTAAGGCTCTGTCTTCACCAGTGAAATTGGGTTACTTAGCAGTATTGTATGGATTAAATGAGATTAGTTTTTCAAAATATTTGGCAAGCAGCAGGTGTTCAATAAATGTTAGTGTTTTGCAATTTTGTTTTATCTCTCACTTTTTGGCCCTGGCTTTAATATGACATGTGCATTTCTATCTCAGCATCTTGTTTTGGGTAGCAATTGATATATTGGGTGTCTTGAGATATGGCATCATTATTCTGGAAGATTTCATTTTGAAAACCATGTGTCTTCATTCTCAATGCCCTCAAAGCAATTGAAACAAACCAAATGTATAAAAGCATTTACTTTGTGACATTTATTTTCAGTAGTCTGTGAGCCCTCACAATCTCTTAATAGAAAGAGAAAGCTACAAAACCTGGCTGGGCAGTTAGGAGGTGCTATTTAAAGCCTCAGTGGGCCCCAAATGACAATTTTGAAATTGACTGTGGAATGTGATGATGCCAAGTACTAGCAGACGCCCAGGAAACCTGTCACGTTTGCCATGTGTTACCAAAAATCTTGAGTCTGCAGCGGTTTTTAGAATAGTTTTTCTCTTAGGAAGCTTTTGCCATTTCTTACTCCCTAGATTTCCCTTTTGCTGTGGTTGGTACATGCTGCAGCAGAGGAACCTCAGACTGCACACTGAGCCTCTGTGCACTGGGAGGTTTTCCCCTATGCAGAGATATTCGAAAAACTTCCAGCTGAGGTTAGCTACATGACAGCTTTATGCCTGAGAATCAGTGATTGCATTGAAAAGTGGCAGCTTCTCCTGTACATGGTTGTTTTCTAGTGGTTTAGAAGCCTGCTCTGCCTCGGACTAGCTAGATGACCTTGTAAGTTACTTAACGAACGATTCTCAGTTACATTGTCTGTCAGATGGGGTTAGTGATACCAACCTCGACTTTTATAAAAATTTGTTGTGTTGTATATAAAGTTCCTACTAGGGTATTTAACATATACATGGAACACTACATCAAAAACTAATGATGTAATGTATGGTGATGAACATAATTAAAAAAAAGAAGGTACATCGATACATTTTGGCTATTATTTTTTAGATAAACTCATGAAAAATAATCATTGTGGTAAGCAGAATAATGATCCTCCAAAGATGTTCACATCCTAATCCTTGGAACCTGGAAATATGTTAACCTTTGAGGGCAAAAGGGACTTTACAAATATGTTTAAGGACCTTGAGATGGGGAGGTTATCTGGATCATCTGGGTGGGTCTAATCTAATCATATTGTTCCTTAAAAGAACGTTTATCCTGCTGTGGTCAGAAAAAAGATGGGAGAGCAGAGGCAGGGTCAGAGACATGCTACATTGCTGGATTTGAAGATGAAGAGAGGAGCCACAAGCCAAGGAATGCAGGCAGCCTCTAGAAGCTAAAAAAAGCAAGGAAACAGATTCTCTCCTAGATGCTGTAGAAGGAATCAGCCTCTTCAATAAATGGTGCTGGGAAAATTGGACAGCCACATGCAGAAG
>NC_058415.1:63254866-63380404 GCF_002201575.2 Neomonachus schauinslandi
AATTCAAATCAAAACCACATTGAGATACCACCTTACACCAGTTAGAATGGCAAAAATTGACAAGGCAAGAAACAACAAATGTTGGAGAGGTTGTGGAGAAAGGGGCAATGCAAGTTGGTACAGCCACTTTGGAAAACAGTGTGGAGGTTCCTCAAAAAATAAAAAATAAAGCTACCCTATGACCCAGCAATTGCACCATTGGGTATTTACCCCAAAGACACAGATGTAGTGAAAAGAAGGGCCATATGCAATGTTCAGTGTTCATAGCAGCAATGTCCGCAATAACCAAACTGTGGAAAGAGCTGAGATGCCCTTCAGCAGGTAAATGGATAAAGGTGTGGTCCATATATACAATGGAATATTACTCAGCCATCAGAAAGGATGAATACTCAACTTCTACATCAACATGGATGGGACTGGAGGAGATTATGCTAAGTGAAATAAGTCAAGCAGAGAAAGTCAATTATCATATGATTTCACTTATTTGTGGAACATAAGGAATAGCATGGGTGACATTGGGAGAAGGAAGGGAAAAATGAAGGGGGGAAATCAGAGGGGGAGATGAACCATGAGAGACTGTGGACTCTGAGAAACAAACTGAGGGTTTTAGAGGGGAGGGGGTGGGGGGATGGGTTAGCCCGGTGATGGGTATTAGGGAGGGCGCATACTGCATAGAGCACTGGGTGTTATACGAAAACAATGCATCGTGGATCACTACATCAAAAACTAATGATGTATTGTATGGTGACTAACATAACATAATAAAATCAAATAAAATTAAGAAAAAAAAAAAAGGAATCAGCCTTCCCAACACCTTACTTTAGCCCAGTAAGATCCATGTCAGGCTTCTGACCTTTAGAATTGTGAAACAATAAATTTATGTTGTTTTAAGCCACTAAGTCTGTGATAATTTCTTATATGGTAACAATGGAAAACCAATACATGATTAAAGAGAATGTAAAAGTTTGTGCAGTTATAGAAGAGTGAGGCCCATCATGCTCTGTGTGTAGATAAGCTACTAGGTATGTGCCAAATTCTAGTCTCTTTGAGCTTGGTAAGAATGTTTGAAATCCTACCAATTTCTCTTCTGGGCAGGATTTATGCCTTGCTTCACAAGAATTAAAATGCTTTGTTATGCCCTAAAACATTTGAATCTAGTCTGAAAAACTCACATATATTTGGAATTCCTGTAATTGCTCAGATCCCTGATTCCTCTCTGAATAGACAGCGGTTGAGTTTTGCTATACCTTATCATCCTATGGATGAAAGAACTTAGAAATTAGAGTCAGAAGATGTGGGTCTGAGTCCTGCTGTCCTGGAAAAGTAGATCATGTAATCTCCAAAATGTATCTCCAGAATGGAGATGATAACCCCTGGTTTATTTATTATTGTGTGGGTCAAGGAGATGATGTGAGTAAAGATGCATTGAGGACTGACCTACTATGTAAGTTTCAGGTGTGATTATTATATTGTTATCTTGATTTTCATGTTGTGATAGAAACATAGACTATTAGATCAAGAAAGGGTTCGACAGATCATTTAGTCCCTTAGCCTTGAAACTCAGGCCAAGAGAGGTCCATTAACTTGAAAATGTTCTCCTGGCTCCCTTGTGTCCAGCTTCCAACATGGCCTGGGTAATCACTGGAAGATGGGCCAGGCTGGGAACTTTATCTCACTTGAAAGGCATAGGCCTGGGGTGGGGAGGGATGCAAGAAATGAGCGGCACAGGGATCCAATCATAAGAACTGGTGATGAGTTGGGAGGAATTGGCAGAGGGAGAAGTTATCCCTAGGAATTAGGGCAAGTAACAGGCAGAGTGCAAGGAAGCGGTACTGTGCTGAGCTGGCTGGCGGTCAGAGGTGGCCTTATAGTTGGTGAAAGTAGGAATAGAACTTTGAGCTTCTGACTAAAGTCTTGTGTTCTTCCCACTATACTTCCTGGTTTTTGTTTTTTGTTTTTGCAGGAGGAAGAGGGGAAACTGCCTTGTATGTGGGTCTTCTAGTGATTCATTTGGAAAGAACTCAAGATGGACTTATTTTGAATTCTGCTTAAAGATTAAGGTATTGCAGTGAGGTTCTAGTGAATGATCTTCTTCAGCATGTGATAGGCTCACATCATCAGAATTTGAATCTGTAATCTTTGGTCTTGAAAATTTCTTCTTTAATATCTAGATTAACCATGGATAGTCAGGCAAAACAAAGCAAAAGAACACAAAGCAAATCTCTGTATAAGGCGATTTTATTTTATTTTATTTTATTGTTAAAGATTTTATTTATTTGACAGAGAGAGACACAGCGAGAGAGGGAACACAAACAGGGAGAGTGGGAGAGGGAGAAGCAGGCTTCCTGCCGAGCAGGGAGCCCGATGCGGGGCTCAATCCCAGGACCCTGGGATCATGACCTGAGCCAAAGGCAAATGCTTAACGACTGAGCTACCCAGGACCCCCAAGGCAATAGCAATTTTAAATTCACCTCTGGCTCCCTAGGTCTCCTCAGTGTACACATACACAAACACATACCTCACACACCATACATATGCACATAGACACTCATAACACACACAACTCCCACCACACACACACACACACACACACACACACACACACATGAAAACAGAATGTTAAAGAGAATTATGGTACCACTGGTTTTAGGACCTTTTGTCTATTTTGTTTCAAAATAATGTATTGAATTTTATGAATTTTATCCCAAAATGTGTTATATAGAAATGTGACCTATGTACAACATATTTCCCCAGATTATATTAAGTGGCCATTTGCAAAAGAAGAACGGATTGGAAGATGGAAGAATGAAGTGACTACCTGTAGAATCTAACAGTAAGAGTTCTTTATAATTTTATAAGGATGTAGAATTCAGAGGGCTTCCATATTCACCAATGTATTGTACCCCCCAACAGTCCTGTGAAAGAGGCAGGAAGGTAGCTTTATTCCTGTACCACAGCTGGCATTCAGAAAGGGGACACGAATTGATCATGGTCAGACTTGGGTATAAAGAAAGGCTAGCTGACTTCTTTTCTATAACCATGGAGCTGTTTCTCTTGTCTAGTTGCTAAAGAACTATAGCAATAAACACATTTTAAGTGAAGTTTAAAATTGATGTTTAAATATAGATTATGTAAAAATTTTCACATTCTAAATGTTAAACATGTTTGCTATGTAAAATTTCAAAAACTTGGAAAAATAGGAGAAAATTACCCTTAGAGTTTTGTTGTATTTCTCTAAAATATTTTCTACAATAGGAGTTCTTTGTCATTTTATTTGTTTACTTAGTAGGTTAATATTAAATTACAATTTTTCTATCAAAAACATTTGTCATACATATTCCTGTGTTATATTATCATTAACATCATATTTAACAGTTGCAAAGTACTCCAGGGACTGTGCTGTGATCTATTTAGCAGTTTCTGTTTTAGGATCTGGGTTGGTTCTAATTTTTGCATTTTCACGTTTTTTATTTTTATTTAAATTGTAGTTAGTTAACATACAGCGTAATACTAGTTTCAGGTGTACAATATAGTGATTTAGTACTTCCATACAACACCCTGTGCTCATCACAAGTGCCCTCCTTAAATCTCCATCACCTATTTAACCTATCCCCCCACCTGCCTCCCCTCTGATGACCATCAGTTTGTTCTCTAGAGTTAACAGTCTCTGTCTTGGTTTGCCTCTCTCTTTTTTCCCCCCTTTGCTCATTTGTTTTGTTTCTTAAGTTCCACAGAAATCATATGGTATTTGCCTTTCTCTGACTGACTTATTTCACTTAGCATAATACTCTGTAGCTCTATCCATGTCATTGCAAATGGCAAGGTTTCATTATTCTTTATGGCTGAGTAATATCCCAGTGTGTGTGTGTGTGTGTGTGTGTGTGTGTGTGTATACCACTTCTTTATCCATTCAGGATTTTCACATTTTGATTTAATTTTTCAGGATAGATGTCAAGCATTGGGGTTATCAGGATAAAGCAAATTGGATATATTGCTAAATTGCTTTCTAAAAGTGTTCTACCAATCTGTCTTTTGTATTGTAGAAATTAAATCAACTTAAAATGGAGTTTTGTTCTCAATAGAACTTCAGGCACAGGGACTTTCTAACTTGTCACCTTTCCCTACAGGACCCAGCATCTGGCTTTGTTGTTCAGCAGCCCCTCTCCTTCTTCAGTACCATTTTCAGCTTTTCACTGCTTGCCCTATTTCAAAGTTCCATTAATTTCTAAGGCACAACAGTTTGGTTTTGCTCTCTGCTTACATTATAACTCATCATCTTTCTCACCCCACATGACTTATCAGAGTATTTTTCTAAACAAAGTTAGTTCCCTTCCTAAGAAAACCTCCGGAGCCAGCTGAAAAGATGACATTTTCAACATTCTGTAGGACTCACTGATGCTTGGAAAACATCTACTTACGTATGTGTTTGTTTATTTAGGCTGATGGCTTTCAGGATTTTAATAAAGATGAACTTTCTAGTTATATTAGTTGTCCTAAGGAGAGAGTAGCAGTTCTCTGCTATTGGACATGTCCAAGCAGAGGCAGATCATCACTTTTCAGGACAATTGTAAATGGAATCCAAGCAAGAGCTGACTATTGAGCTAAAGTAGATGACCTTGAGGATCTGTACAATTGTGAGAGTCCTTGAATCCATGATTTCTACCTTCTCTAACTATTAAATTCCTATTTATTGATGATTTATTTCTAAGACCTCTCTTTTTAATAGCAGGCTGGCATAAAGTGTTGGGCCACTGGGTTGGACACTCATGTCCTATTGCTTCCTCATCAATGATTCAATGTGATTAGCTCCCTCTGGCAACGTTCCTCACAATGGAGCCTGTTTAAGTGATTTTTTTGCCTCTGAGACATTCCAGCCCTTTCACTATTTTAGGAACATACTTCTAAATTATACAAGGTTTTGCTGACACAAGGGCCATAACACCGTGCCAAGAGGAGTTCTCCATGAATGGAATAAATTAATTGGGAAAGCCTGTGAAAGGTGTGTCAGTGCAGCTGCTATGACTTTCCCCAAAGTAACAAGTTTGAGGCTGAGAACTCCTGACCCCTGGGGCTAGAGGATGCTTTTCATATATGGAGTTAGTTACATCGGAAGGGTGCGGATGGCTCAAACAGCCTGGGCTGGGAGATGCTGGTATGGGAGTCCGCACCTTCACTGGACACTCACATCAGCCGCACCTTTCGTTTCAACATTATGTTGCTGATCAGAGTGGCTAAGGAGCACACTACCCTAACTTCATTATTATACTTAGCTCAGACACAATCTCCTAGGCCCCTTTCATAATAAGCCAAATGTAAAATATTATAAGAAACTCTGGGTGGTATAAATCCTGGGACCTAAAATGTACCAAAAGACTTAAAAGTGAATATACCTTTTATCCCAGCAACTTTGCTTCTTCCTAAGGAAATCATGAAAGAGATGTGCAAGCATGCCCAACTGTAACACTTTATAATAACTCAAACCTGGAACTCTCTTAAATGTCTCCAAATAGGAGACTATGTTAAATGAGGTATGTCCATACTATTAAGAATCATGTTGTAGAAAAAAGGTCAGAGGTACGGAGATGTTTATGACACATTACTCAGTAAAAGAATCAGGCTACTATATCGTACACCTGAAATTAATATAATACTGTATGTTAACCAACTAGAATTAAAAAAATTAGAAAAAAACACTTTGAAAAAAATTGACTACTTAAAAAAAGAATATGTTTGATGTAGGTATAATAATGAATTGATGTTTGTTTGGTGCATACTGTGTATGCATATCAGGCACTGTCCAAATTGTTTTACATGTATTTTTTTTAAAGTTTTAATTTAAATGCCAGTTAGTTAACATACAACATAATATTAATTTCAGTTATAAAATGTGGTAATTCAACACTTCCATGCAACACCTGGTGCTCCTCACAACAAGTCCACTCCTTAATCTCCATCACCTATTTTCCTTCATTCCCCCACCCAACTCCTTTCTGGTAACCATCAGTTTGTTCTCTACAGTTAAGAGTCTGTTTCATGGTTTGCCTGTCTCTTTTCTCCCCCTTTGATCATTTTTTTTTTAAAGATTTTATTTATTTAGTTGACAGATAGAGAGCACAAGTAGGAAGAGTGGCAGGCAGAGGGAGAGGGAGAAGCAGGCTCTCTGCTGAGCAGGGAGCCGGATGTGGGGCTCTATCCCAGGACCCCAGGATCATGACCTGAACCACCCAGGTGACCCTGATCATTTGTTTTATTTCTAAATTCTACGTATGAGTGAAATCATATGGTATTTGTCTTCCTCTGACTGACTTACTTCGCTTAGCATAATACTCTAGCTCCATGCATATCACTGCAAATGGCAAGATTTCATTCTTTTTATGGCTGAGTAATACTCCGTTGTGTGTGTGTGTACACCACATCTTCTTTATCCATTCATCAGTTGAAAGACATTTGGGCTATTTCTATAATTTGGCTATGGCAGATAATGGGCTATAAACATTGGGGTGCATGTATCCCTTTGAATTAGTGTTTTTGTATTCTTTGGGTAAATACCTAGTAGTGCAATTGCTGGGTTATAGGGTAGTTCTATTTTTAATTTTTTTTTTTTAAAGATTTTATTTATTTATTTGAGAGAGAGAGAATGAGAGAGAGCACATGAGAGGGGGGAGGGTCAGAGGGAGAAGCAGACTCCCCGCCGAGCAGGGAGCCCGACGCGGGACTCGATCCCGGGACTCCAGGATCATGACCTGAGCCGAAGGCAGTCGCCCAACCAACTGAGCCACCCAGGCGCCCCTATTTTTAATTTTTTGAGGAACCTCCATACTGTTTTCCAGAGTGACTGCACCAGTTTGCATTCCCATCAACAGTACAAGAGGGTTCCCCTTTCTCCACATCCTCACCAACATCTGTTGTTCATGTGTTGTTGATTTTAGCCATCCTGACAGGTGTGAAGTGATATCTCATTGTGGTTTTGATTTGCATTTCCCTGATGATGAGTGATATTGAGCATCTTTTTGTCTGTTGGCCATCTGCATGTCTTCTTTGGAAAAATGTCTATTCATGTCTTCTGCCCATTTTTAAATTGGATTATTTGTGTTTTGGTTGTTGAGTTTTATAAGTTCTTTACATATTTTGGATACTAATCCTTTATCAGATATGTCATTTGCAAATATCTTCTCCCATTCTGTAGTTTTGATTGTTTCCTTAGCTGTGCAGAAGCTTTTTATTTTGATGAGGTGCAGATAGTTTATTTTTGCTTTTGTTTCCCTTGCCTCAGAAGTCATATCTAGAAAGAAGTTGCTATGGCTGATGTCAAAGAGGTTACTGCCTGTGTTCTCCTCTAAGATTTTTATGGTTTCATGTCTCATATTTAGGTCTTCAATCCCTTTTAAATTTATTTTTGTGTCTTATGTAAAGAAAGTGATTTAGTTTCGGGGTGCCTGGGTGGCTCAGTCATTAAGTGTCTGCCTTCGGCTCAGGTCATGTTCCCAGGGTCTTGGGATCAAGCCCCACATTGAGCCCCGCATTGGGCTCCCTGCTCTGCGGGAAGCCTGCTTCTCCCTCTCCCACTCACCCTGATTGTGTTCCCTCTCTGGTTGTCTCTCTCTGTCAAATAAATAAAATCTTTAAAAAAAAAAAAAAAGAAGGTGGTCTAGTTTCATTCTTTGTCATGTTTCTGCCTAGTTTTTCCCAACACCAATTGTTGAAGAGACTGCCTTTTTCCCATTGTATAGTCTTTCTGGCTTTGTTAAAGATTAATTGACCATATAATCATGAGTTAATTTCTGGGGTTTCTATTTCTGTTCTGTTGATCTGTGTGTCTTTTTTTTGTGCCAGTACCATACTATTTTGATCACTGCAGCTTTGTAATATAACTTGAAGTCTGGAATTGTGATGTGTCCAGCTTTGCTTTTCCTTCTCAAGGTTGCTTTGGCTATTTGGGGTCTTTTGCAATATTCACAAATCAGTCAACGTGATGCACCACATTAATAAAAGAAAGGGTAAGAACCATATGATCATTTCAATAGATGCAGAAAAAGCATTTGACAAAGTACAACATTCTTTCATGATAAAAACCCTCAACAAAGTAGGGTTAGAGGGAACATTCCTCATATAAAGTCCATATATGAAAAACCTACAGCTAGTATCATTGTCAATGGGGGAAAAACAGAGTTTTCCTCTATGGTTAGGAACAAGATAGGGATGTCCCTTCTTACCCCTGTTATTTACCATAGTACTGGAAGTCCTAGCCATAGCAATCAGACAACAAAAAGAAATAAAAGGCACCCAAATCAATAAGGAAGAAGTAAAACTTTCACTATTTACAGATGACATGATACTCTATATAGAAAGCCTGAAAGACTCCACCCCAAAATTGCTAGAACTGATTCACCAATTCAGTAAAGTTGCTGGATACAAAATCAAGGTACAGAAATCTCTTGCATTTCTATACATCAATAATGAAGCAGGAGAAAGAAATTAAGGAATCAATCCGATTTACAATTGCACCCATAACAATAAGATACCTAGGAATAAACCTAACGAAAGAGATGAAAGACTTTGCACTTTGAAAACTATAAAATACTAATGAAAGAAACTGAAGATGACACAAGGAAATGGGAAGACATTCCCATGCTCATGGATTGGAAGAACAAACATTGTTAAAATGTCTATACCACCCAAAGCAATCTACACGTTTAGTGCAATCCCTATCAAAATACCAATAGCAATCCTAAAATTTGTATGCTTTACATGTATTAATTTATTTAATCCTTACAAAATTCTGTGAACTGGTATTATTGCCCCATTTTATAGATGAGGAAACAGGTACAGAAAACATAGGTAACTTGCTTAAGGTTACTAGGCAGAACAGGGATTTAGTTGGGGAAAAACTTAGCTCCAAAGCTGAAGCTGTGAACCACAACTAACATTGCTTCCAAAAGATTGAAAAGACAATCTCTGGAAGCTAAATGTGATTACATATGGTTGTTAAGATTATAGCTGATATTTTCCTTTTGAACATTTATTTATTTTTATTTTTTTTTTGAGAGAGAGAGAGCATAAGCAGGGTGGGGTGGGGAGGAGAGGGAGAGAGAGAAAATCATAAGTAGGCTCTAGCCTGATGTGGGGCTTGATCTCACGACCCAGAGATCATGACCTGAGCTGAAATTGAGTCAGAGACACTTAACTGACTGAACCACCGAGGTGACCCCCACCCTTTTGAGCATTTATGAAGAGAATAATACTTGTAAAATAACATAAAAAATACTCTTGAACCATAAGTAGCAGCTCTCTAATTAATTAGTGTGCTCAAACAACATTAATTTGGCTAGAAAAAGAAATAAAACATAGTTTTGCTCTATGAATCCATCACCATTTGGAATTCAGTATTTCGTTCGGGTGGATTAGCTCACTGTCTCACACAGAGGCCAGGAGGGTAGAACCAAAGCTCATAATTTTCACCATAGGTTCATTTCTTAATTTGTCTCAGATTAATGTTGACCTTGGGTGTTTATATTTAGCAATTGTATTCCTTTCTTGTGTTGAAAGTCTCCGAATTGCAGGATTTTGGCTCTAGGGCAGTGTTTCTCAGCTGGGGGTGATTCTCTTCCCTAGTGAACATTTGATAATTTCTGGAGACTTTTTGACTGTGAAAACAGGGTGGAGGTGTTGCTACTGGCATCTACTGGGTAGTGGGAGGCCAAGGATCGTGATAAACATCCTGCAATGCATAGGAGAGCCCATGTGTTCAAGAAATATTAACTACAGGCCACCTGGGTGGTGCAGTTGGTTAAGTGTCCAACTCTTGGTTTCAGTGTGGGTTGTGATCACAGGGTCATAGATTGAGCCCTGAACCAGGCTCCAGGCTCAGTATGGAGTCTGTTTGAGATTCTTGCTCTCTCTCCCTCTGCCCCTCCCCCCTCAAATAAATAAATAAATCTTAAAAAAAGGAAATATTAACTATGATTATTAGTATTCTTGGTAACTGAAAGGGCTTTTAAAAATTTTATTTATATTTTTTCTTTTTTATTGATAATTTTTTTAAAAATTGAATTATGATTGATATGACATTTATTAGTTTCAAGTGTACAACATAATGATTCAATGTTTGTATATATTGTGAAATGATCACCACAGTAAGTCTAGTTAACATCTGACACTATACATGGTTATAGAACTTTTTTTTCTTGTGATGAGAACTTTTAAAATTTACTCTCTTAGAAACTTTCAAATATGCAATACAGTATTATTAACAATAGTTATTAACACATTCCCATGACTTTATTTTATAACTGGAGGTTTGTACCTTTTGACCCTCTCCACCCATTTCACCTACCCTCACTCCCACCTCTGGCAACCATAAATCTGTTTCTCTATCTATAAACTTACTTTTTTAAAAAAATTCTACTAAGTGAGATCATATGTCATTTTCAGAGAGTCATTTTCTGTCTGACTTATTTTACTTAGCATAGTGCCCTCAAAATTCATCTATTGCAAATGGTAAGATTTCATTCTTTTTTAATGGCTGGATAATATTCCATTATATATTTAAACCACATTTCCTTTACTTATTCATCTGTCTATGCACACTTAGGTTGTTCCATATCTTGGCTATTGTAAATAATGCTGCATTGAGCATGGGGATGCATATATCTCTTTGACTCAGTGTTTTTGTTTTTATTTTTTAAGATTTATTTATTAGAGAGGGAGAGTGTGAGGACATGAAAGCAGGGGGAGGGGCAGAAAGAGAGAATTCTCCAAGCAGACTCCCTGCTGAGTGTGGACTCCGACATGGGGCTTGATCTCATGACCCATGATATCATGACCTTAGCTGAAACCATGTGTCAGATGCTTAGCCGACAGAACCACCCAGGTGCCCCAATTTTTGTTTCCTTTGGATATATACCCAGAAGTGGAATTGCTGGATCATATGGTAGTTCTATTATTTATTTTTTAAGGAACCTCCATACTGTTTTTTTTATAGTGGCTCACCAATTTACATTTCAACCAATAGTGCACAAGGGTTTCCTTTTCTCCACATCCTCACCAACACTCAATATTTCTTGCCTTTTTCATAATCGCCATTCTAACAAGTGTGAGATGATATCTCATTGTGGTTTTGATTTGTATTTTCCTGATGATTAGTGATGTTGAGCATCTTTTTATGTACCTGTTGCCAATCTGTATGTCTTCTTTGGAAAAATGTCTATTTGGATCTTCTGTTCACTTTTTGGCTAGATTGTTCTTTTGCTTTGAGGTATGAGTTCTTTATATATTTTGGATTTTAATCCCTTATGAGATGTATGAATTGCAGATATTTTCTTCCATTCATTAGGTTGTCTTTTCATTTTGTTGATGATATCCTTTGCCATGCAGAAGTTTTTGGTTTGAGATAGTCCCACTTATTTATTTGTGCTTTTGGTGCCTTTGCTTTTGGTGTCCGATCTAAAAAATCATTGCCAAGACCAATGTCAAAGAGCTATGTCTTCTTCTAAGAATTTTATGGTTTCAGGCCTTACAGTCAAGTCTCTTTCATTTTGAGTTAATTTTTGTGTATAACGTAAGATAGTAGTCCAATTTTATTCTTCTGCATGTGGCTTTCCAGTTTTCCTAGCACCAGTTATTGAAGAGACTGTCCTTTTCCCATTGTATATTCTTGGCTCCTTTATCATAAATTAATTGACCATATATGCATACCTGAGGACCAATTATCACATTCATTGCTGTAGTTAAGGTGAGTAAGGCTAAAGGCCTAAACTGAGGTCATGGAAATATGGATGGAGAGAAGGGTGGACTTGAGAGAACTCTAAGAAATAAAAGCAGTGGACATTTGTGAATGAATGTAGACAGTGGTGAAGGAATTATTTTTGATTTTGTGTCATTAATTTAAAAAGATATCTGTATAAGTATAGTCTATTTAGTGTTCACATGGTTAGATATTCAATCATTCATTTAACAAGCATTTATTGAGTAGCTGCCTTTAAGAAAGCCCAATGTTTTAAGCATGGTGGGACTATATTTATTATACATATACTATACATATATTTGGACTTGACCGTTAAGGAGTTTATAGTTTAGTAGAACTTATTTAAAGATCCTGGAAATATTATTTTATGTTTAAGTCATGTGTCCAAACTTGGACAGTTGGATGCTGTCTCCTGAGTTGAAGCTTGAGCAAGTGGCACAGAACCAATGGGTAGTGGTCCCTTGTAGTCTGTGCCCTAAGAGTTTCTTCTATCTACAGGTTGGCCAGAGTTTCTGCATCTTTAACTCCTGGAGCTCCCTTGGTTCCTGTCTATTTTCAAACTTGGTTTTCCAGATTTTTCTTGATTTTGTGAACCTTTAGAGATCCTTTGAAATCATTCCCTTTTCCTTACATTAGACTTGGTTTCTTTGGCTTGCCTTCCCCATGTGCTCATATTTTCAGTTTTCATATCTTTGTTTTTTCTCCTTTCTATGCTTATGCAACTTTCCAAGTTTGTCTTCTGCAGCATTGGTTCAGTTTTCCTGCCCTTAACTGCCTCCAAAGTTGATTTTAATTCCTTGGTTGCACTTTGCTTCTTTTATCTTTTCCATCGCAATCTCATTCCTATTGTTTTTAGTTTTAGATTGTTCTCTTCATATGGATATCTTTTCCTCCTTCAAAGGGAATTTGTCTTCCATCATGCAATTAAGATTGCCAAACCATTTATTTCCATCAAATACCAAATATCAAACATTTTCTGACCACAGAAATAATACCTTCTTTCTTTGAATATAGAAAATTATTATTTCATTCCTTAAATGAATTGCATTATTAGAGAGAAAGCCCAGGGTCCAGAAATGCTGCTTTGAGGATTGTATCACCTTGAAACTCATACATTCCCTCCCACTTTCCACATCAGAATGCCATGGCTTTGGATAAAAAAAAGAGAAACACATAGATACCACTCCATCTAAGGCTGTCAGTTTGGGTGTTTAATGCCCCCTTTCCCCATTGTATATGGAGTCTACTTCCCTAGGATCCACAAAGACCATTTCTTCGGTGAGCAAGACTTATCACAGCACATTTTCACCCCTGCTTGAGCATGTTCAGACCTCACATACATCATAGTGTTTTAATGGGATAGATAGAATTTTTAATATTGTTACTAGCTGAAACTCTTTTCTCTTCTGAATCATCAATTTACTAATGTGTTCAGGTTTTGTTTTGTTTTTTTGCCTTCCATGTTGCACTCCATTTACTGAAGATGTATGGCTCATACCCAGCTCCTACTTCCCTTAGCATTTCTGTCACTTTCTACAGAATAGGAAAGACTTTCCTTTGCTCCCTTAAGAATATCTTACCCTATTTTTTCTTGTCACTCTTCTATCATTTCAGAGACTGAGAATAGGCTGACTATAAGATATTTTATAGACTTGCTCCTTTGCATCTGTTTGAAGGAAAGTGAGAAATGGAGGCAGACAAAGCTTGTTATGTAGTACTATTTTATTACTCCCTTCTTATGTGCTTTGTATGTCAAACTGTCTATGACGTTTCTACTTAGATAGCTCACAGGATCTTTAGACTTAAGGTGTGTATAACTATGCTGGCCTCCCCTGACCCTGAACCCAACCTGACGTTTGCTCCCTCTTCCATGGTCCTGAGTTGTTTACCACTGTTTATTACCCAGAAACCTAGCAGTCATCCTTCATACCTTTCTCTCTCAAACTTCTTACCAATTCTTTTGAGTATATTTCTTAAATAAATTTCAATAAATTCATCACATTTATCCACGTTGTGCTCATGCTAATGGTATCTCTACCCTGGAGTACAGCCTTCTAAGAGATATTTCCATAAGGATTTTTGTTTGTTTGTTTTTGAGTACAAATAATAGAAGACAGCTTAAATAATAAAAGACTTTTATTGGCTTATTGGATTGAAAAGGCCAGAGTTAGGGTCAGCTTCAGGCAAGACTTGACTGAGAATGTCACCAATGTTGCTAAAATTTTGGTTTCTTTCGATTTCTCCTCTTTACTTTCTATGGTGTTATATGCCTCCTAAAACTGGATCATCCTGTCAAATAAGGGGGCTACTAGGAGGTTCTAGGTCCTCATGCTTCCTTGTTCATGATCTTTAGGAAGAGAAAACATTTCTCCCAGAAACTTGTATAGAATAGTGACAAAGCTTCTTTCCCAGTCGTCCTTTTTTTTTTTTTCCATTTACCCAGTTTGGGTCATGTGTCCTTCCCTGAAGTAGTCACCATAGTCAGAGGGATGGATTTTGTTGATTGGAGACTCACCTTTAGAATTGAGGGGAAATAGATCCCACTCACACTATATGGCCAGGGGAAATAACTTAAAGGCATTTTGGAGACTTGTTAACTGAGAAGGAAAGTACAAGGCAGCACACGTGACTTATCCACTACACTGCATTCACTTTAACCTCCCTCAAATCTTTTCTCCGCTATATAGGCAATGCAGTCTTTTAAAAAGAGAAATTGTGTTGTGTCACTCCTTTATTTAAAATCACACTTGGCCTCCCTTTGCTCCTTGGATAAAGATAAAAAATAATCCTTAACACTCCTTATAAGTTCCTTCTGGCTCTGCCTACCTTCCAACCTCATCTATTACTATTATCTGCTTTTGGTCTCTATCCACTCACCCTGGCTGGCTTTTGTTCATTCTCTTGGATTACTAGGGCTTTTTCTTGTCTCAGAGCCTTCACATAGCTATGCCATCTACCTGGAATAATCTTAGCTACTTTCTTCATCTGCACAACTCCAATTCACCTATGCTTTTCTGTTACAGTCCTTTTTACCATTTAAAATAGGTTATAATGAGATAGTTGACCTAATGTTTGTTTTTTCCAACTAGACTGTAAGCACCATGAAGATAAACACAGGGATTGTACTTTTTAAGAACCAATGTGTCCTTGGTATCCAGCATAGTTCTTGGGCCTTGCTTAGTAAATATACTCACCACTTTCATTCTAACATCAAATAAAACCCCTCATCTGGTATCAATAGCAGTTCCCCCACCTGCCTCTGTTTGTTCATTTGTTGGATGGCACAACATTACCCATCTTGTTCTTTCCTGTGAGCAAGATCTTTCACTTCACAGAGCCTAGATGTCCTCATATCTAACCAGAGAAAAAGATATTTATCTCTTAGGAAATTAAATTAGCTCAAGTATGTGTAAGTACCTAGAGCACTTGGTATACTTTGACAAATATTTGCTAACTTAAAATTGGAATCTGTATTTGGAGAACTTTCCACTGGGTGTCTGTCCTAACATTAACCATGACAAATAGCTGGATAACCCTTGAAAAGTTACTTTACTATTTATCTTTATAAATATTTGTTGAACACTCAGGATGTGTGTGGCATTTTCCCAGGCTATTGAGAGACAAGTGAGAAAGGGAATCTAGAAGACAGAGAGATAATACTACAGAGCTACTAGTCTTATTTGCTCTTCATCCCAACTTGACATTAATATATACATTTTGCACTGAAATTGTTTTCTATTATTAAAACCCGAATCTCATTATATACCAACCTACAAGGTCATTGTGAAGAATTTTAGGCCTTTGCTCTTGTTTTCATTTTCCAGGTTGTACTTATGCTTGGCTGGATTTATTCTTCAGATGTGCTTTGTTAAAAACCCTATATCATAAGAAATAATCATTTTGACATGAATTATAATTTCAAGAATGGCTTTCTTAACATTCCTAAATATTCACTGAGGTGAATCATAGGAAAAGAGCAAGTAATATAGTTGCTCACTTTAGCATTCATTATGTCATTTCATCATTTTAAAACTTACCTTTTTATTATAAAAAACAATGAATGTTCACTATAGAAAATTTGGAAAATATAGATAAGGAAAAAACAAACATTTGTAATCTTATCACCCAAAGAGATAACCGCTGTTGACATTTTAATATTCTCATTCTTACACACATACCCACATGTGTGTGCACACACACATACGTGCACATATGCACAGACATCATCTCAAATAATTAAATGAAAGTCATAATATTCAGCCAGTTTTTTAAATGTGTTCTACCCAGCAATGAATTGTGCTTTTAATTAATTCTTATCAGTTCCTATAGTTTTACCATTGATTTTTTTTTTCATTTGTAGACCTATTACATAAAATATTTTGACCTCATTCTTGCAAATATTTATATTGCTGGTTTTGTTTTCCTGCCTAATTGCATTGACTTTCCAGAACAATGATAATTATTTGTGATAAAATATGCTTATTGTGTTCTTGACTTCATTTATTTTTTAATTTTTTTAAAGATTTTATTTTTTATTTTTTATTTGACAGAGAGTGAGCACAAGCAGGGGGAGCGGCAGAGGCAGAGGGGAGAAGCAGGCTCCCTGCGGAACAGGGAGCCCGATGCGGGGCTCGATCCCAGGACCCCGGGATCATGACCTGAGCTGAAGGCAGATGCTTAACGACTGAGCCAGCCAGGCACCCCTGTGTTCTTGACTTTAATGGAATTGTATGTAACTATATGTGTAAGTGTGTATGTGCATTTATGTGTGGTGTATGTGTGTCAGCATTGAGGGTATTACAGGAAAGGGGTCCTGAGAGTCTGTGATTGGTTGGTAGGGTGGGATAAGTAACCATCAGTAAAGATTAGGGGATTGAATAAATTCAGAACCGACAAATTGTTCCAGCTTTTGGGAGGCAAGGAAGGACTACAGGTGAGGGAAAACTAAAGGCTGACTCACTAACACTTTTTTTCTAAGACAGTAGCAGCTGGCAGAAATTCATTTATATGCCACTTACTGGAGAGAAAGCGTGAGCCTTGATCTAGAAAGGGTACAAAACTTTTAGAATCCCTTTTGCTGGATTGGGGGAACAACACTGGAAAGCAGCCCCAGGATCGGTGCAGTAGTTAAATCAGACAAAGCCTGGTAGCACAGCAGGGCTTTTGCCCCCAGAAAATCCAGGAGGGAGGCCTGTGAGGTCCAAACCATGTGACTGGTGCAGAGGCCAGGCTAAGCATAAAGCTCTCAAGAAGAGAAAGCTGGCATCCATCACAGCTGTGTAACCAAACACAAGGAAGAAATGACGCATGAAGATTCCTTGCTGCAGGTGCCATTGGTTCACTGAACTGTGATGTAAAGCCATGTAAAGCAGCATTCATGCTTAAGATTGAAAAAATTCCAACAACAGCCAGATGTGCAGTAAGGGAAAACCTAGGTCTTAGTAGACCTTTTCTAATTCCAGCATGAGCAGATAAGGGAAAACCAGTGTGCGATTCCTCAAAAAATAGGATGGCAAAACAAAGACATGACAAATTCAGAAGTATAAACTTTTAAAGATTTGCTTTAGGATAGTATTTGCTATAGGATTTATAAAATATTTTGTAGCATCTGCTTATGGGATTAACTAAATTTGTAGCGTTTCATCAACTTTTTGTTGAAAGATCAAAATAATATAATGAGAAAGTCAATTGAGATGAACAAAAAAAGCTTTTTTTGTTTTTGTTTTTTAAAAGATTTAATTAATTAATTTGAGAGAGAATGGGGGAGGTACAGAGGGGAAGGGAGAGGGAGAGAGAATCTTAAGCAGATTCCATTCTGAGTGCAGAGCCCAATGTGGGGCTCAAACCCAGGACTCTGAGACCATGACCTGAGCCAAAGCCAAGAGTGGGATGCTTAACTAACTGAGCCACCCAGGTGCCTCAAAAGAGCTTTTTGAAGGGCATGCAGAAATAAAGATGTGGAATAGAGTTTAATTAAATTAAAAACATAGCTTCAGATTTAAAATCAGAGTGCAGAAGGCAAAAGAGATTTTAGGAAATTATGTAAGATATGCAGAACACAATTTTGAAGTGCCTTCTTGGGATATAGTAAAAAAGGATATGAAAATGTAAAAATGATAGAAAAGTGATGGGAATGGAAAAGAGAGAAGATATTAAAAATATGAATAAATGCCATTTAAAGAGATCCGGAAAAATGGAAAATAAGTTACTTAAAATTTTTTTTACTCACTGGAAAAAAACACCTGAATTTGTAAGTGAAAAGGACTCACTGCACCTAAAGTGAAAAATCCTGGTAAGATGAATAAATTTCATGGATAAAGGAAGAATCAATAGTGAGGGCCATGCTACTTGAGCTTCTTTTTCTCGCTATAGATCAATAATATTTGGAAGTGGCTCTGATGGGGCTCAAAGAGTAATATGGTTATACAAATAGGAAATCAGCAGGTATCAGGCTTTTGCTTGGCATGACTTCTCACTAATAAGATGGGGTCACCACCCAAATGATGGGTAGTAATGTCAGGAAGGAGTCCCTCAGTCATACTGAGTTCAAGGAGAGAGAATCAAATACAGAAAAATGTCTATGGCTTCTCAACAAAGAAGTGGTTATCAAAAGACAACTGCTGAGATTTACCAGTCTCAGATCCTTTCCTCATGTTGCTAGATTATGAAACTTTCCTTCATTTCATGATTTAAGAGGAATTTTGCACCACAAAGGGAACCATCAACGAAACACAGAGGCAACCTACTGAGTGGAAGAAGATATTTGTAAATGATATATCTGATACGGGGTTAATATTCAAAATATATAAAGAACTTACACAACTCAACACCAAAACCCCCAAATAATCTGATTAAAAAATGGGCAGAGGACCTGAATAGACATTTTTCCAAAGAAGACATAAAGATGGCCAACAGACAGATGAAAAGATGATTAACATCACTAGTCATCAGAGAAATGGAAATCAAAACCACAATGAGACATCACCTTATACCTGTCAGAATGGCTAAAGTAAAAAAAAAAAAAAACAAGAAATAATAAGTGTTGTTGAGAATGTGGAGAAAAAGGAACCCTCATGCACTGTTAATGGGAATGTGAATTCATGTAGCCACTGTGGAAAAAAGAATGGAGGTTCCTCAAAAAATTAAAAATAGAATTTACTATATGATCCAATGATTCCACTACTGACTGTTTACCCAAAGGAAAGGAAAACACTAATTTGAAAAGATAAACCCACTCCTGTGTTTATTGCAGCATTATTTACAATAGCCAAGATATGAGAGCAGCCTCAGTGTCAATTGATAGTTAAATGGATAAAGATGTTGAACACACCACACACACACACACACACACACACACACACACACACACACACAGGAATATTATGCAGGCATAAAAAGGATGAGATCTTACCATTTGCAATAATGTGGATGGATGTACCGGGTACTATGCTAAGTGAAATAAGTCAGACAGAAAAAGACAAATACTGTATGATTTCCTTTATATGTGGAATCTAAAAAAAAAAAACAAACAAAAAGCAGAATCAGAGAACCTAAAAATCAGTGAACAAACTGATGGTTCTCAGAGGGGAGGAAGATGGGGAATGGGCAAATTGGGTGAAGGGCAGTGGGAGATAAGGCTATGGAATTGAGTAAGTCACAGGAATGAAAGGTCCAGCGTAGGGAATATAGTCAGTGGTATTGTAATAGTGTTGTATGGTGGCAACTGGTAGCTACACTTGTGGGGAGCACAACATAACATACAGAGTTGTTGAATAACTACGTTGTACATCTGAAACAAATATAACATTGTGTGTCAGCTAAACTCAAAATCTGGTTAAAAAGGTAATTTAAAAAAATCAGTGGATCTGAACCCAAGTGATTTTTGCCTACATAATCTTGGGGTGGGGGGTGATTTCTTTGAATTATTTTGTTTTTAATCAAAATGAAAAAGCATAAACTAAATAATCTTAGAATTGAGAAGTGAGTTATTGATAGGTTGTTAGGTGACTGAATCGTATAAATATGCAGTTGTCTTTAATTAATTTAGTTTAATTAAATGACAGAGACTTGGATTTAAACTTCTAAAAGGCGTATGAGGTCATGCTAACTGGCTTTTTTTTTTTTAAACAAAGGTTTTATTTATTTATTTATTTGAGAGAGAGAGAGAGCACAAGCATAGGGAGGAGAAAAGGGAGAGGGACAGGCAGATTCCATGCTGAGCACGGAACTCGATCCCAGGACCCTGAGATCACGACTGGAGCCAAAATCAAGAGTTAGATGCTAATGGGGCACCTGGGTGGCTCAGTCCGTTAAGCGCCTGCCTTGGCTCAGGTCATGATCCTAGGGTTCTGGGATCGAGCACCTCGTTGGGCTCCCTGCTCAGTGGGGAGTCTGCTTCTCCCTGTGTGTGCTCTTTGTCTCTGTCTCTCTCTGTCAAATAAATAAATACATACATACATACAGAGATAAAATCTTAAAAAAAAAAAAAGAGTTGCTTAACCGACTGAGCCAGGTGCCCCATGCTAACTGGCTTTTTAACAATTTGTTGCTTATTAAATATTTAGTGAGATTCTGGTGAGTGGGGCTATGGAGTCATGTGAGTGGCTTCCAGACTTTTCTCC
This sequence comes from Neomonachus schauinslandi, assembly GCF_002201575.2. Classification (NCBI taxonomy): domain Eukaryota; kingdom Metazoa; phylum Chordata; class Mammalia; order Carnivora; family Phocidae; genus Neomonachus; species Neomonachus schauinslandi. Next base: position 63,275,231 of record NC_058415.1, read on the forward strand.
ATAAAATTGAAGAGTTCAGCGTGATCCTATGACAATGATCCCTCAGAGTCAAGACTGTAAATATATGTAATATAAAGGACTTGCTACATATAGGAAATGCATGGCAGTGCCATAGTGTTGTGCATTACTAATATTATTATTTACAGGTGATTTAGTTTTAAATTTCATTATAAAATCTCATTATTAAGTATCAGCAAGTTCTAAAAGCTATTTAAGCTACTTATTCATTTACTTAGTCTGTTTTTATACAGTATCTAATCTCTGACTTTTCTTAATGACTGTTGACACTGCTGTAAACTGGATCATTCAATCAGTGGATGGCATAAAATGGAAAATCACTCTTCATGCTGCATTTCATTTTGCAATTATGTAACTCTACAGGCTCTTTTAGGGCAAGTAAGAAAGCCAAAGGGGGGAAGATTATCAAGCATATGTTATGAATATGAAAGAATTTCTTCAATTTCCTTCAATGTATAGAGCCTTTTGGGTTACTCTGGATAAGCTGAAAGGAACTTTCTGCTTATACTATCCCAATAGCAATATATTTTACTATGTCATCTTTGATTTTAGTGTTATTTTGAATCTTCTTTTATTATAGAAAGACTGTCATTATGAATTATGTAAATTATTTACATATACACCTACATAGGCATATCTTTGTAAATATTGCCATCACTGCTTCATCTATCATATCTGAGTACATCTGACTCTTCTTATGCTGTAGCATTGGGGAAAAAGTATGAAGTCAAAAGAGCTGTGTTTTCATCCCAAATCTACCACTTGCCAGCCATGACTGGGTACATGCCCTTCATTTTAGATCCGAGAGGGGATTTGATCATCACACAAACATATACTGAACAAAGTCAAGGAGATCCAAAAAAAAAGCTGTCTGTTGACAAACATGTCTGATCAGACTGCTCCTCATCTGATGAAAACAACAGCAACAACCACCTCAGCAACATCTGTCACACAACATGAAACCAATGGAAAAATTGTGGCAGAGCCAGGGAAAGGAAGAAAGGAAATAGCCTGGTTCAGAGGCTGAGGCTAAAAATTGTGCATATGTAAATTATGAGGCTAAAATTATGCATATATATATCATGTGTATGTATACATACACATATTTACAATATATATATCTTAAAAAACTATTTGTTCATAAGAGTTATAGCTCTTTTGAAAAAGAAAAGAATAGCATAAGGATAGACAGAGAAATAGAAACAAGCATTAACAGAGTGATAAAAGCAGAAATGTTTCCTGAAGGGAATCTATAAAAATGAAAAAAGAGAATAAAAAAATAATAAAAAAGAAAATCACATCTAGATACTTGCTGGTAAAATATACTCAGACGAAGAGAAAAATCTCAATGTATATAATGTTTTCCTGCAAAGGAGTAAAAATCTGGCTGGCTCAGAATTCTTAGGGATGATAAGTGCTGGAGGACAATGGGACATTGATTTCAAATTTCTATGAGGTAACTTGAGACTTCACAAATTTAATACCTATTTAAGTTAGGTTTCCTATGTAAAAGCAAGAGAAACACATTCTCATTTATGCAAAGTGTAGAGAAACACTTAAAACTATTGGATGCTTTTCTCCAGGGACCCAAGAATGAGCAAAACATGGCATAAAAGATATTTGAAACCAGTCAAAACAGGATTAAACCAAATAGTTACAGTAAAATGAGTTTTTAAATTAAATGCAAATTTCAGAACTTTTTCTTGGAAGAGAAAATACGTAGTCTTACAATTTTAACAATAATTTGGACCGAGGATGTCACATAAGGGGGGATTATACGTGATTAAAAGTGCCCCATAAGTTTTTACACACATGCGCACACACCACTGTTCTTATGTATTCAGTTGCTGAATGGAGGGATGGTCGGTGGCCAGCATCTGTGCACCAGGTGCCTCCTGTCTTTATACCATTTGTTTACAGCTGGATTGCTTCTGATTGGCCAAAGGGTACATTCTGCTTGGTTGTACCAAACCAGTTGTTAAATGTTTCGAATACCATCTAGATTGAATGAAGGAAGGAACAAATGAATTGTTAGAGTTGATTTCTTCTCTTATCCTTACCCTATATTCTTTCGGGTGTTTTTATCCTCGCATTTAAGAATCTCCAAGCAAGTGTATGTCTTATTTACACCAAACGAAATTCTGCCTTTCCTTCCTTCATATAAACCACTATATTCCATTTTTTGCAGCCGCCTACCAAATCTGAGACAACCAGAATGTTGCATTTGTCTTTGTTTGAAAGAATATCAAAATTTCTTTTTTCTCTACCCCCACCCTATGTGTTGGTGTATAATCATCTGAGACTATTATCTGTGAGTCTGTTGTTAATATTGTCTTGTGGACAGGTACCTTGGAGGTTATCGTAATTCCTACCATGTCATGCTGGCTAGGTCTCCTTAGTAGATGGTTACATATGTCGCTTTATAATTTTTCTCTCTTCTTAATAGATAACGTTGAATATTAAGATTAGAAGCCTTTGTGGACGTTGTGTTTTCATTTAAAAAGTGACTTGGATGAAAGTGGCTCAGTGATTTGGTTTAATTATGCTGAACTGAGGCAAAGCTTCAGCCAGTGTCTAGATCTTCTCCATTTTCAGGACCTTTTACTCAGATTTGTAGTTCGTTTTTGTACAAACATATGCTTCCCTGTACTATTCACATGTGCTGCATTTCTAGCCCAGAGCTTATCATTTTGGTGCTTCAGATTGCAGTCCAGAAATCTAAATTTCCTTCTTTGACACCATCTGCATAGCCAGCCTTTAACCTCACATAGCCTCCTTTCTCTTTGAAACTCCCAACTGTTCCTTGGAAGAAGCAATGACAACACCACCTGTGCCCTCTCAGATTCCTAGTCCAGACTTTCCGGTCCCAAAAGATGTTTCCTGGAGAATACTTTGTCTTATTAATTAATTAATTAATATTTATTGAGCAGCTACTGTGTGCCAGAAACTGCGCTAGTTGGTTCCTTCCCAGTTAAATAACTGAACTGATAATGAACTTGAGGCATTTCTTTTGCAATATGCAGACAAATAAGCTGCCTTTCTCCCTACTAAGGGATTTCTCTCCTGGTTTTTGCCTAAAATTCTAGAGATACACTTAAGATAACTTGGAATAAAATTTCCACTTCATTTTTTAAAAGCTTCTATTTTTTCTTTTTTAGGTAAGCCATATGTGTTCGTTCAGACACGTTAGAAAATTCAGGTAAGCACAAAAGAGAAAAATGTTTTATATGTGCATGTATTAAAAAGATCTGGAAGAATGTACTCTGAATGGAACCTTTCTGTGTCATGGGACTTGAGGTGGGGTGGAGAGGAGGCTGGAAAAGATATTTGGTTTGTTCACTTCTAAATGGCTTGAATTTTTATGATCATATATTGTTTTTATAATTAAAGAAAAGATCTAAATGTACAGTATGAAACAGAAAAGATCAAGGTCATCTGGAGTTGGCAGGCAATCTTTTCAATTGAGTGACATATGGGAAGAAAACTTAAAAGACTAAGCTCTACTTATGTTTAATTGTTAGGATTTTATTAGGTTCAGACTGTGGCTTGTGATGTATTGGTGATGTTTTGCCTTGAGGACACTATCAAGAGACAATTCTAAAGGATGCTGGTACAGGTTGAATTGTTCCCTCCAAAAAGATATGTTAGAGTTCTAACTGCTAGTACCTCAGAATGTAACCTCATTTGGAGATGGGTCTTTACAGAGATCATCAAACTAAAATGAGATAATTAAGGTGGGCCCTAATCCAATATGACTGGTGTTCTTATAACAAGGGAGAAGTGTGGTCACAGACATAGATACACACCGGGAAAAGCACCACGTGAAGATGAAGGCAGAGACCGGGGTGATAGCCCACAAGCCAAGTGACAACAAAGACTGCCAGCAAACCAGCAGAAGTTAGGAGAGAGGCCAAGAGCAGATCTTTTCCTAGTGCCTTCATGCTCCCATCAGAGGGAGCATGGCCCTGCTGACACCTTAATCTCAGACTTCTGTGGAACAATACATTTCTGTTGTTTAAGTCACTCAGTTTACGGCACTTCATTTTGGCAGCCCTAGGAAACTAACACAGTTGCTAAATTGTAAGGCTTGTTTTGAATGTTCAGTAAATTGGCCTTTAGTAGTGATATGACCTTTAAAGTTTAGCAGGTTTAATTACCTGATCAGATGCTCAAAATACATAATTCTCAAAAAGGCCACCTTCGTACTTGCACATACATATTAATAAATAGAAGTTCCTACATATTGTCAGAATTTTATGACCACAATACTAATGAAATGAAATATAGCTTCTCATGTTAATGTTTGTTTTCTCTATGATTCAAAGGATCTATTGGGCTCCCAATCAATTTACTTAAAGGTTAGATTTTCTGGGGCTTCAGGTCTCCAGTTCAGGAATCTGGTTTGGTGGGGGGCTGTCATCTGTGTTTGAAGGCTGTTCATCAAACTAATCATGATTAGGGGATTTAGAAAACAAGAAAAAAGCAAAAGGAAGTGGAATGAGATGCTGTATTATTCAGGATTTAGTTTAGAAAACAGAAACCACTCTAGGTATCATGAGCAAGAGGTGAATTTAATATAGGTAATTAGGTGCTTTTACAACCATTAGAAGAACTGGGGGTATAGAATGTCAAGGAAGGCTATTGCTAGATCTCAGCTTCACCAGCAGCTTTCAGCTTTCTGCCAAGTTCAGCATTAGCAAATTGCAGGAACTTTACAAACCTGCAGCACCAAGTTGGGAAATGCATGAGAAAATGTATAGAGGTGCTTGCAAAATCCTGCATCTGCAGGGGCCCATGTCCAATGTAGCTAGGGAACAAATGAGTCGGCTTTCCTCTCTCCTACCTTTGAACCTCATCCTCTTATTGGCAATCTCTAACCCAGAACTCTGTTGTGGGGATTTGGGGAAATATAGTTCTCAGGCTATTATCCCCTTAGATGCAGGTGAGAGCATAAGGGGCATTTGGGGGCTAAGTTGCAAAGAGACAATCTGTACAGAAGCCTTAAACAATATTAGATATGAATACTCTTTCTCCCTCTTCATTCCAACTTAAAGCTTTCCCAAAGTGCAGTTTCCATAGTCATCCAAAGATACTATAATATTTTATTGTAAATCCAAAATGTAAGATCTAAATTTGCCATTAAAGCAACAAGTTTTTTTCAAATAAGAAAAAAAGCTTATTATTTTTTTAAAAAAGCAAGGGCCTTGGTGCATTTATTAGTATGATCAGGTATTCAGATAGTCAAATCAGTCAAGATGGTGAGCTTCTGCCAAGTTCAGAGAAATACGTAATTGAAACAACTTGCTCTGTGTGTTAGAAGTGAGCGTTTACGACTCACTAGCATTTTATGCTAGCAGCTCTCCTTAGGATTAAGTCCTCAAGGCTAAACATATGTCATAGCCTCAGTTTTCTGATAACACCTGCGAAGATTGCCGTAGCAGAACAGTCAGAAAAGCTAGGGGTCCCAGAATAGAGAAGGAAAAGGAGGAAGACAAATACAGAGAAGGCATACATGAATTTTACCCATTTATTGCTTATTTTCTTTCTCTCCCATACATGTAAACCACAGAGTATCAGAGATATTTTGTTCGTTTTGTCTACTTCTGTATTCTCAGTCTTAGACCTGTCCATATAAAAGTTATGAAATAAATATTTGTTGAAAAAAATTAACAATAAGTTAACATTTTGTATTATTTTTTAAAGTTTTAATTTAAATTCCAGTTAGTTAACATACAGGTAATATTAGATTCAGTTGTACAATATAGTGATTCAATACTTCCATATATCAACTGGTGCTCATCACAACAGGTGTACTCCTTAATCCCCATCACCTATTTAACCCATCCCCCGCCCATTAATGAGTCAGCATTTTAAAACCACTTAGGTGATTGTGATTCAGGTGGTCCTATGAATCCCAAATACTGGTTAAAATTATAGAATACATTCAAAGAAATTAAATTATATAATTTTTAAGGACAAATAATTAATAGATCAAAGGAATGATTTCTTTTTTTAAAGATTTTTATTTATTTATTTGAGAGAGAGAATGAGATAGAGAGAGCATGAGAGGGGGGAGGGTCAGAGGGAGAAGCAGACTCCCTGCTGAGCAGGGAGCCCGATGCGGGACTCGATCCTGGGACTCCAGGATCATGACCTGAGCAGAAGGCAGTTGCTTAACCAACTGAGCCACCCCGGCGCCCCTCAAAGGAATGATTTCTTTGCTTCAGAGGTGGGTATGATTTCTTAAAACATAAAAAGCATTAACCATGAAAGAAAAGACCAATAAATTCAATCACATTAAGAGGAAGAACTTCTATTCAACAAAAGGCACCATAAAGAGGATGAAAACACAAGTCACAAATCAGGAGATGTAATTTGTAACATATGTAACTGACACAGGACTCGTACCTGCAAATCAATATGATTTTATTTATCAATAAATAATACCTCCAAATCAATAAGAAGAAGACAAGCTGACATAAAATTAACAAAAGGCTTAGATAGACATTTACAAAAGCAATCCAAATGGCCTGGAAACATATAATTATGTGCTCAATTTTATTGATAATCAAGGTAATATCAATTAAAACCATGAAGATATGACATTACATATTCTCTAAATTGGCAAAATTTAAAAGACAGATCTGCCAATATCAACTGTTGGAGTGGATATGGATCAATGGAAAATTATACCTTGCTGAGGGAGGTATAAATTGGTACAGCCATTTTCGAAATGATCTTTAGGACTATATTGTAAATGTGAATATAGTCCAGCACTTTCCTAGGTATATTTTAGAGAAACTCATGCATATAAACACCACACACATGCAAGGATGTTCATAGCAGTGTCAGCACTGTTATTTATAATAGAAAATTATTGGAAAGAGCCAAATGTTCATCACCATCAGAATAGATTAATAAATGGAGTATTATATGGTAGCGACAATGAACAAATCATAGCTACACAGCTATAGCATGGATGAATCTTAAAAACATAATATTGAATGAAAAAGAGCAGGTCACAAAAGAATCCATACAACTTAATACAACTTAATTTTAAAAATGTTTATAAACAGGCAAAACTTAATTTAATGTTTAAGAATACATACATATTGAGTAATACCATAAGAAAAGCAAAGGAATGATAAATACAAGTTTCAGGATAGTGGTTAGTTCTGGTGGGGGTGTGGGAAGAGACAGATGAGGGGATAAGAAAGGTGCTTGCAGGTTAATATAGGGATATCAGGAATGTTCTAGTTCTGACTCTGTCATAAAGTCATAGGGTATTTATTGTTATGTTTCACAACTGATTGTATAGTGACTTTATTACATACAAAACTCTTTAATGTTAGATAATTTAATCCCACCGTAAGAATGATTTCTAGGGAAATTTGTAGTATGTAGTTACCAGATTGTAAATTCCTTGAGGGTAGATGTTTGGCACAAACAAAATAACAGTGATTTGATGAATGAAGAACTTTGTAATATGTGTATACTGACTATTCTAGAACTCTTGAAAAAATGTTGTTAGAAGAGATTGAAGATTTATTTTTTTAAAGATTTTATTTATTTGTTTGAGAGAGTGAGAATGAGAGAGAGAGAGAGCACATGAGAGGGGGGAGGGTCAGAGAGAGAAGCAGATTCCCCCCTGAGCAGGGACCCTGATGCAGGACCCGATCCCGGGACTCCAGGATCATGACCTGAGCCGAAGGCAGTCGCTTAACCAACTGAGCCACCCAGGTGCCTGAGATTGAAGATTGATGTCATATATTACCCACTTCTTACTTTGTCTTCATTTGCTTAGGACAATGATTTTTCACAGAATACAATGAAACCTACTTCATGAGAAATATCAAGTTAATGGGATCTGAATGAATATGCTTTTGCTGATCTATATAAAATTGATGATCTATATAAAATTGATATATAAAACTCATTTTGTGTAGAAACTCATCATTTGGTCTATGTAATGTAATTCATGTTTTGGAAAAGGCTGATGAAAAGAATCAGAAGATTTAATTTATGTGAAAATATTCTTTCTGTGCTCTACTCACCTATTCTAAATAGGAAGTCACAGTTTTGCCTGGGTATACTACACATGGCAAATAGGTACTTTGGAAAGGAGAAAAAGGAGAAAGCTATAGAAAGGATAGTTTTCTAGAGAATAATCTTTCTCACCTTTTATCCAAAAGAGATTCTTTTGCACCCCGAACAATAGGACTGAGATGAATAGCATTTATCTGCATGCTTAAGGACCTGAATAGTGCCCCACAGACTTAGAAGATACTGACAGTGATTCAGTTATATCACGCTATCTGTGTTTGTGAGGTCAGAAATATTTAATAGTTAACTTCTCAACACCACTGGTCCTGAGACTAGACTGGTTGGAGGATTTGACAGTGAAAAACCAGAGGGATCTAGGACCAGTGAAGTCTCAGGTTTTGTGACCAGTGGGCCAAGATGGGCACCCTTAGAAGACCTGGAGTGCGGTTAGTGAGGTCTTTTCCTGGGATAATTTTGCTAAAGGTGAGGACATTTAGGGTCTTAGAGAGTCATGAGGTCTTTTTGGCGCTGCAGTTGCAGAGAAAGAAGGTCACAAATTGGAAAGAGGAGCCTCTTGGGGAGGTAGAGAGAGCACAGTGCCTCGAAATGGCAGAGGAAGACCGAACTCAGGGTAGGATAGCACAGCATGCAAATGTGCAGAGGCCAGTAAAAGCCCACGGCCGGGGCCACTGAAGTATCAGGATAGCAAACTCGTAGGATACAAAATGTCTTATAAAGTGTTATGATTATCTCAACCTTGGGGCAGAGTATAAGGGGAGGGAGTCATAAAGAGTTAAAGATGCTTAGTATTGGAATGAAAGGAAGAAGATAAAATATTCTTCTCCTCAGCAAATGGGTCCTTTTGTTTTTATGTTTGGGGTTTTTCCTTCACTAAGCAATAGAAAACAATTGATCTAATGCAAAGAAAACCCTTGCTTTAGGTGGCTCTGTCTTAGGAGGGAATATGATATTTAGAGAAGGGACCCTATTCATGCTCTCTGGGTTGATGATGAGACTTGACATATCCACCTTGGACAAGCTCCTGATGTTGGGAACCTAATGGCAGTCAAACTTGGTTCAAGAAGGGTCATCGACATTGGATGCACCACAGCTATATCCATTCCCGGGGGGATGCTTGGACCTAGAGAGTGTACCACTGAGGGGTTAGTGGTGATGGGTCCTTGAAGGCATTATTACTTTTTTTTTGACTAGTGTCTTCCAATGTATAGGCCTTTTCTTCAAGATCTTGGATGTTTTAGGGTTTCAGTTGGCTCATGTGTGCCAGTTTAAGAGGCTTGGTAGAAAATGCTTCCTAGGGGCACCTGGGTGGCTCAGTCGTTAGGTGTCTGCCTTCGGCTCAGGTCATGATCCCAGAGTCCTGGGATCGAGCCCCGCATTGGGCTCCCTGCTCGGCGGGAAGCCTGCTTCTCCCTCTCCCACTCCCCCTGCTTGTGTTCCCTCTCTCACTGTGTCTCTCTCTGTCAAATAAATAAATAAAATATTTTAAAAAAAAAGAAAGAAAATGCTCCCTATTCTCTCTAGATAACTCAGTAACTAGCAGAATCAGACACCAGGAGGGAACAGTCTCAAGGCATCTGAGGCAGTCACTGACATCCCCGAATTAGTTTTGGAGCAGAAGACAAGAAAACTTAAGACCCTAGTTATAAGGTATTAATCTAATCTTATTCGAACTGTTTCTTAAAACAGAAAGGTAGTGATTGAAGATTGATTCCAGATGCGGTATAAGATTTTATCTCAAGTCTGAGATTTGTAATTGTTAGAATGTCAGTTGTCATGTCAGGAAATTTCAATATTCCAGCCTTGGGGAAAATGATTGTCTTTCTTCAGGGTTAATCTTTTCTACTTGAAGACTGCAATTATGAGCACCGTTCCCACTCCTTAGGATACAGTGATGGTTTTATAATCTCATCCCACTTGGTCACAGTGCCTCTGAAGTGGACCCAACAAAGCACTGAATAGACTTAAATAAAGTTCTGCTGACTGCACAGTAGAGAAATGATTAATAGCAAAACAGCCAGATCTGCCCGAAGTGATTGCACCATAGCTCATCTTCTCAGTTTCTCACATTTTTTATTAAAACGGTTGATTGATTTTTCTGCTTTCACAGCTTCTTCAGTGTAAGGTGACGCATTTCTTCTCTGGCATTATCAGTAGTTTGCAGTTGTAAAGTTGAGCTTCTCTTACTCTCCGTGTGTGCGTGCACATGTGGGTTTGTGTGAGCCTGCCTCTGTGCACACTCCTGCATGTGCTGTAGTGCATGAGTTCTGGACCCAGTGCTAGGAAATCCAGGTATATTTTGCTTCCTGCATTCACAATCCAGGCGATTTAGTGAAAGTCACAGCATCTTTGAACTTCTATATTTTGCAGCAGCGACATTTTCTTTGTGTTCCTCACAAGTGTGTGGGAGCGTTTTGTCAGTGTTGCTGAGTGAGCCTGTGAGGCACCATGGTGGAATGGGGAGGTTCCCTGGTGCTGAACCCAAACAGATACTGTTTTGAATACTGATCTTGCCATTTACTCTCTGTGTAACTGTTAAGAAATTACTTTGCTTCAAAGAGAGTGTTTCCTCATTTGCTTGAATATGGCTGTTGTGAGCTTCAAATGAGAACATGTCTGTACCAGAAAACCAACACCTTTCCAAAGCAATGACAACTTGTTTTCTAATAGTTATAAATCTTGATGCTCTTTCAGCATAAAGACAATACCTGGTAACGCATCTGACATTAATCTTTAAGTCACTATCTTTCTGGTTCAAGAGAGAATTCAGAACAGATCAATTCAGCATCTTAAAGGTAGGATTTAAAGTCTGGGCATGTGGTTCTGGTCCTTTCTTTACATTTTTTTCTGCCTTCTTCTCCCCAAATATTTGGGGTCCGCAGTGACTGACATTGGAGGCTTTCAGATGGACCCTGCATTTGTTGAGTGAATAGATAAACTCATTACTATTGCCACCATATTAGTCAGCAGGAAAGCCATGATTCATCTAATCTCTAAGACATATTCTAAATGTCCATTAATTCAGTCTTTGTTTCATACCAACTGTGGAAATTTTTATTGAAAAATATTCTCTGCCATTGTAACAAGCCTCTGTTTTATGGGACTCCCTTTCTTGAAAAAAAAGCTTGCATTGCTGCTTTGAGGAATTATTTATGTTCTCTCCAATTTGCCACAAAAATAAGAAAAATGTACATCATAGTAGTTTGTTATTTTTTTCTAAAATGTACCAGTTTTTTTTTGCACTTTGGACAAAAAGGCATCGCTAAGCTTCTTTTTCCTTGTAATCATGGAAAGCAGTAAAAACATGACAGAGAGTAAGTGTGATTTGTTTTTTTCAACAGTGGCTGTTACTCAGAGTTAAGGACGTTTCATCATTATCACTGCATTTGTAATATGCTGCTTGATAGTTGGTGTTCAGTTAACCAAAGAAAATACCAGGTGTGAATAATGTCAGTAAAAAGTTCACTATGAGGAAGCTAATTATCTAATAAAAATGTGTCTCAAGTCTAATAAGATTTCTCAGAGATCTCAGTGCAAGGACAATTTTGGAGTTTATACCAAGAAGAGAGACCACATTATGAGAGACAAAATAAGCAAACACTTTATCTCGTCAGACTTTGATGTTTAGGTTATTTATATTCTGCCAGATTCTTAAAATGATTTCAGTTATCTTACAAAGATTCATATATGGTAGCAAGATAAAATAAATTGAAAATAGGAATGAAAAATGAAGCAAAGGAAAAATAAAGATAGGAAAGTACAATGGAGCCTGGAATTAGTGCCAAAAGACAAACTATGAAATCCTGTACACTTTTCAGGGAAGGGCCACAGTGGGCTCAAAGCTTCCTTTTGGCCAGTGTTAACGGAAAACATGATCCACTGCATAATTGAGAATATTACTAATATAGTCAGACATTTCTGCCACCGATATTTATAGAGAGGGCATTTTGAAATCTGGTTTAGACATCCTCAACAGCAAAATAGGCATAATTGAAAAAATCGTGATAAAATACACATAACATAAAATTTACCATTTTAACCATTTTGAAGCATACAGTTCAGTGGCATTAAGTACATGCACGCTTGTGTGACCATCGCCACCATTTAGTTCCAGAATGTTTCATAAATTGAAAACTTCATATCCACTGAGTAGTCACTTCGTTGGCAACCACCAGTCTCCTTTCTGTCTTATAATATTCTTAAAGTAAACATGATGAACACTTTCATAATCCTACCTATTATAGTGCCATAGACAGATATAGGTGGCAGCATATCACTTTCATATAATGTTCAAGTCTTCTGTAATTTTGACTGTCTAGAAAAGTGGAGTGGCATAAGAGAGGATGGATGGCTTCCCTCACCTCTAAAACCATCAGGAAGAATACCTGGGAGAATTGGTCTGGCTAAGTGATTGGGTTGGAAGAATTTCTACAGAGAGACATTCACTAGATACTATGGAGGCTACTTTGGAGAATAAGAAAGGCTTGGATCAAGTTTGTTGAAGAGTGATTTATGGCCAAGAATTACTGACCGTCTTAGTATTTATCACAGCCCTAAGGGTCAGCTGAATTCCTCCTGTTGGTGAGGCTAATCCAGCAAGAGGGAGAGAGGGAAGCCACATCAGTTGCCCTGAAGGAAAAAGAAGCAGAAGTCAAGATTTGGAAAGCTGGAGGTGAAACAAGTATAATTCAGCCCATTGAGGGTGAATTCCAAATAAGCAAGGTTTTGGGATAAGGATATTGGATAGATGGGCTCAGTAACCTTAAAATCAGTATGGGACTCAATTCATATATTTGGTTCCTAAATTTTTGCTTCTAATGTGCTGTGAGAAAAACCTGGTAGATTTTGCATTGCTCCAATATTTATTTTGAGTTTTGAATGATAAGTACAAGTGATTGTTTAAGTGTGAAGAAGCAACATGAGTCAAGATAGGGAGGTATTACACTTTGAGTTACACTCAGAATCATCTTTGATTCTCTCTCCTTGTTTTTCAGTCACCCATCCTGCCATTTTTTTAAAAGATTTTATTTATTTGACCGAGCGAGAGAGCGAGAGAACGAGAGAGCACAAGCATGGAAAGTAGCAGAGGCAGAGGAAGAAGCAGGCTCCCTGCTGAGCAGGGAACCCGACGTAGGACCCTGAGATCATGACCGGAGCTGAAGGCAGCCACTTAACTGACTGGGCCACCCAGGTGCTCCCATCCAGTCATTTTATTTATTTATTTTTTTATTTTTTTTTAAAGATTTTATTTATTTATTTGACAGAGAGAGACACAGAGAGAGAGGGAACACAAGCAGAGGGAGTGGGAGAGGGAGAAGCAGGCTCCCGGCAGAGCAGGGAGCCCGATGCGGGGCTCGATCCCAGGACCCTGGGATCATGACCTGAGCCGAAGGCAGACGCTTAACGACTGAGCCACCCAGGCACCCCCCATCCAGTCATTTTTAAAAAAGATTTTATTTATTTATTTGAGAGACAGAGAGAGAGACAGGGGAGGGGCAGAGGGAGAGGGAGAAGCTGGGTGCAGAGCCTGATGTGGGGTTTGATCCCAGAACCCTGAGATCATGACCCAAGCTGCTCAAGTGACTGAGGCACCCAGGTGCCCTCCATCCAATCATTTTGATGAGTTTTGTTTGCTCGATATCGTCATTGTTTTCCTTACCCAGGACTTGTCTTCCATTCTTAGTGTCATGGCCTTAATCCAAGCCCTTTGGCATCTTGTGTCTGGATGATGACTGTAGCTTTCCAACCGGTTTTCCACCTTTCAAGCTCTTGACCATTTAATTCTTTCTTTAAACTGTTTCCAGAATAAATGTCCTAAATGACTTTTCAGGTCATTCCACTCACATCACTCTTCTCTTCATTAGTCTTCAGTATAAGAAATAAGCATATGATAATTGTGCTATCAAAATTAGCAGGAAAAAAAGATTATTCAAAAAGTTAAGCTCAGGCATGAGTTATTTCCTTAGGGAACACTTAAATCTCCATCATATATCATAATAAACTGTGAATATATTAGTGAAACAATAGAAGAGCTTGAAAAAGATATAGGTAATTATCTTTCTAATTGAAGGTAAGGTAAAGGACTTTCTAATAGAAAAAACAACAAAAAAACCCTGATGGATTTGACAACACAAAAATTTAAATTCTCTGGGTCAAAAATATCATGAATAAAAAGGTATGCACGAAGCTGGTCAAAATGCATAATGAAGAAGTACCTGGGTGGCTCAGTTGGTTAAGCATCTGCTTTTGGCTCAGGCCATGATCTGAGGGTCCTGGGACTGAGCCCCCCGTCAGGCTTTCTGCTCAGTTGGGGAGTTTGCTTCTCTCTCTCCCTCTGTGCTCTCTCTCCCTCTCTCAAGTAAGTAAATAAAATCTTAAAAAATGCATAATGAATATGAGAGATCCCTGCCTGTGTCTTTTTATTCTCTAGTCTTAGCCACACTTACCTGTGGCAGTTACTAGAAACAGTGAGACTCTTCCTTTGCATGTGCTGTTCCCTCTGTGTCTGGAATGTCCTTCCAGCACACCCTTCTGTGATTGGTGTTTCCTGGTTCTTTAGGTCTCAGGTCAAATATTCTCTTCTTAGAAAGGTTTTCCCTGTTTACCCTCTTTAAAGTAGCCAGCCCTCACTGTCTCACCCTTTATGACCTTTACTCTGTCACATTACTTGTGTTCTTCATAGCTGTCATCAGTAATGGAAATCATCTTATTTGCTAGTGTTCTCATGTTTTGCTAGAATATAAGCTGTGTGAATGTATGGACCTCATCTGTCTTGATCAGCAGTATCTAGACTTCTTTTTGAAACATAGTAAGTGTTCAGTAAGTGTTGAATGAGTAAGTGAATGGGTAAACATATATATGTGTAGATAAAAACCTTGGAAGGATATATAAAAAGCAATAATGGGGTTATTTCTAGTTGGAACTTTGTAGATGGTTAAATGTTTCTTTTTTAAGGATCTTTTCCAAATTTTCTAAAATGAGTATCTATTACTTTGATTGTCAGAATTATAACTAAGTAGTATTTAATAGAAGCCATGTTTTATTAAACAATAGCATCTATAATGTCAGATCATTAATCTCAATTAGCTTTGACAAAAGATGATAAACTATGCAGACTATAAAGAACAAATTTCCTAGAAACAAGAGTATCAGCTTGCATCCTCTCAAAATATTCACACATTTAACACATCCAGTTAGCTTAACTGAATAATGAAGGAATCAGGCCAAAAAGCACCATCCAAATTGGATCTTCTTTTAAGATTCTAAAATAAAAATCTTCAAATAAGGAGAAAAATAATTTTTAAAAAATCAAGTACCACTGCCTGGTTTCAAGAAATGGTTGCCAGCAGTTTAATCTCCCTGAATCTACCAGACATTAAAAAGGGCAGTTGAGGAAAAGGACTAGCTATAATATAAAACAGTTTGAAAAATACCACAGTAAAACTATCTGCATTGCCATCTGCATTAGAGACTTTATGACTCTGGAAAGGTCTGTTATAGTCTTACCCATTCTGAGCCATTCTCTGTCATATATTATTAGCCTTGTTTAAACTAATCAGTTCAACACGGGGCGGGGGGCGGGGAGGGGGGCGGGGAGGGGCAGGGAGTGTCTGTTTTTTCCTCCCAACCGCAGATTTGTTTTTGACCATACTAAGATTAGGTCATGCTAAAGTGATGATACTTTAAATGACCTCAGATGGTCAAGTTGTTAGGAGCAAAAGTGAAACAAGATATAGTAGTCCTGTGTTTCATTTATTTACTCACTTGTGAAATCTTTATTCGGCACCTAATACGAATCTGTCACGGTTGGGTACTAGAGGTGCGCTGGTGAAAAAGACATATGGTACTTGTCCACAAGGAGCTCACTTTCTACTCGAGGGAACACAATAAACAAAATAGACACCAATTGTGGTAAGTGCTGGAGTAGAAATATTTCCACAAGTAATAAAAGGACAAGGAGCAATAGACAGATTGATAAGGGAAGACTTCTTCAAGGACAAGATACTTAGACTGAGACCTAAAAGAATGAAAAGAAGCAAGCTAGGAGAAGAGCCAGGATTAGAGGTGTCCAATTCCAGGTCAGAGATGTCTAGGAAATGACAAATACTGTGTGATCAAGCAAAATGAGCAGTGGAAATGTGAGATGCAGTAGGAAAGATACAGAGACCAGATCACCTTGTTGTATTTATTATTTTTTTAAAGATTTTATTTATGTTTTTACAGAGAGACAGTGAGAGAGGGAACACAAGCAGGGGGAGTGGGAGAGGGAGAAGCAGACTTCCCGTGGAGCAGGGAGCCCGATGCAGGGCTTGATCCCAGGACCCTGGGATCATGACCTGAGCCAAAGGCAGACGCTTAACGACTGAGCCACCCAGGTGCCCCGTTGTAGTTGTATTTAATTTTAAATGACGCAGGAAGCATCTGAAGTATTTTAATCAGCGGATGACAGGATTTAAAATATCAAAGCCAATAAAGTATTTTTAATGGGAAAATAGCAGAATCCAGTTTTAAATGATCATTCTTGCTATTTTGAGATTGAATCTTAAGGGGAACAGAGGTAAAATCAGGAATTCTAGTCAGGAGGCAATTGTAGTCATCTAGATGAAAGACTAAGGTTGGACCATGGTGTTAGCAGTAGAGATGGAGAGAAGTGGATAGACCTAGGACATATTTTGGAAGCATAACCCACAAGGAATGCTGTGGGACTGGATAGAGGAATTTAGAAAAAAATTAAGTTGAGTCCCAAGCTCCTGGCTTGACCATCTGGGGACAAAGTATAGGATGAGGAGATTGGCAGAGGAACAGAGCTTTTTGTGAGTGTGGTGGGGAATTAAGTGTTCTAATTTTGGTACTTTAAAATTGAGATGGATTTAAAAATATTCAAGTAAAGGTACCAATTAAGCAGTTGGATATATGAGGCTTAAGCTTGGAAGAGAGTTCTTTGGGATGGAGATGTAAAATGAAGAGACTGCAGTGTTAGTGTGTTTAAAGTTGTGGGAATAGAAGAAATGAAGGATGAGAATGTGGACGAGAGAAAGGCCTGGAGATCAGCTCTGACATTTAGATTGAGGAAGAAGTAAGAGGAGCCCACAAAGGATACTGAGTGGGAGAAATTTAGGAGAGTGTGCTGTTAGCTTAGAGAGCAGAGTACTTTGTTTCAATAAGGAGAACGTGGCTCGGCTGAGTGAGAGTGAGATGAGGACAAAATATATTCATTAGGCTTGGTAACAAGTGACATTATTGCTGGTCTTTTTTTTTTTTTTAAGATTTATTTATTTTAGAGAGAGAGAGGGTGTGTGCGAGCAGAGGGAGGGGCAGAGGGAGAGATTCTCAAGCAGACTCCCCACTAGTGCAGAGCCTACAGGGGCTGATCTCGACCCTGAAATCATGACCTGAGCCAAAATCAAGAGTCAGATGCTCAACTGACTGAGCCACCTAGGAGTCCCTCATTGCTGGTCTTTTTAAGATGGAGTTTGTTAGTGTGGTGTTATGAAACCCCATGGAACCATTTAAATCAATTCTTCATTCAAATGGTCAAACAAAAGTTTGAGATTTTCTGTAATATTTTGTCACAGATACAATTAGCCTTCTGGCCAGGTTCTCTTGGATCCCTTACCTTTTTCAAGCACGCTGGCTCCTGGTGTACTCTCACTCTCACTCTCACTCCCAACAGTCCCATTCATTCCATCCCATTCACAACATCTCTGCCATATTTGTCTTCCTACCCATGTCTACTGGCTCCCCCTCATTTTAAACCCTTATTTCTTAACCAGACTTACATAGTAGCCTTCTAACTGATTATCTTTCATTCAATCCTTGCAGTCTCACCTATACTAGAGGTAGGAGGGGGCTGAATAATTCTTCCTGAAGCAGCTCTGAGTATGTCACTTCCCAGGTCAAAGACCTTCACAAACTCCAAACTAACAGCAGAGTGAAGTCACTTCCCACAGTCCTTGTTCAGCTTATGTACTGGCTGACACAGACGCCCTCTAAGGTTCCTTCTTTGTAGTTTCCATCTCTACTGTAACAAATTACCATAATTATCATGACTTAAAACAACACAGATTTCTTTTCTTTTCTTTTTTTTTTATTTTATTTTATTTATTTGAGAGAGAGAACGAGAGAGAGCACATGAGAGGGGGAGGGTCAGAGAGAGAAGCAGACTCCCCGCCGAGCAGGGAGCCTGATGCGGGACTCGATCCAGGGACTCCAGGATCACGACCTGAGCCGAAGGCAGTCGCCCAACCAACTGAGCCACCCAGGCGCCCCAACACAGATTTATTTTCTTATAGTTCTGGAGATCAGAAGCTTGAAATGGGTCTCACTGGACTAAAATCAAGGTGTGGGCAGGGTTGTGTTCTTCTGGAGGTTCCAGAGGATAATTCATTTTCTTGACTTTTCGAGCTTTTTAAAAAAAGATTTAGGGGGCCTGGGTGGCTCAGTCGTTAAGCGTCTGCCTTTGGCTCAGGTCATGATCCCAGGGTCCTGGGATTGAGTCCCGCATCGGGCTCCCTGTTCAGCAGGAAAGCCTGCTTCTCCCTCTCCCACTCCCCCTGCTATTGTTCCCTCTCTCGCTGTGTCTTTCTCTGTCAAATAAATAAATAAAATCTTAAAAAAAAAAGATTTATATATTTATTTTGGAGAGAGAGAGAGAATGAGAAAGAGAGAGGAGGGGCAGAGGCAGAGAGAGAAAATCCCAAGCTGAGTCCCCACTGAGCATGGAGTCTGATGCAGGGCTTGATCTCATGACCCTGAGATCATGACCTGAGCCAAAATCAAGAGCTGGATACTCAACCGACTGAGCCACCTGGGTACCCCAACTTTTCCAGCTTTTTAGAGACCACCTGTATTCCTTGGACTATGGCTCCCTTCCTTTATGTCACACAGAGTCCTTGTTCTGTGGCCACCTCTCTGGTTTTCCTTTTTCTGCCTTCCCTAGACTGATCCATATGACAACATCAAGTAATCTCCTTTGCCCATACCTCCTAGTTAGGTCAGTGGGAGGCACCAACAGGAGATGGGAAGGCATGATGAGTGTGAGCTGTGGGTTCTTATTTTTCTGGCTTCCTTCTTGCAGGTGTCTGTTGGTTGGGTGTTGCTCCCCTTCCAAATACCACAGCTCTCGTGGTCTCCAAACAACTTTCCTCTCTGGATTCTGGTAACTACTCCCTTCTCATGCCCTTTCAAGTACCCTAGGATGGTAATGGTTCCTGGTTGTGACTGAGTGTGAACAACTCATTCTGGGTTTGTGTGGGACTTGTGGGTTTTAACACTGGAAGTCCTGAATCCCAGGAAACCCAAAGTCCTGGCCAAACAGAGGCAGTTTGTAACTCCAGTGTTACTAGACTCTAAATTCTGCCCAATCCTTTGAAAATAATTTTTCTTCATTATATTCCAATTTCCCATTGAGTGTGTCATGAGTTCCTGTTGGGATTCTGACAAAGCCATGTTTGTCATGTAAAGTATTTTGAGTTTATTCTTATCCTCTACACTTCAGAAAGACCTGGCTGTAATATGGAGAACCAACTGAACGTGGGGAGTTGTCAGAGTAGTCAGTAAGCTGTGGTCATGCTTAAACTTAGGAAATGGAGATGGAGAGAAGGGGAGAGAACAGAGAAATGTAAATAAGGCTGGTGTAACAGGGTGTGGTGATTAATTGGATGTGGGTGAACAGAGATTGGGACGAGGCAAGGATGACATACAAGCTGTTGCTGGGGCACTTGGGTGAACTGTGGTGCCATTCACTGAGACAAGAAATTCTGGGGAGTTTTTATCATGAATCAGTGTTGTACTTTGTCAAATGCTTTTTCTGCATCTATTGAAATGATCACATGGTTTTTATCCTTTCTCGTATTGTTGTGATGGGTCATGTTGCTTGATTTGCAAATATTGAACCACCCTTGCATCCCAGGAATAAATCCTGCTTGATTGTGGTGAGTGACCTTTTTAATATATTGTTGGATTTGGCTTGCAAATATTTTGTTGAGGATTTTGGCATCTATGTTCATCAGAGATATTGGCCTGTAGTTCTCTTTTTTTGTAGTGTCTTTATCTCGTTTTGGTGTCAGGGTAATGCTGACCTCATCGAATGAATTTGGAAGATTTCCTTACTCTTATTTTTTTGAGAAGAATAGGCATTAACTTTTCTTTAAATGTTTGGTAGAATTCACCTGTGAAGCCATCTGGTCCTGGACTTTTGTTTGTTGGGAGTTTTTTGATTACCGATTCAACTTCATTTCTGGTAACTGGTCTGTTCAAATGTTCTATTTCTTCCTGATTCTGTTTTGGGAAGTTACATGTTTCTAGGAAGGATTAGGTTTAGTTGGGAAGATTGTGAGTGTAAAGAGTTTCACCCCCAGAAGCTTTTATTTTCAAATTATTTAACAGGCCTCCATATGGATTTTATGATCAATGAAAAGCTTCTGAGTTAATGTTCTGAGTTTGTATGTGATAGAAAGTGACCACAGTTATCATTAATGCTATGAAGACCAGCAAAAACTTCTTTCGGGGGAAGCTTTCATCACCTTGTGAGTTTTTGAAGGTCTGTATAGCAGATTAGCATGTACTTTGTGAGGGTAAAAGTGAAAAACCAAGGTTGAACTGGGCCCTCCCTTTGAGATCAAAAGCCTTAGACAGACAGAATCCTTGAGGAGGGAAGATTCCATGAGAGAATGAATCTGACTGCTCTGCTGAAATCTTCCCTTCAGCACTCTGGCTAAGCAGGCAGTGAATAGAAACTTTTGAACTGGTGTGTGACCTATGAGCATGTGTAACAAATGACTTTGTATATCTTGGGAACATTTGCAATGCTTGAGTGTCTGTGTGTGACATTTAAATGTGAGTAACACTTGAGTAAGTCCCAGAGTTAGCTGAAGTCAATAAATGCTTTAATCAGTATACCATGGCATTTATAACTTGTATCACAGCTCCTCCTAAATCTCTAGATGATTGTGACCTGCAACACACCATTTCCATACTTTTGTTCACATGGTCTCAGCTGCTGCAAATCTCCTCATCTGGAAGCAATTTCTTTTTTTAATTTAATTTTTTATTGTTATGTTAATCACCATACATTACATCATTAGTTTTTGATGTAGTGTTCCATGATTCATTGTTTGTGCATAACACCCAGTGCTCATGCAGAACGTGCCCTCTTTAATACCCATCACCAGGGGAAGCAATTTCTTTCTACTCTGCCTTTTCATAGTTTTCAACTTGTATATTCCTTATGGTGTACATCATGCTTTGCCTTTTCTGATGGGAGTTATTTGTATGCATGCCATCTACCCTAGAAGATGTTACGACTGTCAGACTCTGAGCCCACACCCAGACAAATCCCTGGGAACCTATCTCTGGATAGCTCATAAATTCCCACTGACTATTATTAAAGTCTTGTAGCTGCTGGTGTCTGATCTCCATTCCACCAACCTGGCAATCTTGGTATCCTACTTGCTCTAATATTAACCTAGCCGCTCTTAATAAGCCTATTGATTCTGGGGAGGGCCATTTGACTCTCTAAGCTTTTGATAGCCTTCTTTGGATGTCTGGAATGTACGGCCTGTTTCCTTGAGCCAGCACGGAGTGGTATTCCATTGGTACCATATAGTATCTTACCTCTTATAGTTCTCTTCAAGTGTAGTGTCCTGTGTTCCACAAATGACTTCTAGACCCTTACATTCTTATTTTTATCTCCGTTGTTTTATTGTAGTAAAATTGACTGTTTTAACCATATTTGAATGTATCGTTCAATGGTATTAAATACATTCATGTTGTTGTGCAATCATCAGCACTATCCACTTTCAGAGCTCTTTTCATCTTGTAAAACTGAAACTCTACATCACTTAAACAATAATTTCCTATTCCCCCCACCCCTCACCCTAACCCCTGGCAACCCACATTCTACTTTCTGTCTCTATATATTTGACTCCATTGAGTACCTCACATAAATGGAATCATACACTATTTGTTTTCTTGTGAGTGACTTATTTTACTTAGCATAATGTTCTCAAGATTCATCCATGTTGTAGCATATAATAGAATTTCCTTCCTTTTAAGAACTGAATAATATTCCATTGTATGTATATACCACCCTTTGTTTATCTGTTCATCCATTGGTGGACAGTTGGGTTACTTCATGTTTCAGCTATTGTGAATAATGATTTTATGAACACAGTATATCCTTACATTCTCTTTTATTTTAAGTTTGCTTCTTTTTTGTCCATAGCCATTCCTAAGAGACTGGATTTAGCCTATTTTGATCTCTATCAGTAAGACTTGAAAGAGGTTTGTGTGTAAGTGACTGATTAAGGAAGTGCTCCCAGGAGAAACTAGTAAGGCATCGGGGGAGGTGGTACCAGGAATAAGACAAAGCTATCCATGCATACAATTTTAAGAGGTCCCACAAAAGGTGTCTTCATCTTGTTACTATAGGAGAACTTTGAAATGTAGATTATGCTTCAATGATGTCTCTCCCCCAAGGAAGAGAGCTGAGCTTTCATACATCTGTACTCTTCAGTCATTCCCTTTGGGGATGAAACTCCCAGGCACTTTTGGCTTTCTGCATGCTTGGGTAAAGTGGCTCCAGCAGCCCCAGGGCTGAGTCCTCCAAATTAGCATTGCAGAAGTGGGTTGGGAAGCAAGAGCACCCCAGAACTGAGGAAGGGGCACAGAGAAAGAGTAGAAGAGATCAAGGGGGTTCTGGGTAGCTCTACCAGCAACGACTACTCCAGCTTCTCACTCAGAGTCTATATTCCAGTGTCCTCGGCACAAACCATCATTTACAATGCTCCCTCCACTGCCTTTCCAGGAGACCTATTGAGAATTCATGAAACTATGACTCCTAGTCACCTTCTCCAGTATGTTAGCATTTCTGAGAGGGGTGCTTTGGTGAACCTTAACTACAAAAGCCGTCTGAGAATTGCAACCATGTATTTGCAGTTCTGAGTCTCCAACCTCTAGTAGAAAGCTTTGTAAATGACAGTGCACCCTAAATTCAAGTAAATTTCTGTTTTTCTAGACATATGGTCAATTATGTTGAATAGCATATGAGGGAAGTCCCAAACAAAAGCATAATTAGGGAGAAAAAATTACCCACGTGTGCTTACTGGACAGAAGATCAGTTTCATCAGTTGTATTATTTGCTTTGAAACCAGATATTAAAGGAGACAACTTTCCTGAGGGCCCTAGGCACATTCTGCTTCACATGGGCAAAGTCTCCTTGAGCAGATGATCTGGTTGTACTTGGGACTTCTCTTGATATTCAGAACTGCAAAGCCTCAGACTTGATTTTTTTTTTTAAGCACTCCTTAGATGTCCATTATTATCTTTGTAAGCCTCCCTGCTCCCATTGAAATCAGTTTTGAAGGTGGTTCACAAGATTATAAGAATGATTTTCTTCTCATCAACTGTGGAAGGAAAAGACTTTGGGACAGTATGGTAGACAAGGGACATTATTAATGTTATTTTATAAACTCATAAATATGACCTTGATGATATGAGTACACATTCCTACCAGTGCGTGCTCAGGTCCTAGGGACTTTCTGTTGCTGTCAGTGCTGCACGGAGGAGATGTTAATTAAAATCCACAAATCCATCTCTCCCACTGTGAACATAACTTTTAATTTGACAGTCATAAAATTCATCAACTATAACTATAACCACCATTTTAAAGATAGAGGAAGTGAAGCAGAGAAAGTTAATGGCATTTCACAGAAGTTATATTAATACAGCAGTAGATCCCACCATTAACTACAATTTGTTCATTTTCAGTCAAAAGTAAATTTCTTTCATGGGAAATGATTACTATTGATTAGCAATATGGTTTAACTTTCTTCAAAAAAACCCTTCTTTCTAGCCTCCATTCTTTCTTTCTGCCTTAAATTTTAGTTAATTTAAATGAGGTTTGAAACTTAATGTTATGATTGTGCTTTATGCTGTTGGAGTCTAAGAATCTTTGGCATTTGTAGTTCATGACATTGAGATACAACTGCACTGAGTGAAGTTCAGATCAGATTCAGAGTCAACCATTAAGTGACTTCTTTGTACCTTGATCTCTGGGAGGTGCTTTCTCAAGTGTTATTCAATTTAATCCATATAACACTCTTCTGAGAAGAGATTATTAATCCCAATGTTATAATTGATCTACACAAATATGAGTACTCAGTGATGTATACAATTGTCAAATCACTATATTGCACAACTGAAACTAATATAACATTGTATGTAACTCTACTGGAATTAAAATAGAAAAATTAAAAAAATGAGAAAAATATAGAACTGACCCACCAGGAGGGCTACTGCCTCTGAGATCACTTCTGGAAGCTATGGCAGAATTAAGAAACTCCTGCTGCCATTGATCACTGCAACTGTCTTTGGAAGAATGAAGAGCTAGAACGTGGGCATCATTGCTTTAATTCATTGATTAGAAAACCAAAACATAACATCAGTGCTGCCCCTTCAACTACCCCCATAACTACTTCTCATCAACCAGGGAAGGGAGAATGGACAGTGCTGCAGAGAAAACTCATATTCCCATGACTGTGCTTGCCAGCTGAATCAGCTAAATGAAGTATAGGAAAATAGATTTTGCTTCACTCCTGCCTTCCAAACCTCAAACAAGTGTTTCTAATGGTCAGAACTGAATTTATATATAGAAATATAGCTGTAAGAGAGTCTTGGAGGTGATTTTTAGCTTCTTAATTTCTTTAACCTAAAAAGGCAAATCCACAAAAACAAGCTCACTGGCAGCCTAATCATAATCATAAGGGAGGATCAATCTTAGGTAAAGATGACATTGGTGAAAACACAATGGAGTGAGGAAAGGTATATGGGCTTTTGAGGACATCATTGAGCCAATGATTAAAACTTGCTTGGAGCCTGTCCTGTTTCTGAACTTGAAGTTCTATAAAATAGTGACTGCCTCATTGTTTAAACATATTACTTGAAACTCTGTTATACCATTTGAAATCAATGTTTATTTTTTACTCTTCCCCCACCCCTGCCACCATATAAGTTCCAGAATGGCAGAGATTTTTCTGGTCTTATTCACTACTCCCTTCTTATTACCTGGACCAATGCCTAAAATAGAAAAGATACCAAAAAATTTGGTGAAATACTAACATAACATAATAAAATTAAATTAAATTAAAAAAAAGAAGTGATAAAAATAGGGAATAAAACATGATAATTGTGGCTTAAAAGGAGTACTGATAACCACAGGGTACTTATACCAGGAATGCAAAGTTGGTTTAACATTCAGAATCAATGCAATATACCATATCAATAGATTAAAAAAAGAAAAATGATATGATCATCATAATAGATGCAGAAAAATTATTTGACAAAATTCAACACCCATTTTTTTTTTTTTTTAGATTATTTCTGTATTTGACAGAGAGAGACAGTGAGAGGGAACGCAAGCAGGGGGAGTGGGAGAGGGAGAAGCGGGCTGCCCGCGGAGCAGGGAGCCCGATGTAGGGCTCGATCCCAGGACCCTGGGATCATGACCTGAGCCGAAGGCAGACACCCAATGACTGAGCCACCCAGGTGCCCCTCAACACCCATTCTTGATAAAAACTCTCACCAAACTGGAACTTGAAGGGAAATTCCTCATCCTGATTAAGGACATCAGTGGAAGATCTATAGGAAATATACTTTTTTTTTTTTAAAGATTTTATTTATTTATTTGACACAGAGAGAGAGAGAGGGAGAGCACAAGCAAGGGGAGTGGCAGGCAGAGGGAGAGGGAGAAGCCAGACCCCTGCTCAGCAGGGAGCCCGATGCGGGGCTCAATCCCAGGACCCCAGGATCATGACCCCAGCCGAAGGCAGATGCCTAACCAACTGAGCCACCCAGGTACCCTATACTTTGGTTTTTTAAAATTATGTTTTCCCCCAGGCTTATTGAGGTATGATTGACTAATAAAAGTTGTGTATATTTAAGATGTACTGCATGATGTTTGATATCCATATACATTGTGACATGATTACCATAATCAAGCTAGTTAACATATCCATCACCTCATATAGTTACCATTTATTTATTTATTTATTTATTTATTTATTTATTTCATTCATTTTGGTCTGATGAAAACACTTGAGATCTACTCTTTTGGCAAATTTCAAGTATACAATACATAATCATCAATCATAGTCACCATGTTGTACAATAGATCTACCAAATTTATTCATTTTATAACTAAAGTTTATATCCTTTGATCAGTTCTCCCCACTTCCCCACACCCAGCTACTAGTAACCACCATGTTCTACTCACTGAAAACTATAAAACATTGATGAAGTAAATTTAAGAAGACAAATAAGTAGAAAGATAGCCCATGTTCATCAATAGTGTTAAAATGTCCATTCTACCCAAAGTGATCTATAGATTCACTGCAATCCCTATCAAAATTCCAATGGCATTTTTCACAGAAATAGAAAAAAAAATCCTAAAATTTGTATAGCACCACAAAAGACTCCCAATAGTTAAAGCAATCTTGAGAAAGAACAAAAAACCCGGAGGCATCACACTTCCTAATTTCAAATTATATTGCAAAACTATAGTAATCAAAAGAATATGGTACTGGCATAAATACAGAAAATATACTTAATGATGATTGACTGCACATTCCCTGAGAATGGAAACAAAGAAATGTTCATTCTTACCACTTCTAGTCAATATTGTATCCAGGTTCCAGTCAGTTTAATAAAGCAAGACAAAGAAATAAAAGTCGTGCAGATTAGAAAGAACAAAACAGTCTTTATTTGACAACCTGGATTGTCAGCATAAATAATCCCTCAAAAAAAAAGCTACTAGAATTATTAACTGCATGCATTTAGCAAGGTTGCGAGGAGGTGATAAGATCAATATGTACAAAAATCAATTGAATTTCTGTAATAACAGTGAAATGTTAAATATCGAAGTAAAAAAGTGTCATTTGCAATAGCATCACAAAGTATAAAATAGTTAGGAGTAAATATAACTAAATATGTGTAACATTTGAATATTGAAAAG
The DNA here is from genome assembly GCF_002201575.2 of Neomonachus schauinslandi. Classification (NCBI taxonomy): domain Eukaryota; kingdom Metazoa; phylum Chordata; class Mammalia; order Carnivora; family Phocidae; genus Neomonachus; species Neomonachus schauinslandi. Next base: position 63,302,319 of record NC_058415.1, read on the forward strand.
TAAAAACAGTGATGAGAGAAATTAAAGACCTAAACAAATGGAGGGAGGAGATACTATTTTCATGGATTGGAAGTTTTGACATTGTAAAAATGTTAGTTCTCCTCCAATTCATCTATAAATTCAATACAGTATTCACCAATATCCCAGCAGGCATTTTTGTTAAAATTGGCAAGCTGCTTCTAAAATGTTATGGAAATACAAAGGAGTTTTGTAATTAACAAATTGTTTTGTAATTAACAAAATTGGAGGACTACTCAAAACTTACTATAAAAATATAGTAATCCAGACAGGGTAGCATTGGTGAGAGGATAGTTAGGTAGATCAACAGACCGTAATAGAGGGTCTAGAAATATATCTACACAAATATGATCAATCGATTTTCAACAAAGGTGCCAAGGTAATTCAATAGAAAGTCTTTTCAATAGACAGTGCTGGAGTAAGTATACATTCATATGCAAAAAATAAACGCCCCATATCTCATATTTAAAAATGAATGCAAGGTTCATAAGTATACAGTGTGTTTCCCCTACGCTTTGTTGAGATTTCTCCAGTCTTTGCTTACAAGTAGAACTACATTATTAAGAATAAGCTGGGGAGATTGGAGGGAAGATGGCAGAAGAGTAGGTGACCCACATTTCATCTGTTCCCTTGAATTCAGTTAGATATCTATCAGATCATTCTGAACACCTTAAATTCAACCTTAGTTCTAAGAAAAGAATTGCTGTAATTCTACAAATAGAAAGGTGACCACTTTTTGCAAGATAGGAGGTGTGGAGATGTGAATCTGAGGGGGTATTTGTGAGTAGTAAACCAGCCCTGCAAGAAATATTAAAGAGGATCCTATAAGTGGAGAGAGAGCCCAAAAGTAACAGAGACCAGAAAGAAACAGAGACAATCTACAGAATCAGTGACTTTACAGGTAATACAATGGCACTAAATTCATATCTTTCAATAGTTACTCTGAATGTAAATGGGCTAAATGCTCTAATCAAAAGACACAGGGTATTAGATTGGATAAAAAAGCAAGACCCATCAATATGCTGTCTGCAAGAGACTCATTTTGGACCCAAAGACACCTCCAGATTGAAAGTGAGGGGGTAGGGGTGCCTGGGTGGCTCAGCCGTTAAGCGTCTGCCTTTGGCTCAGGTCATGATCCCAGGGTACTGGGATCGGGCCCTGCATTGGGCTCCCTGCTCAATGGGAAGCCTGCTTCTCCCCACTCCCCTTGCTTGTGTTCCCTCTCTCAGTGTGTCTCTCTCTCTCAAATAAATAAAATCTTAAAAAAGAAAAAAAAAGAAAGTGAGGGGGTAGAAAACATTTATCATGCTAATAGACATCAAAAGAAAGCTGGGGTAGCAATCCTCCTATCAGACAAATTAGACTTTAAACCAAAGACTATAGTAAGGGATGAATAGGGACACTATATTATACTTAAAGGGTCTATCCAACAAGAAGATCTAACAACTATAAATATTTATGCTCCTAATGTGGGAGCAACCAATTATATAAGCCAATTAATAACAAAATTAAAGAAACACATTGATAATAATACAATAACAGTAGGGGACTTTAATACCGCACTCACAGTGATGGACAGATCATCTAAGCAGAAGATCAACAAGGAAACAAGGGCTTTGAATGACACACTGGACCAGATGGACTTCACAGATATATACAGAGCATTCCGTTCTAAGGCAACAGAATATACATTCTTCTCAAGTGCACATGGAACATTCTCCAGAATAGATCACATCCTGGGTCACAAATCAGGCTTCAACTGGTACTAAAGGTTGGGATTATTCCCTGCATATTTTCAGATCACAATGCTTTGAAACCAGAGCTCAATCAAAGGGGAGATTTGGAAGGAACTCAAATACTTGGAGGCTAAAGAGTGTCCTACTAAAGTATGAATGGGTCAACCAGGAAATTAAAGAAGAATTTAAAAAAATTCATGGAGACAAATGAAATGAAAGCACCACTGTTCAAAACCTACAGGATGTAGCAAAGGCGGTCCTAAGAGGGAAGTACATAGTAATACAAGCCTTTCTCAAGAAACTAGAAAAGTCTCAAATACGCAAACTAACCCTACACCTAAAGGATCTGGAGAAAGAACAGCAAATAGAGCCTAAACCACGCAGAAGATGAGAAATAATAAAGATCAGAGCAGAAATCAATGAAATAGAAACCAAAAGAACAGTAAGACAGATCAACAAAACTAGAAGCTGGTTCTTTGAAAGAATTAATAAGATCGATAAACCCCTAGCCAGACTTAACAAAAAAGAGAAAGGACCCAAATTAATAAAATCATGAATGAAGGAGTAGAGATCACACCAAACTAAGGAAATAAAAACAATTATAAGAACATATTATGAGCCACTATATGCCAACAAATTAGGCAATCTGGAAGAAATGGATGCGTTCCTAGAGACGTATAAACTACCAAAACTGAACCAGGAAGAAATAGAAAACCTGAACAGACCCATAACCAGCAAGAAAATTGAAGTAGTAATCAAAAATCTCCCAATAAACAAGAGCCAGATGGCTTCCCAGCAGAATTCTACCAGACATTGAGAAAACTTCCAAACTTGTTCTATGAGGTCAGCATTACCTTGATCCCCAAACCAGAAGAACCCACTAAAAAGGGGAATTACAGACCAATATCCCTGATGAACATGGATGCCAAAATTCTTACCAAGATACTAGCCAATATGATCCACCAGCACATTAAAAGGATTATTCACCACGACCGAGTGGGATTTATTCCTGGGCTGCAAGAGTGGTTCAACATCTGCAAATCAGTGTGATATATCACATTAATAAAAGAAAGGACAAGAACCATCTGATTCTCTTAATTGATGCAGAAAATGCATTTGACAAAATACAGCACCCTTTCTTGATTAAAACTCTCCACAGTGTAGGAATAGAGGGAACATACCTCAATATCATAAAAGCCCATAAATGAAAAGCCCACAACGAATATCATTCTCAATGGGGAAAAACTGAGAGCTTTTCCCCTAAGGTCAGGAACACAACAGGGATGCCCACTCTCACCACACCACTGTTGTTCAGCATAGTACTAGAAGTTCTAGCCTCAGCAGTCAGACAACAAAAAGAAATAAAAAGCATTCAAATCAACGAAGAAGAAGTCCAACTCTTAGTCTTCGCAGATGGCATGATACTTTACGTGGAAAACCCAAAAGACTCCACCCCAAAATTGCTAGAACTCACACAGGAATTCAGCAGTGTGGCAGGATATAAAACCAATGCACAGAAATCAGTTGCATTTCAGTACACTAACAATGAGACAGAAAAAAGAGAAATTAAGGAATCGATTCCATTTACAATTGCACCCAAAACCATAAGATACCTAGGAATAAACCTAACCAGAGAGGTAAAGGATCTGTACTCAGAAAACTATAGAACACTTATGAAGGAAATTGAAGAAGACACAAGGAAATTCCATGCTCAGGGATTGGAAGAATAAATATTTTTTAAATGTCTATGCTACCCAGAGCAATCGACACATTCAGTGTAATCCCAATCAAAATACCATCGGCGTTTTTCACAGAGATGGAACAAATAATCCTAAAATTTTTATGGAACCAGAAAAGACCCTGAATAGTCAGAGGAATGTTGAAAAAGAAAACCAAAGCTGGTGGAATCACAATTCTGGACTTCAAGCTCTATTACAAAGCTGTAATCATCAAGACAGTATGGTACTGGCACAAAAACACACACATAGATCAATGGAACAGAATAGAGAACTCAGAAATGGACCCTCAACTCTATGGTAAACTGATCTTTGACAAAGCAGGAAAGAATATCCAATGGAAAAAGGACAGTCTTTACAACAAATGGTGCTTGGAAAATTGGACAACCACATGCAGAAGAATGAAACTGGACCATTTTCTCATATCATACACAAAGATAAATTAAAAATGGATGAAAGACCTAAATGTGAGACAGAAATCCATCAAAATCCTAGAGGAGAACACAGGCAGCAACCTCTTCAATCTCAGCCACAGCAACTTCTTCCTAGACACGTCTCCAAAGGCAAGGGAAGCAAGGGCAAAAATGAACTATTGGGATTCATCAAGATAAAAAGCTTCTGAACAGCAAAGGAAACAGTCAACAAAACTAAAAAGCACCCTATGGCATGGAAGAAGATATTTGTAAATGACATATTAGATAAAGGGCTAGTATCCAAGACCTATAAAGAACTTACCAAAGTCAACACCCAAAAAACAAATAATCCAGTCAGGAAATGGGCAGAAGACACGAACAGACATTTCTACAAAGAAGACATACAAATGGCTAACAGACACATGAAAAAGTGCTCAAATCACTCGTCATCAGGGAAATACAAATCAAAACCGCAATGAGATACCACCTCACACCAGTTAGAATGGCTAAAATTAACAAGTCAGGAAACAAATGTTGCTGAGGTGTTGCCTAGATGTGGAGAGGTGGGAACCCCCTTACACTGTTGGTGGGGATGCACACTGGTGCAGCCACTCTGGAAAACAATGTGGAGGCTCCTCAAGAAGTTGAAAATAGAGCTACCCTACGACCCAGCAATTGCACTACTAGGTATTTACTCCAAAGATACAAATGTATTGATTCGAAGAGGCACCTGCATCCTGATGTTCATAGCAGCAATATCCACAATAGCCAAACTGTGGAAAGAGCTGAGATGTCCATCGAAGGATGAATGGATAAAGAAGATGTGGTATGTGTATATATATATATATATATATATATATATATATATATACACACCCACACACACATACACACATTTATATCTATCTATCTATACATTTATATTATATCTATCTATACAGTGGAATATTACTCAGCCATCAGAAAGGATGAATACTTACCATTTACATGGATGTGGATGGAACTGGAGGGTATTATGGGCGAAATAAGTCGATAAGAGAAAGACAATTATCATATAGTTTCATTCATGTGGAATATAAGAAACAGCGAAGAGGATCATAGGGGAAGGCAGGGAAACTGAATGGGAAGTCATTAGAGAGGGTGAAAAACCATGAGAGACTCTTAACTATAGGAAACAAACAGGGCTGCTGGACGGGAGGTGGGTGGGGAGATGGGGTAACTGGGCATTGGGTAGGGAGGGCATGTGATGGATGTGATGAACACTGGGTGTTATATGCAACTAATGAACTTTCGAACTCTACATCTGAAACTAATGATGTACTGTATTTTGGCTAATTGAATTTAAATTTAAAAAAAAAAAAGGGTTGCCTGGTTGGCTCAGTCAGTTAAGCATCTGCCTTAGGCTCTGGTCATGATCCCAGGGTCTTGGGATCAAGTCCCACATTAAGCTCCTTACTCAGCAGGGAGCCTGCTTCTCCCTCTGCCTGCTGCTCTCCTGCTTGTGTTTGCTCTCTCTCTCTCTTTCTCTCTGACAAATAAATAAAAATCTTTAAAAAAAAACCACGACCACAACAAAAAAATAAAAATGAATGCAAAATGGATGACAGGCTTAACTGTAAAACCTGAAGCTGTAAAACTTCTAGAAGAAAACTCAGGTCAACATCTTTGTGACCTTGGTTAGGAAAAGATTTTGAAGCTAGAACACACAAAACACAAAGGATACACACATAAAGGGAAAAATTGATACATTAGAGTTCATCAAAGTTTAAAAGTTCTGCTCTTTGAGAGATACTATTAAAAAAATGAAAGCCAAGCCATACACTGAAAGAAAATATTTGCAAAACACATATCAGGATTTGTATTTAGAATTTATAGAATTTTGAAACTTAATAGTAAAATAAAATCCAATTTAAAAAATGGGCAAAAAATTTAAACAGATACTTCACCAAAGAAGAGATACTGATGACTGATTGTAAATAAACAGATGAGAAGATATTTAACATCATTAGTTACTATGGAAATTTGTGGAAATACAAATTAAGGCCATGAGATACTATACACATTTATTAGAACAACAAAAAAGGAGGGGCTCTGAGGTGGCTCAGTCATTTGGGTGTCCAACTCTTGGTTATGGCTCAGGTCATGGCCTCAGGGTTGTGGGATTGAGTCCTGCTCTGGCTCCATGCTCAGCATGGAGTCTGCTTCAGATTCTCCCTCTCCCTCTGCCCCTCCCCCTGCTCATCCTCTCTCTCTAAAATAAAATCTTAAAAGAAACCAAAAAAAGAAAGAAAGAAATAACTCTGTTCCTCTACTCTTCTCCTACCCCAGCCCTAATGTGACAACTCCAAGTGTTGATGAGTTTATGAGAATATGGAACATCTGGAACTTTTATACTGCTCGTGGAGATGCAAAATAATACAGCCATCTTGGAAAACAGGCAGTTTCTTATAAAAATAAACATATACTTACCATAGGGCTAGCAATCCCATTCCCGGGTATTCACCCAAGAGAAATGAAAACCTATGTCTATACAATGACTTGTATGCAAATATTTACAGCAACCCACATGCCCATCAGCTGGTGAATGGGTAAACAAATTTCACACAACTCTACAATGGAAAAATACTTATCAATAAGAAGGAAAAAACGGCTGATACATGCAACATCATGCCATCCTAGAAAAAGTAAAATTATAGTGATAGAAATTATATCAATGGTTGTTGGGTGCTGGGAGTGGGAGGACGGAATTGATTACAAAAGGGCAAGAGGGAACATTATGATGACAATAATCTGCATTTTGATTGTGATGATAGTTTACAAAACTATCTAACTAACTATAGTTATAAAACATTGTCAAAATCCACCAAACTGTAACACTTAAAAAAGATGAGTTTTATTGTATGTAAATTTAAAAAAAAAAGGAGTAGTGGGGATTAATGAAATACATAAAACATAGAATTAAGCCTAAATATTAGTTGCAAATTTGATTACAGTATCATACTCAGTGTGATAAATAATTCTTATAAAAAGGATAAATAGGTAATAATCATTTGAAAGAAGAAGCTGGGTTCAAAATCAGAGTGTACATATTATATTTTTAAAATCACTAAATTAGAAAAAATAAAAATAAATGTATCTAAGCTTTCAATTCAAGCAGTTGTAAATAGAATGATAAAATAAATCAAAAGAGACCAGGAAGAAGAAATGAATAAAGATGAAAGGAGATTTTAGTGGATTCGAAAATAAGAATAAGAAGGTTTAATTAATAAATCCCAAAAATAGTCATTGAGAAAACTATGAAATAATTGCTGCCCTACAACTGAAGAAATCAAGTGACAGAATTGAAACAGGATATAACCACAGATAAAGAGAAGATACAAAATGTAGGAGAAAAAGATGCCAAGTTTAATGCCATGTTAATTTTTCCATTTAATTTATTTAAAATAACATTTATTTTTCCTGATTATTTAAGTAACAGTTTCCATTGCAGAAATATGTGGAAGAGAATACTCAAAATGAAAATCGGTCATGATCCTATCAGTAATAACTATCATTAATTTGGTGTATGTTATTGTAGGTGTAATTTGCTACCTATCTCCTTATTTATCTATACATGGTAGTTCTTAGAGAAACAGGGTAATTTTCCACACTATAAATTTCTAGTAGCAGAATTTCTGGGTAAAAAAAAATTTTTTTTAAGAATTTTGATTTTTTAAGATTGTCCTACAGAAATAACATATTCCTGTTTAATTTTGTGAGCAGAGTGCATGCTTAGTTCTCTACCCTTTTGCCAATGCTCGTTATTAGATTATCTTTCAATCTTTGTAATTTAATAAGTGGAAAATCGTATTTCATTTTTGAAATAAATTTGATTCTTTTTAATACCCAAACTGTTACATGTTAGTAGAAGAAACCTTAGAAAATTTAGATAAGAGATAAAATTAAAAAGAAAAGCACCTGTAATCCTATACCTAGAAAAAAGTTATGGTATATATCGGTATTCTAAGCTTTATTAAAAGACGAATGTATATTTGGTCATATTTAAAATGATTTTCAGGTCTCAATAGCTCTGAGTCCTGCTCCTTATCTGCTTATATATGAAGTGCTTTCTCTCCCTAAATGTTTCTAAGAATTCCCAAGATTATTGATACTTGTAAAACAACTATCTGCTGGGCTCTCTCATCTATGTCACTTTCCTTCTGGGATTTCTTGACAGAAGGGAGAATATTTTCTTACAGGTAATTCACGCTTCTGATGAGCTCTTTGCTTTCCTTTCACTGCCACTTTCCTTGGTCTTGTTTGTGCCTTTGCTGTACCTAGAAAGCTGCTCTTGCCCCAGTGCTCTGGGATTATTTTCTTCACTCCTTGCCTCTCACCAGACCTCTGACCCCTGACTTCTTTGCCACCTTGGGTTGTTAGCATTGCTGCGACATCCTCTGGACTAGTGAATCTGGGCGGCCATGGATTGTTGTCGTCATTGTTGTCCTTCTCTAGCTACCGCCGGTCTCTACAGCTCCACCAAACTTGTTGTCCCCTGATTTTACTGTGCACCTCTCTTACCAGCCAGGAGGGTGATGCCTTTGCCTTCTTTCTTGTGTTTAGCACTTTTCAGAGTATCATTCCTGTACCAGAGTTGTTTAGATCCCCAGTGATACATATCTTTTATTTCTATCACAGTCCTTGGTTTCCTAGAGGGTTTGGGGGAAAACTGGGGGAAATAAATGGGAGTGAGGTCAGGAGTAGTGAAGCCCGCCTTCCTGCCCTTCCTTCCTCCATTGCCTTGCCTAATCCCGAGGACCTGCTACTATTTCTGCTGTGATCTGTCAGATATGTTTCTTTGTGTTGATTTCCTTGAGTCTACACATCCTTCCTTTTGTTGAATCTGGTCTGACTTTTCTCAGGGCTCCTCTGTTCAAAGATCCTCTCTCATTTATGTTTCCATATATGATACCCAATTGTGGGTGGGGTTACAGTTGTTTTCTCTGGGCCCAAAGAAGAGCAGGGGACCTGGTTAAGGTGTGTGAACGTCCCATGAAGGTTAAGCAGTTCCCCAATATTCTTTTTTTTAATTTTAATTCCAATATAGTTAACAGACAGTTTTATATTTGTTTCAGGCATACAATACAGTGATTCAACACTTCTGTACATTACTCAATGCTCATCATGACAAGTGTACTTTTTTTTTTTTTTGAAAAGTGCACTTCTTATGCTCATCACCTATTTCACCCATTCTCCTACCCACCTTCTCTCTGGTAACCATCAGTCTGTTTTCTGTAGAGTCTCTTTTTTGGTTTGTCTCTCTTTTCCCTTTGTTCGTTTGTTTTGTGTCTTAAATCCACATGTAAGAGAAATCATATGGCATTTGTCTTTCTCTGATTAGCTCATTTCACTTAGCATTATACTCTCTAGATCCATCCATGTTGTTGTAAATGGCAAGATTTCATTCTTTTTTATGGCTGAGTAATATTCCATTTTATATCTATACCACATCTTTTTTTTTTTTTAAGATTTATTTATTTATTTATTTGACAGAGAGAGAGAGAGCGAGAGCAGGAACACAAGCAGGGGGAGTGGGAGAGCGAGAAGCAGGCTTCCCGCCGAGCAGGGAGCCCGATGTGGGACTCGATCCCAGGACCCTGGGATCATGACCTGAGCCGAAGGCAGACGCTTAACGACTGAGCCACCCAGGCGCCCTATACCACATCTTTATCCATTTGTCTATCAATGGACATTTGGACTGCTTCCAAAATTTAATCCATTTTGATTTTATTTTTGTGATTTTATTTTGTTTGATGTAAGAAAGTGGTCCAGTTTCATTTGCAAGTAGCTGTCCAGTTTTCTCAGCACCATTTGTTGAAGAGACTGTCTTTTTCCCATTGCATATTCTTGCCTCCTTTGTTGAAGATTAATTGACCATATAATTGTGGGTTTATTTCTGGGCTTTCTATTCTGTTCTATTGATCTGTGTGTCTATTTTTGTGCCAATACCATACTGTTTTGATCACTACAGCTTTGTAATATAACTTGAAGTCTGGAATTATGATACCTCCAGTTTTGTTTTTCTTTTTCAATTTTGCTTTGGCTACTTGGGGTCTTTTGTGGTTCCACATAAATTTTAGGATTGTTTGCTCTGGTTTTGTGAAAAACACTGTTGGTATTTTGATAGGGATTACATTAAATGTGTAGGTTGCTTTGGGTAGTATAGACATTTTAAGAATATTTATTCTTCTACCTCAATGTTATTTGATAGTCTTTCCCAACAAGTGGTTTGAGAAGTTCTCAGAGCAAGAGAGTTTCCCAAGGGGTTTTTGGAATCAAAAGCAATAATGGTACCTGTTCAAAGGTGTGATTAAAGATCAACAAGTAAAGCAATTATTTTATTATTTATTTATTAATTATTTATTTATTTTAAAAGGTTTTATTTATTTGAGAGAGAGAGAGACAGAGCATGAGCAGGGGGAGGGCCAGAGGGAGAAGCAGATTCCTCACTGAGCAGGGAGCCCAATGCAGGGATCGATCCCAAGACCCTGAGATCATGACCTGAGCTGAAGGCAGATGCTTAACTGACTGAGCCACTCAGGCACCCCTAAAACAATTGTTTTAAAAAAAATACCTTTAAAGGAGGACATGCAGTCCTTGAATATGTGGTTAGTGCACATTGTGAAAATCAAAAGAATGTGCTTGTAATTCAGTCACTTAGATGCTGAATTGAGCATCAGTCACCAGCCATGATAGACTTGGCTATTGTACAGCTGTAAATTATTTTTATTTGTAGTGTAAGAATAAAATTATTTTTAGTGCTAGGCAATTATTTAAGACCAGGACCTAGGGTACACAGAAACTGATATATGCCAAGTTAACAAGGAGTATAAAATGTTAATAATTCTAAAATTTGCTTTGATACGAGTTTTACCAAATCTGTAAGCTGCATCCATTTGATCAAAATTCTCATGTCGCACATCAGGAAATTTAAGAATTATTAAAAACCATTATTAAATGGAGAATGTCAGAATGACTTTCATATGTATGGGAATAAAAACTGTTATTAACCACATGGTTACTATTAGAGTATGCACCAGCAGACAAATTAAACAAAAATATGAAAACACGAATTGTAGTTTTTGTCTGTAAAATATAAGAATTCCAAACATCCATAATAAAATACTTTTTAATCATTTTACACTATATTCATGGTTAAATTTAAATATTACTATATTCTTGGCTCCCAAATATCAATATAGTATGCTTTTAAAATTATGCTTTTTCTTGTATAATTTACATTAAATAGCATGTATCATTATTAACAGAAAAAGGTCAAAACTTGTTTTTGTACATAATAAGTATATATTATATGTAAATGTACAATTTGTAGAAGATTGCATTTAAATGGAATTTATAATTTAATATATTTTCAACATAATCACATAACACACAGTGCAAAAAAAAAAAGGCAAACCCATTAGCAGATATCTTTGAAGATATTCTATCTCTGTACTGTTCACTATGGTAGCCACTAGCTGCATGTAGCTGTTTAAATTTAAATTAATTAAAATAAAAATAAAGCTAAAAATTTATTCTCCATTCACACTAGCTTCATCTTGTTTGCTCAGTAGTATGTGTGGCCACTATAGATGTAGAACATTTGCATCACTGATCACAGAAAATTCTAACAGATAGCTGTGATCTATATTATTATGAATATGATTTGTTAGTTAAAATAGTAGGAAAGACAGTTTTATGTGGTAAAGTTATTCTTGTTGATGTCTTTTCCATGATTATAAGCATTTAGAGAGTAGAGTTTATGTCTGACCAGGACTGGTGCATGCTGAATACTAAATACATACAAATATATTTATTGTTTCCCCAATATACTTAATGTACCCCAATAATAAAGACAAGAGCAGAATTAATAACACCATGTATCTTGATACATTTAACGTTGTGCAAAGTGGTTTTGTGTAAATGCTCTCATTTGAGTTTAAAATTTAAAAATTTCAGGAAGTTGGCAGGGATTATAACTCCCATTTTACAGTTGAGAAGTCTGAAATTCAGGGAAATGAAAGGACTTTTCTAGATGATAATAGCAATAATATTAATAGGTAATGTTTGTTGATCATTAATTTTTAATGTTTATTAATAACTAATATCTACTGATATTTAATATATTTAGTTATTAAAGTTAATAGGTAATGTTTATCGGCACCTCAGTGAATTATAAAATTTAATTGTCACAAACTTCTGATTAGATACTACTCTTCCATTTTTCCATTTTATAGATGAAGAAACTGAGACGTAGGGGAATAAGGCAACTTGCTTAAAAGACTGGGATTTGAACTCAGGAAGTTTATTATGCTTGTATGTTGACTTAGATTCATACTGTGGCTTTTCCTCTGCCCCAGTTTTGGTCCTTGAAATCCCAAACTGAGCATGGGCCCACTTGGTAACTTGGTGGTTCCAATTCAGCCATCTTGTAAGGAAAGAAAATTTAGCAACTAGCGTGCATGTCAAATAACCCAACAGTATACATTATATATTGTATGTGGCCAACTTTGAGATGCTGAGCACTGATGGCATCTTGATGGGACAGATCAAGGCTGTTGATCAAAGGAACAAAAGACACATACCTCTATGGAGTCAGCCTTGCATTTGTTTCCAGCTGAAAACAATTATGAGTCGAGGGAACTGACAATATGCTCTCTGCCAGAGATTTAGAAATTGCACAATTAAGCTAGTCTCAACTTGGCATTGATAAGGAATAAAGCTCCAGCCAAAACCAGATGCCTGTGTAGTCATGAGTAAGGACCTTCAGGTGTCTATATCATTTTCAGCCCAACATTTTGGAGGTTGGGTAATTCATGTGACTCCAACTCTGTGACAAATATACGTTTTCTGAGTCTCAGAGCTGGGGCAGAAATGCTACACAGATGGAGGACTGGTGCACAATTTGAAGTATTGTCACATTTATGTCAATGGCTAAACAAGTTTTTGCAAGTAGTCAGAACATGTTTTTGCACATTAATCAGATAAAAAATGTCTGAGTTTCAGCAAAATTCTGCTGGCCATGGAGGTGAAAACCATATTGTCAGAGACTCTTGTCATTATCTACAAGACCAACACTAGGCTTCTGTAGAAGCCTGTGTTGTGTTTGTGTGTGGGATGTGTGTGTGATACATAATGGTATAAGAAAAAAAATTTCACAAATAGAAGATACTAAGTCTTTGGGTATATATGTATATTGGCTGTACTCTCTCAGTTGCAAAAGTCAGAAATTCAATTCAAGTCTGAAACACAAATTGGCTGGCTGACGTAACAGATTTTCAAGAAGTCTGTCTGTAGGTTGTGAAGTTAGACTGATGTCATTAAAAAACTTTCTTTTTCTCCATCTTCCAAGTCTACATTTCTCTTTTGGATTCATCCTCAGGAAGGCTCTCTTCAGACATCCACAAAACTGTCCTTAACCACATCAGCTTAAATGGTTCTTAGCCTCTATAATCCTAGAAGAAGCACTCCTTTCCCAAAGGTTCCAGAAGAAGTTCCATGGAGAGCTCTGATTAGTCTGACTTAGGTCATTTGATCATCTCTGAACCAGTCATTGTGACTGAAAGGATGGACTCTGAGCTGACCGGGCTCCGTCACGTGCTCACCTCTGAAAGGACAAGATAGAAGCTACCCTGCTCAAACCACATAGTCTGAGAGTAGGGGAGAGGTGCTTCTGAAATGAAAAATGGGCTTCTAATAGATTAATAAACTGATATTCACTGTGTGTGTGTGTGTGTTTTGTTAAGACCAAATAGTAGCTAAAGTTCATCAGTGACATTGATGAGATCCTACTCAAATACCATTTATAATTTTGTTACGAATCTTTTGTTAGTTTAGAAAGTTTATGCTTAGTTACAACTTCTAACTTAAGAAATTAGTGACTGATCTTGGGTTGTTGTTGAGATGTGCTAGATATGAAATTAAAATATCTTATGAATTCACATATACCAGCAAATACTAAAATAAATTACCATTCACTTTTGTACACACATTACTTAAAATATAAAATCATTAACTTTGGTAATATTAGCTTAAGGCCTGGGTGTTCAATAGATTCCAATAAATATTTGTTGACTTCTGGATGAATATATAAGTAAAATCCTAATTAGTTTTTCTGTATCATTTCATGCTCTTAAAATAATTTGATTTATTTTGGTAAAATATTTCAGGTGTTTGTAAGCATGAAATAAAACTAGACCGATGATCACTAGCTAATAAACGTGACTTATTTTATTTGACTTCCATGGTCTTTCAGTTATTAAGTTCATGAAAACAAAGTTAGGTTATTTTTTGAAATAAGAAAGGAATTCTTGGTGACTGTAATTAGGATTCACTTTAATAATAACATATGAGCAAAATAACTGATGATAATCTAAATGTGTAATTTACTTTGAGTGTGAAACAAGGAATTCTTTTGCAGAATCAAGAATTATTTTGCATCATTCTTCAAATTAAAGTCATAAAATGTCATGCTAATTATGCTTGAAATGTGAATTTTGATGTGATTGTAGGAGCCACTACAGCTTTATTCTGCATCATGCTTCTTTCAAATGGCAATCATAAAACCTTGAGAGATTTTCAATATAGGATCTTATTTCAGAAATCAACAGCATCCAGAACTAGGGTTCACTGGAAAAGAAATTCGTATCATGCTATGATTTAGGTTACTGAATTGGAATGAAATAATGCTCACTCCCCTAAAATACACAATTTATTAGAGAAAACAGCTAGAGTTTCAGAGTGCACAGCCATAGAATTCTGTCTTCTAAAATTTCTTTATAACTATCCCTATTAAAAGATCATACCCTTCTGCGTTTCTTTCTATTGCTTTTGAATGCTGCTCTCCCCAAATTATCCTGGACCTACAGTGAGATGAAGTTGCTAGTGTGTAAAATTTGGTCTCTCAAATAAATGAATTGATAAAGCAAGGCTGTCTTGCAGAAGATGGTGTCATATTTTTCCTCAGGCAGCATTCCACGGGATCACCACATGACTATTTTATTAAGTACCTCCAAAGACTGACAACAGCATCCTTTCCACTTTGACCCTAGGCTATCATCAAATATGTATATAGAACACTTATAAAACTGTACAAAACAAAACCCCTCAGGGCCCTCCATTTCCTTACATGAGGAATGTTCTGGAATGACTCCTTCATTCCTACCTCTGCTCCTTTCCAGCTGCTCCATTTATGAGCTAATCCAGCCACTACCTTTTGACCTGTTTTTCACTTTCAGCTCCATAATCAGCCTTAGGTCTAAATAGTAGAACTGCCTCTCTGGTTCCATTCTTTTCATTCTTTTCAATGCCTTGTCACATGCCAGTAGCACTGTCCTTCTTGGTAGACAGCAGCCTTTGAAATTTATTAAAAACCTTAAGGTATTAGCTTTTTTTTTTGTCTAAAGGCTATTCTCAGACTAGTCAAGGCAGAGAGTTCAAGGGGCAAAATCTAGACTAACCTCAAGGTTTAGAGAGGAGGCATCCTGAGCTGATAAGAAATGAAAGGACAGTGGGGGGAGAGAAAGTTTGTATCACAAACCAAGTTTTACAATCAGAGAAATATTACTTCTATGGATACTTCATAGGGGCACAGGCAGAATGTGAAAGGACAGTTCAATTAACAAGCTATGTTGAAAGCCAATGCCAGAGATTAGCAGAACAAATGTGATCGGGCTCCCTATTGGAGAGGTGCTGCAGGCCTTCAGAGCAGAGATGGACTTGCCCAGAGAGCCAGCCAGGATGGTGTTGGCACAAGGACTTCATCTCAGCTGTTTTTAAAATCCTCATTGCGTCCATACGTGGTACACCCCTTTCTGCCCTCACTTTTCAAGAGGATTTGTAGGTGTTCTTTGGCCGTGTGATAATTCAACTAGCAATGAATGCATCCAGTTTAGCTGGAAACCAACTAATATTTCTCTATCTTATTCTCAGGGATACTATGAGAGTCTTTATCAAATGTTCTGCCTATGTCTAGATAGACCATGCCCGACATTTTCCTAATCTACCCCTTGTACTAACTGGTCAGGATGACTTTGTTTTTCTCAAAGAATCGGTGTTTGTCCCTAGTGATCACAATGATCAGTTTTATATTGTGGTGTTCTTAACTCATTACTGGGATTATATCTGTTCCATCTCCTATGTCCTGGCATCATTTTCACTTCTGTGACTCATCAAAGATTACTGAAATTAGCTGATTATGCAGTTCAGTATCCATAAATATAGTGTATCCAGGCTAGGATATGTATGGGTGATATAATGTAGTTGATGTTTTCTTATGATTTATTTATTCATTTTGGTTTTATTCATATTAATTGGACTAAGAAGTTCTAATATTTTCAAAATGTCATTCAGTATCATTATACTATTGACGACAAATAGTGAGGCTATTATTTCTTTCTTTGTACTGAAGGAAAAAAAAAGGTGGAGGAGAGAACTAGACCTTTTGTTGAACTTGTCTTCTTTTCAGGTGTGTCAGGTCATTGGTCTTTAGTGCTCTAGGAACTAGTCTTGCATATCTGAGCTGCTGCCTTAAAGATGAGTATCACAGCAAGGAATGACTGAAAGAGTGAGAAATGCCCTGCCATCAAAGATATTTTGCTGAACTATCACACGTAAGCTTCATTTTTGGAAAAAAAAGGTGGAAGTAATTTATAAATCCTAGTAAATTAAAAACATAAATGAGTTAACATTATTATTATTTTTTTTTGCTGTTGTATATGATATGTGTTCCCTAGCCTCATCTCTTTTCATTATAAGGTAACTGGAAAATCAGAACCCTTGGCCATATCACCAACTACATTACAATTTATTTTTTTGTAGAAGCACTGGGACCATATTTGAAACTTCCAGTATATTATTAATGATTTTTCATTTCTTAACCACAAGTGATTACTCACCAAAAGTCAATCAAGGGTAATTTTGTGAGGAAACTTCAAATAAGTTGGACATCTGTGTCTGTAGGATAGGTTTAAAAATATTTTGGGAAAACAGTTTTATATAAAGTAAATGAGTGGGGTGGAAGTGTTAAAAGGTAATCTTGAAGCAATTCTATACCAATTTAAAACAAATACTTAGCTGGTTTCAAAGTTCAGGGAGTCAGAACATTCTAGAAAGTACGGTCAAAAGAAACTCATACTACTAGGGATATTAAAGTCTTTTTCTGTTTATAAGGTAAAATATTACATAGCGAACACAATATTACATGGAAAAGAAGGTTTATTTCCTGTTTGTGGAGTACCAACTACCCAGATCACCTCAGCACATGTTCTCCCAGCTCCTGGGAATATAATGTGCTGATGCCTCACAGCTGTCCCTCTACAGAAGCTGCTTTCAGTCAAAGGGAGATGTCTTTCCTAAGGTTATGCCCCCACTAGGGCAGCCCACATTCAATAAAGGATCAATGTGGAGTTACCAGGCCCGACCCTGGCCTCAACTTCAGACAGTTTTAAAGGGCCACCCTCTCTCCAGAGTTTCCTGTGGGATTAGCTGGAGCTTCTGCTGCAGCTGCACCATGCATCACAGTTCACCTTCTTCTGCCCAGTCAGCACAGGTGGAATTCATTGGATCCCTAGCTGATAAACCTTCCACATGAAAATCTTTACTCTAGAGTGTGTTTCTGGGCAACCAAACCTGTGATGGTACAAAAAATGGTTTTAGGGAGACCTACTCTATAATTTTGGAGTTGGATGACCTCATCACCTGTGGTGGGTAGAATACTGACAGCCTTGGGCATGCTAGAATTCTATACCTGTTAAAATTTTCACTAGTGATGAAGTGGAACAGCATAACATTGGAAAGAAATGTATTGGCTGATGCAATATAACAGGCATTTGAGAGTTATGAGAAAAATAGTTATTGTAAGAATCATGAATCAGGTATCTCTTGGGTAATATTGATGCACTGGAGAGGATAATGAAAGGCTGAAGGTTGATTAAGACAAAATAAGAAAATGAGAGGGCCTTCTTGGCAGTATGTAAAGAAACTCTTGTAGCAGAAAAATTGGGGTAGAAAAATTTGAGAATCAGAGCTAGGATTTAATTATAAAAGTAGAACTCCAGAGAAATTTGAATTGTCTGCTCCAATAAGTTGGTTGTACCAAAGTCAGGGACCTGATGGGAGAGGTGTGGAACTCTGAGATTTGGAAGGAGGACATATGGATCACTGCACTCTATAAATTTAAAACCTCAGATCCCTCTGGGTCTATGTAAGTGACCTACTGCTTTATATTAATGCCAGTGATTCCTCTTGCTTAAAGACAAGGTGGGGGCCTCTTCCTGGCAGGTCAGTACATGTCCCTATACAGACATACCCCCACTCCTCTCCTGGTCACCAGACTCATAGGACCAAATCTCAGCACTCAACTGGGGAATGACTGGGCCTGCTAAGGAAGAAAAAGGACCATATGCTAAAAAAAGGAGGTGCAGACTTTTGACAAAATGTACCAAGGCATCTATATAAATATTATCAATTATAAAATTCAGCTCCTCTACATCTTTGCTTCCTTTTTTGTTTGCTTGGTCTGTAGAAATCTTTCACGAGTATCTTTTCGTCTTTTTCTCCATATATTTCCAACAGTTTTCTTTAAAAATATTTTGTGGCAGCATTATTTGGCACATAAATTTTTATTATGGATATATAATTTTCTCCTTCTATCAGTAGCTTGAAGAGGTTGTGCCTGACCAGCATAGTTGTTCCTATTTAGGAAAGCAATAAAATCCGCTTCATGCTTTTTTATTTCAGGTATTGAGATGTGATCTCACCCTTTAACAATGCTTACTTCACTGAGTTGTTGTGAAGGCTAACGTGAAAGCAGTAAACAGTCAATAAATATTCTTTCCATGCTATGTTACTTAATGCCTAAATGTTTAACATAGCTTGAACATATTATCAACATCAAAAAGGCCCTCGTTTCCCCTTCAGGGCTTCGAATGTTATTTTTATCTTATGCTATTACTATATTCCTTCCCTCTTTTCTTCTTTCCTTTCTGGAATTGCCTGAAAGATATTTTGAGCTATGCCAATTTGCTTGCCTTCAATCCTTTGTTTTTGTTATTTTTGATTAGAAGAATCTTTGAGGTAGAGTCAATTTAATAATTAATAATTTGTTCTAATTAAATATTTTGTTACTACTAGAAAGAGCTATTTATTGTGTTCATATCTAATTTCAGACACTTCTAGGGAATTAATTCAGTTCACATCATTATTAAAAATCTAAATCTCAGGGCATCTGGGTGGTTCAGTCGGTGAAGCATCTGACTCTTTTATCTCAGCTCAGGTCTTGATCTCAGGGTTGTGAGTTCGGGCCCTGCGTTGGCTCCATGCTGGGTATGCAGCTTACTTAAAAAAGATCTTCTAAATCTCCAAAGCCAGGACCTTTTAGTTTAGCTATTTAGCTATTTAAAATAGGAGATAGTAGTGGTGAGGTGAGAAGTTGGCAGGAGCTGCAGTAGGAAGCAGATGAGGGCTGGTGTAGACTCTGTAGTTATGTGTCTGAACTATAATATTCTACAGACCTGGGACCTCACTTACCAGGGCTATGTTTGGTTTAAGGCTAAATGGGAGTACTTTTTACCTGAAAGCCAAATAGACCACTTAGACCCATGGTTTTTGGTACTCAGTAAGTAGAGTTTTCTCTCCTTGAAAATAATCTACGTATGAAACCAAACAGAGGTCTGAGAATTACTTGGTAAGTCTACAGACTAAGAAATGAGTTGGATGTGCAGGTCAAGGTCTGTCTAAATCCATAATCATGGTCTAGTTTGATACGAACCTTTCATCTAAGCTGGTATTGGCAATATACCTTCCAAGATTCTCTTCCCATTTGAAGATAATATTATAAAATTAGTAGAGATAATAGTATTTGAAAATAAGCTCTTTTTTCCTGAGTGATGTCAAATGACTTCCTAGTTCCTTGTAAAAGCTCCTATTTTATGTCAGGCAGAGACAACACTATTTTATAACATGTATTTCATAGCCCTTTTTATGAAAAAAGAAAGGCTAGATCAGGGTTTCTCACCCTGGCATTCTGGACCCTTTGGGCAGAACACCTTTATGGCAGATGCAATCTTACCCTTTTCTAGCATTTCCCCCAACTTAGGAAAAAAGATAGCATGTAACAATTATATTATACTCATGGAGTGTGAGAGATGGCAGGAAGCTTCACAGTGTTTTGAGTCCTTAGGAAAAGTACAAGGGTCAAAGATATGTTATCAGTCCTTGGTTTTAACTCCAATTTCATTGTATGAGTCTGGACAAGGGTTTAGGCTCTTGGTACTGTCATATGATTGATCTCTAAAGTCACCTCTAGCAATATGAATTGTTTACCTTTATGTTCTCAATACCTCCTATGTTGTGTGATGCATAATAGGCACTTGATAAAGTTTGTTGAATGACTGAATATCCTGAATGTTTTGTGAATCTAAATTCACATTTTCACAGGCATTCAAAATTATAATTTATGCTTGTCTAATTTACCACTGTAACCCCGAAACTTTCCATAATGAGAGGTACAGTATAAGTACTTAGTAAATAATTATTTGATAAAAGCATGACAAATAGTATAGAATTCTTAGATTATATGATCACTGACAACAATATGACTCCCAAAGCCTTACCATATTATTTTTATTCAAAACCTCTCTCGGTAAAGGACACTTACAAAAGACGTATATGTATTTCCACCCATCACTGTATTATTCCCATGCAAGTCATGGTATTATAATACATATTTGTCCAAGAATTGAGAAGTTCTTGCACTGAATGAGAACTTGTTCAGGCAAATTCCACCCCTACCACAAGCTATGGTTGCTCAAAGACTTTTTCTTTGGTCTTGGAGAGAGCCTCTGCTAGATGCTAGTCAAATTTTGGTTCCCTTTAAGTCAGGATCACACAGAAAGATATAAGGGGAAATCTCCATGCTGTAGCATTAGAAGGACTTAGGTTTCAGGTCCAATTTTGCCTACTAGACATGTGTGGTTCAGAAAGTTTTTATCCAGTGTAAGCCTCAGGTTTTTCATCTGCTAACTAGGGCTAAATAATACTTGCCTCATTGACTTATCCAGGTAAGTGAAAGAAAACACTCAATAGCTGTCAAGATCCATTCCTTTTTAAAATAAGCTTACCATTTTATTATGTGGTACATAATGGATATGTTCCAAAAATTTGCATGTATGCACACAATCAGTTTTCTGTGAATTGTATTTAACTTGTTATGAAACAGAGAATTTTTCCTTTTAATATAGTCTTGCTTTAATTCTTTTGAGATGGGAGTAGGGTGCCCCTAGTTTGTTTTGAGATTTCAGGTTTGGGTATGCATGGTTTTGCAGCACAAATTCTTAATTTCAGTTAGCAAATAATCATTTTAAATTTTAATTTAAATTCACTTTAAATTGAAATAATATGGTTTCTTGGCCTCCCAGTGAATTCTGGTCCCCAGACTTTTATGTTGTACATATTAAAACAAATGAGTGTATCATAGTAGTTAAGATCACTGGAAAGGGACTGCCTGGGCTCTTGCCTAGCTCTGATCTTTACCAACTATGTGGCACTGGGGAACCTAACCTTGTTGCACCTCAGTTTCCTAATGTGCAAAATGAAGATAAAAGTAGTACCTATCTCCTGTTGCTATTATAGGACTTAGAATCACGATACATGTCTTCCATATGATAGGTGGTAAACAATAACTAATTAATTAACTAATTAATGCATTTATTTATTTCCAAACCTATCTTGGAACTTATGCTTGTAAATTGTAAAGACAGAGCTAGCAGAGGGCATGTAAAGGCCTGGGTTTTGTTTTTCAACTTACTCAGAACACTGTTCATAAAGCAGTTGTTTAAAATGGGGCTCTCCATAGTGTTTTTGAGATTCTCTGGTGTATATTTAATTCTATTGCTCTTGCTAAGTGCTTCCAATACACTTAGATGGCTTCACAGTTGAATTTTTCTCTCATCTGTTGTGGAATTCACTAAAGATAGTATATAGCTATAAATAAGCCTATCCATGCAATTGTAACCATGGCAACCACCAGCCTTCAAACGGGGAGATGGGGCTCACATGGCTGGTCTCAACTTCACAACAGCCCAACATGTCCCTTTTCAAATTAGCTCAGAATTGTGCTTTGCACACAACACAGCTATTTGTTGCTCTCTGCAGAGTATCTATCATTTACTTCAATCTAATACAATTCATTTGTGACTTTAACACATTCTCTGAAAGAATTGTAATAAATTCTGTGGGGAATAAAAAAAAAAGTGACCTAAGCTAGGTCCTTCCACCAACATACAGAGGGTTCTTCCTAACATTTAGGTTTCTTAGGTCACTCCCTCACTGAAAACTCCTCAGTGGCTCCCTGGTAGATATAGAATTTGGCTCTTGCTTACTTTTTAGCTTCATATTTCACTCTCCTTCCCATGGTACCTTAAATTCCAGGCTTTGAAAATTCTATGTTCTCCAATGCTGTTCTCTCTGTATTTGAAACTGTCTCCCAGCTCTCTTATTTGCCTTTCAAATTTTTACCTTTTTTCACCTCCAGTCTCGGCTGAAGTGCTTCTTGTGAAATTTTCTCTTATGGTATGGTTTTAAGATTAATTTAATTTACATAGGAGCAGGTTGGTTCTCCCTTGTTCACATGAGTGATTCAGTGGAATTTAAGTACTTACCTTACTAGGTACAGTCAATGAAAAACAAAAACAAAACAACAACAAAAAATCCAAAAGTTCATTTATCAAAAAGGATGGACATGGTAAATGTTACTTAGTCTAGTCTCAGCATAGAAGATAGTTATGGTTTGATTTTCTTCTTTGAATGAATATGGCTGGTGAGAGTTGTGAATGTAGATATTTGGTGAAGGGTGTTGGGGCTTCATGTAATGACTCTCAAAAAATTTAGAGAATTTGACTGACTATAAATGGTAGATAAAGAAAAGTGAGGTAACTGTGATGTCCAGGTGACTGTGATAATGATGTCATAAGTTGAGAGAGGAGTCAGAGGAAGAATATATTTGGTGGGAGAGTTATCCTTGAGTTTTGACACATTGCATTTTTGAGGTGTCATTAGAATATCCATGTCTAGTACAAAGTTGAAATTTCTGCTTACCTCAGGAACTAGAAATGTAGATTAGAAAATCATCAAAATATAGGTGGAAATTTAAGGCATTGACATGAATGGAACTGATCAGGAAGAGTATAGATTGAGAGGAGATACCTGTTCTAGAAGGAGACATCAGAGCAGATTCGGAGAGAGTCGCTAAGAGAGGGACAATCAAAGGGTCAAGTGCCCTGGGCAGGTGCAGAGACTGGCCTTGAGTAGTAGGAGACATTTTCCCTTTGAGCCCAGTGGGAAAGAGCAGAATTGCATGGAAGTGAGTTTAGACACTGTCCTCTATCCTCTCTGAACAAAGTAGGAGTCAAGGCATCTATGGAGAGTGAAGGGTGCAGGGGCATGCTTACCACCACTTCCAAGAATAGAATCCTTTGAAGTTCTGCTGTGGGAAATATTTAGGGAAGGGAGAAAATAACTAGGATTAGATTAAAGAAGCTGAAATTGGGCAATTTATCTCTAAGTGAAGTCCGACAATTTATGTGATTTCTTTTATTGGGATTTAATTGTTTGGAAGTAGAAATCAAAATGAATAAGAATGAAGAGATGGCATTCTTTCCTATACATCCCTTCTTGCTTGCTCCATTCCAGCCGTCTTAACTTCCTTCCTTTTTCTTGAACACATCTGGTATACTAGCTATTCCCTCTGTAGGAATGTTCTTCATACAGGTAAGCTAGCCATGTGGCTTCCTTCCTTCCTGTCTTTCCTCATATCTGGCCTTCTCAATGATGTTCATGCTGACCATCTTAGTTAATACAATAACTTCAATCCTCTACATTTTTGATCTCCTATCTCCATCCCCTTCTTTTGGCCATAGTACTTACCTCCTGATATAGTAAATAATTGACTCCTTTATCATGTTTACTCTTTATTGTCTATCCATGAGGATATTGTTTTTTGTTCTGTTATGAGGTATCCTAAATGACAGAACACAGTGTGGTGCATAGTAGTAGCTCAATAAATATTTGTTGAATGAAATTAAAGTGACTTAAGAAATGTGAATGTCAGTGAAGGCTTATATTGGTTATTAGTTTTTACCGAACCAGAAACAGAAAACTGCACTTTTTATGGTTACTTTTTGGATATAATTTGTAACAAATTTCTCAAGTTATAAAATTAAATTATCCCCTCTCCCTCTTCAGACACCCACTTCTCAGTCTCCCTCCATATATAGTTATAGTTATAACCTGCTCTGATAGATCACTCACTCACATCTAAGAATAAAATCCTCTTAATATAATTATATCTCACACAGGCATTTTGCATTCTAAATTTCTTTCTCATTTATTTAATTAAGTGAGCTGGGTTAGTTCCAGATGTCTAAAAGCCTTTCAAAAGTTGGCTTAGGTGTTTTCTTGGTGTTGATAGGTGGGGATGGACCATGACTGTGGCATAATGAAGAGCTGCCTGTTCTACCTCTGGGTGAGATGGCCCTTGTTTTGACCACATTTCTTTGTTAATGCTTAACCTAGAAAAAAGATTCTCAGTTTGCCCAAAGAATTTTAGGTAACCAAGTAGCTAGACTCAATTGTAAGAGTCAATGAACTATTTTTATGTTTGTGTGCCCACAAAGTAACCTTGAGACTATTAGATGCTATCATTTCTTTTCCCTGTATTTGAGGATCTGGTGAAAGTGATAAAAACTTCAGATCAAAGCAGTTTTCCTACAACGTAAAAAGAGCAGTGACCTTAGATCAGATTGAGAGTTGGGGCTTCTGCTCAGCTGAGCCCAGCAGCCTTCTCGCCTTCTCCCAGTGCATGTCTCTCCCTCACGTGGGATCTGTGTCCTGGAGTGAGGGAGGCTTGCTCTCATTCTTCTCTCGACTCTCACACTTAGGAGGCCTTGCACATTTTACCATGGAAGTAATCTCTTTCAGCTGTCCTCTCTTGCTACTAATATTTTTCATAAATATTCAGTCGAGATCAGTGGAAAAGAATTTGTGGGTAGGCACAGACTTCTCTCGTGTCTGGACTCCTATGCATTCTCATCAGTTCAAACTTGTCTCTTAACATTTTATGAAAATCCCAGATGTTTTCTTCTTGTCCATTTCTGTGATGGCTACCTCCTAATCTACTGCTCTGCCAAAGACAAAACAATCGTGGGATGCATTTCTCCTCGGGGGGCATTGCCTTCTTTTTTGGATTTTAGTTCAGTAGGTTACCTGGTGACCTCAGTTCTCTGAGGGCCTCAAACATTATGATTTTTAAAGGCTATCTGGATTGTTCTCATTGTTAGGATAAGAACTACTTTTTCTTTTTATTTTCTACATCTTAGGTAGAAGATATTAATATGTAGAAGGATTCTTTGGTTCTTTCCATAGTCTCTGGCTATTTCTAAATCTCTTGGTTTCCTGCTCACATTTTAAAGCTTTTATTTTACTTCTTTCAACATGTCTGACATAGTTATTTTTTTATATTCTGTGTCTAGTAATACCATTATCTGGACTATTTGCAGATCTGATCTGCTGTCTGTTGCTTTTGATGTCTCTCAGTGATTGTTCTTTGTATTGTGTATTTTGGGATTTTTGACTATGAGCTCATGTTATTTGAACTTTGTGGGAATACTTTAAACCCAGGATTGAAGTTGAATTCCTTTATTTATTTATTAAAGATTTTATTTATTTATTTGGCAGAGAGAGACACAGTGAGAGAGGGAACACAAGCAGGGGGAGTGGGAGAGGGAGAAGCAGGCTTCCCGCTGAGCAGGGAGCCCGATGTGGGGCTCGATCCCAGGACCCTGGGATCATGACCTGAACCGAAGGCAGATGCTTAACGACTGAGCCACCCAGGTACCCTGAAGTTGAATTCCTTTAGAGAGGATTTGTGTTTACTTCTACATGGAACATAACCAACCGTTTTATATTAAATTATCTGCCTGAGCTTTTTTAGACCACACACTGGTAGCATGAGTGGTCGTTTTAGTTATGAAGTCTTAGGGAGGGCCCTTACCAAGCACGAGGGCCAAGACAGTTTGATTTCTGCATCATGCCATTTTGGAAGGTGGATTTACTTTTATTCACCACTGTACTTATGATATAGCTCTTAGAGATTCTGGTTGCCTCTCTTAGGTAGACTTGTAAATTTTTCTGTCTTCTACGACATGGGTAGCCATTAAAAGAGATTAACGTCTCCACAGAAACTTAAGAAAAAGCCAGCTTTTGTGCTTGTTTTCCTCTTACTCCTTCATTTGACCTCTGTGGATTTCTTACTTTGTACCTGTTCTGCAAAGCATTGATTAAAAAAAATATTGTGTCAGCATTTAGGTATGAGGGTCATTTGGGGTATCTAGTATGTCACACCCCCATGAACAGAATTCCTCTTTTAAAATTTCTTTACTGCTGTGTTAGTGGGGTCTCAGAAGAGAGAAGAATTTGTGCTTTCAAGTCATATTGTTTAACTTCAGAAACTAAAGACTTCTTTCAAAGAACATAATGTTATTCAAATGGCTACTAAGAGGTTTAAAAACAAATAATGTTCTTTAGAGTGACTCACAAATTTCCTGTTCTTAGAACATCTTTCCCCATAGGCTGATATTTTGTTACCAATTATAAGCCTATGACTAATTAGCATCTTTCCGGTTTTCTCATCCAGGCTGTTTTCAGGAAACATAGGATAATAAAAGAAGGAAAGTGGTCTTGATATGTACATGTCCCCAAATTCCAGTCTCATTGTTTATATGAATTTGGGGTGGATTATCCTTAAGGTAAAAGGAGATTTGATATTCTTTCTCCCTCTTCTTTGAACAACCCATGATTCTTCCAGACCTTTGATTTAACACTTGGGTTCTATCAGAGAATTCAGCCATGCAGAAAATTGTTTGAGTGCCTATTTTCTCGATTTTCCCAAAGATGGTAAACATTAGTACCATCCTAACTACACAGGAAATAAGTTAATTCATTATATACCCATATATATATGGGTTAACTAAGGCTAACATTAAGGCTTAATTCTCTCTGGGAACCTCACATGAGAAGGGCTGCTAAAGACTTCTTTTCCACATGCCATTCATCAGGGGGCCCTTCAGCTGACTCCAAAGGAAACAAGAAACCTAGCTTTTTAGAGGGATTGCAGGAAAAGGGAAGAAAAGAGAAGGCCATTTACTGTAATTCATTATGGTATTCCAGTGCTTTTTATATTCCATCTCTAAATGGTAGAGTGGCTGAAAATATGCAACAGTTCAGTAAAAAGGACCTGATTTTCTCAATAGGCCATGATTTTAGAAATCTCATTTGTTTCCATGACTCAAGGACAGTTTTCTTGATTGAAGAAAAAGAACTGAGTGTAATTAAAAAATGTGAGTTTTTACTCCTAATGCTACCTTTTCCTGTCTTCCACTCTTTGTGGGGCAAAATCTTCCTGACATCAAAGACTAGTGAACTACTTC
The DNA here is from genome assembly GCF_002201575.2 of Neomonachus schauinslandi. NCBI lineage: Eukaryota > Metazoa > Chordata > Mammalia > Carnivora > Phocidae > Neomonachus > Neomonachus schauinslandi. Next base: position 63,329,744 of record NC_058415.1, read on the forward strand.
AGTTATATCAATACCTAAATGACTTTTTTGTTTTGTTTTGACTTATTTGAGAGAGTGAGAGAGGGAAAGCACGAGTTGGGGGAGAGGGCAAAGGGAGAGGGAGGAACAGGGTCCCCACTGAGTAGGGACCCTGATGTGGGACTCCAGTCCCAGGACCCTGGGATCATGACCTGAGCCGAAGGCAGACACTTAACCAACTGAGCCACCCAGACACCCCTACCTAAATGATTCTTACATTTATTTTAAATAGCTCGAGGTTATGTGCTTTGGGATAACAGCTGTGGTGTAAAAGTACCATAGAGAGTTAACTTCGAATTAAGTTATAAATACCTAACACTATGATCCACTTTCTAGTAGAATGCCACAGAACAAACCACTGATCAATATAAAATTTCAGATTATTTTAATTAATCCTAAACCATTTACTAATCTTTATGCTATCTGTTCCCCCAGAGAGCAGTTATTCTTTTTTTTAAATTAAAAAAAAAAAACACAACATTTATTTATTTATTTTAAGAGAGAGAGCATGAGCAAGGGGACGTCAGAGGGAGAGAATCCTTAAGCAGACTCTCTGCTGAGCATAGAGCCTGACATGGGGCTCAATCTCACAACCCTAAGATCATGACCCAAGCGGAAACCAAGGGTCTGACGCTCAACTGACTGCACCCCCAGGTGCCCTGAGCCTTTATTCTAAAATAGATCAGATTCTTTTTCACTCCCATATTTAAAAATATTTGAAAGCTCTCTATTGCATAATGAACTTGTTAGAGAATTCATGGCCCTTCAAATCTAGCTTTTGGTTTAAACACACTGCATACCCTTTGTATTAACTTACCATATCTTTGCTCATGCTCGCTCCTCCTCCTACCTGGAGTGCCATTTTCTACTTTCCCATGTGGCAAACTTTCATTAATCCCTCAACTGTCAACTTAGTATCATCTTTACTCTTCTTCAAGAATAGAAAAATGGCAGGGTTCTCAAACTTGATTGTATGTGAAATCACCTAGGCAACTTAAAAAAAAAAAGAAAGAAATAACAATTTCTGGGCCCCCTACCCAGAAATTCTGATTTAGTTGGTCTGTAGGGAACCTAGGCATCAATATTTTTTTTTAATGTTGCCAGGTGAATATAATATACGGTCTAGTAGAACCCCTGCAAGTATGATTAAGAGCCCAGAGACTTTATCAGACTTGAATCTTAACTGTACCACAGTATTACTTTTTTGTTTTCTCATCTGTAAAATTGAGAAAATAATCATATTTAATTCTTAGGATTGTTGCGAATGCAAGGTTAGATAATGCAGGTAAAGAGCTTAGCTTAAAACCTGCCATAATAAGGGAACACTTGCCTGGCTCAGTCAGTAGAGTATGTGACCCTTGATCTAGGGATAGTGAATTTGAACTCCATGTTGGGTGTGGAAGCTACTTAAAAAGAATAAATAAATAAATAAGAAATTAAAAAAAACCCTACCGTAATAAATATTAGCCACTATGAGTAGGTAAATTAGTTGTTCCCTCTGGGTCTTGACATTTATTATTATTTAAATTTATTATTTTTTAAAGATTTTATTTATTAGAGAGAGAGAAAGAGAGAGAGAAAGTGAGCACCAGTGGGGGGAAGGGGGAGAAGCAGACTCCCCAGTGAGCAGGAAGCCTGACTCGGGGCTCCATCCCAGGACCCCAAGATCATGACCTGAGCTGAAGGCAGACGCTTAACCAACTGAGCCACCCAGGTGCCCCTGACATTTATTATTTTTTAAATTAAAATTTAACTCAATTACGATCTTCATCATACTGTGCTATGGTTCTGAAAAGTATTTGTTTGGTTCTCCATCCATGGATTATATCATCCTTGGGAGCAGCCTGGTCCTAGCAGTCATTGCCCCCAGCTTCCTGGTCCATCAAATTATCTCTTCTACACCTTAGACAAAATATAGTTGAAGACTTAATTCTCTCTTTGGAGGAAAAGTGCAGAAGCCTTGTTTGTTTTAATTTTTTATTTAAATTCAATTTAGTTAACATATACTGTATTATTAGTTTCAGGGGTAGAATTTAGTGATTGATCAGTTGCATATAATACCCAGTGCTCATTACATCAAGTCAGAAACCTTTTTTAGCTATCTCCCTTCACTGAGGCACTTCCCTGTCAAATGTCTGGAACAATGATTTCTCCCTTTTTCCTCTGTGCTGCTTGGTACTTTGTAAAAACTGTTATACAGGAACCCATACTCTTTATTTACAAGTTCAATTCTACTTTAGACTATAAGCTGTCTGAGGGCAAGTTCTATGTCTCTTTTCATTTGCACATCTGGCTTCTTGTAGTGTCTGGGAACATAGTAGGTGCTCAGTTTGTTGGAAGAAAAAAAGGAAGAAAGAAATTTGGAGAGAAGTAGATGTATTCCTAAGCCTACTTTAAAAGTATGATTGAAAGCAGTCTTCAAAAATATCTGTTTCAAGAATTTAGATAGAACAGAAGGCAGATGTGCATATTGAGAAAATCTCAGACAACATAAATTCATAAATCATGGTGTAGCTGTCACAGACTGAGCTGGAGGAATTTTTGAAGATTGAGTACGAATACATTAATAATTTCCTGAGCTCTTCAATACAGTATTCTAATTCTGCCTATTCCTTCTCCTTCCCTATTCCTTCCATGTTTGCTACTAAAATAAGCAACTATTTTTTTTTTAAAGATTTTATTTATTTATTTGACAGAGAGAGACACAGCGAGAGAGGGAACACAAGCAGGGGGAGTGGGAGAGGGAGAAGCAGGCTCCCCTCAGAGCAGGGAGCCCGATGCGGGACTCGATCCCAGGACCCTGGGATCATGACCTGAGCTGAAGGCAGTCGCTTAACGAACTGAGCCACCCAGGTGCCCTAAACTAAGCAACTATTATGTCATGTCTTAAGATCAGAATACAATAATTGGGTTAATTTCTTACACATAGACTATTGGATCACAATGTTCCTTGGAAAAGAAAAAGTTGAGGAAGTAAATAGAAATATTAAATTCTCTTTGCCAGAATGCTGATGAAGAATGCTTCAGGGGGATATAATAATAATGCTGTGAAGAGACATGACTATATAAAAATGCTAAAAAGAAATCAGAATTTAATCTGTGTATTCTTTATGATTAAATGGAAAATTAAAATCAGCTTAATAGTCATGCTGTTCAACTGTTTTGTGGCATTTTAACAGCATATTTCAAATTTAGTACCAAACTCATTATACAATATTTCAAATATCTAAATTTTGCCATAACCACAAGATCATTAAAATGTACGTTGTCCTTCCCCTGTGGGAATTATATACCACTTCTTATTTATTTGCCTTGGGGTATGTTTCAAAGTACTTAGTATTACTATTTATGATTCACAGTAGATAAAATAAAAATGAACTACAGTCTCCATTACTTGTGAAATTTAGACAGTGTTATATTTTATATTTCTATTCTTTTGTTTTCTTTTAGAAGAAAGAACATTTATCTTGTTTCTTTTTACAGAAGTGATAAAGGCTAATTATTTAACATTTTAAAAGCAAATAAGGGCAAAACAAAATAAATAAAAATCTTGTATAATCTCATGACCCAACAATACTTTGTTATTTTATGTTTTATTTTATTATTTTATATTTTATTTCAGCCCTTTTTTCTATGTGAAAGGACATTAATTTAAAGGTAATAACCTACAGATATTGTTATATACCTGTAAGTTCAAATGTTAAAAGTATTTGTGCAGCCTAACTTTTATATTCATTGGTTGCTTCAAAGGAAGTTGGGAACAGAAGTTGGGAAAAAGGGATAAAACATGTATTATCTTAGCATTCTATCCAGAAGCCTTCCACAACAGTTTTTGAACAAATGAGTTGAGAATGAGAAGGAACTAGAATCCAGCTGCTACATGAAAGCTGGAAATGCAGGTGGGGGGTCAGGTTGGCTAATGTCAGAAAGAGCAGAATCAGGGTGCTTGGGTGGCTTGGTCGTTAAGCGTCTGCCTTTGGCTCAGGTCATGATCCCAGGGTCCTGGGATCGAGCCCCGCATTGGGCTCCCTGCTCGGCGGGAGCCCTGCTTCTCCCTCTCCCACTCCTCCACTTGTGTTCCCTCTCTTGCTGTCTCTCTCTCTGTCAAATAAGTAAGTAAAATCTTAAAAAAAAAAAAAAGTAGCAGAATCAGAAGGAGGAAGAAAGGGGAGATGCAAAGGTGAACCCCATAGGTTGGAACAGGAAGGGCCAGAGAAGCAGATCCCAGACAGATAAGGGAGCCCAAGGGATCTTACATCTTTTCTTTTATCCTATCCTATTTGATATTAACTGCAAAAGAGAGCACAAGAGACAAACTATCCTCTTTCACTGTACAGATTAAAGTGCAAATACTCTAATCACTCACTCCTCACCTCTACAGTGTCTTTAGTTTTGAAGACAAAGTTTCATTATTCTGAATGGTCAAGAAAGGTCAAACTTCAAGCCAAGATTGGGGAGAGGTGTGTGCCCCACTGGGATAATTGATACTCCATGCTTTTGCAACTCTCAGGCAAAACTGTTGCCAATTTTTCTTTTATATTAATATTTCATCTAATAAACTAGAAATCCCGTGAGGGAGCTACTGTGAGCCCTATTTTACATCCAAGGAAAAGAAGGCTTAGGAGAATTAAATCATTTGTTCAAGTTTACACATATAATGAAGAAGCCCAAATTGAAATTGACAGGAAGGATATTGTATGATTTTTAAAAATCTTTGAAATCATCAAGATGAATTCAGGAATATTAAATGGGAACTCTCTAGGTTTTAAGGTTGTGAACAAAATCCCCTAATGGGAAGAACAATTTCACATCAGATATGTAGAACTCATTTCCTCAAGATTTGGAATCATCTAAGAAGATCATTTGTTCAAGAAAGATTTCCATATGAGAATTATAGATTTTTGGATACATGTTTAACTTCTAAGCCTTTTTATTCTTGGGGAAAAGAAAGTTTTGTACTCTCACAAAACAACTCTGTGAGGCAGTACAGTAGACCAGGAAGTATGGGCCTTGGAGACAAAGGGAACAGCATCGTTAATTATCTATAGGGCACATTGATGTTTCTGAGTCTATTTGAATTTTGACATTCGTAGAAGGGGATAATAATTCCTTTCTCATAAACTTGCAATGCTAACTAAATAAGATTATGGTTTATGAAAAGCTGTCTAGAAATGTTGGCTGTAGTTAGACAACTATTACTATACAGTGAAAAAATCATTCTTACAAAAAATACCAGATGTTATTCTTGGTTGCATTTCAAAGAGCACTAAATGTGGTTGCATCCTCAGGGTGATTGCTTTGTAAACCAGGTGTGAAAAGGAAGCACTTAACCAGAGTTTCAGCCAACTCATAAAATTCTAGACCAACTCAAGACACAATGTGGACCTGGTATCTATCTGTTGTTTGGGTAAATCATAATTTAATTCCTATTTGCAGCTAAACAAAATAGACAAAAGCATCCATTATTGCTTATTTATTGACGATTTGTCTGCTTCCTGTATAATTACAGCATCTCAGTTGATTATCTCTACATCTTAGCTTGGAATAGCCCAAAATGAATGTCTTTAACCTTAGCCAAATACTGAAAAAAATCAGTAGAAAAAGCAGTCACTTTTACCTGGATACTTAATTAACCTTGTACTATATCTGGCTGATCTTTGCCTTCCTAAAAAGTTCTTGACCACAGAATAAAATCTGAGCTCTTTAAAGATCTTTACAAATCAATCTCTGCTATTTCTGACCCATATTTTCTCCTCCTCCCTACATGCTTTCTAATTTCTCGTCACAGTAGCTTCTCAGAGTCCCTAACCTTTTCCTTCTTTCTTTCTTGGTTGTCACATCACCTGCATCAGGTCATCGTTTTTCTTTCAGACTTGCAGGAACATCCCATTCCAGTGTGGGATCTGGTTCCTTGACTATCAAGGGGCCAGCTGACCCACCATGGGGAGAACCTTGACTGATAGAAAAGGAGAAATTTTTTTTTTTTCCTTTTTCTCGCTTGCGGAGACTCTCAGGTGTGGCTTATCTGGAAAGGTACCAAGCAAACATGCTTGCTGAGTGATTGCTCTGTGTCTTCACTTGAGAAGCTGTAGCTAATGCATTGCATCACCTTATATCACATTTTCCCTTGCCTTTTTTTTTTTTTTTGTCACTTTTAAGGTCTTGAGCTCATACTTCCCACTGAAGAGTTATAGCTCCTTAATTCTTACTTCAGGTTCTACTTGAAGATCCAGGCTAAAACATTATCATTCCTCAATCCACCACACTCTTCCACACTTCCATGTTTTGTGTATATTCTGCTTGGAATGTTCATCCGTTCTCCATAATTCTTAAAGCTCCACTTCATTTGCTAGCATCTCTGGGCTCTCAGGGCAACTGGCACCTCCACTACTACTAAGGCACATGTCGTGCTATTTTGTGTACACGTAGTGGGGGGCCAGTCTCCCTTAACAGACTGTAATCTCCTTGAAGACAGGAAGGTTATCTTATTTTTCTCTGTATTTCTGGCACTCAGAATGGTACCTGTATGGAGCAGTGGTGCTACATAAAGTTGTTTAAGGAATGAAGTGGACTAATTCAGTTCTGTGCTTTTTTTTGTTTGTTTCTTTTGAGCATGATGATCTAATGCTAAGGTATTTTAGAATTATTTATCACTGGAAATGTGTTATATTATTATCTTTATTTATAACATAAAGAGGCTGGAAACCTCTTTGACCTGGAACCAAGGGGAAAATGCAATCTAAATGACTACATCAGAACTTTCTGACAAAATCTCTTACTGATATCTGTGTGACACATGTTTCTACAATTCCTATTTAAATCTAGTTTCTTTTGGACAAATTAGTTAAAGTGATCTGTGCATCTCTAGATGGTGTTGCAGTAAAACCCTCTGTGTTGTGTGCAGTCTTCTGGAATGCCCGACAAATTAGGATTCCACAGCTGATTTAAGGACAAAGCATGGCATTGTTAGAACAATGGCCAATTCAAATGGGTTTATGTGATGAGTCTGGAGGTTAGAAATTTAGGAAGACTTCCGTGGGGTTGCAGAAGTATTTTGTATTATTTAGTTACGCATTAGGAATTTGGAATTATAGAAGCTCTAGAATTGGGGAAAGCCTACCATCTTGAATTTCCTTGTCTTGTATACAGTGTTCCGCAGTGATTGTTTCTACTTCTCCCCCTTTCCCTATGTTGATGTGTAGAATCTATGCAATCTGGATATTTTCTGGTTGGCCCAAAGATGTTGGACAAGAGGGACCCACAACCAACATGCTCTAGTAAATATATTTATGAACAGATGCTAAAGACCATGAAATGTCAAGAAATAACAGAAAAATATGAACACAGACCAGCTAGCATCACCCCTTTCAGATGTAGTGCAGTGAGGGCTCTCCAGGAAGAAAACAGTTTTGCACTTTAGATGATTTCTCACCTTTGCCTCCATCTGTTTCCACTTTTGTTGAAATACTCATGATATATTAGACGGTCTCAGGCACAAGACCATTTCCTGAAAAGGGAGCCATTTCTCACATAACTCCTCTGGGTAACTAAGATAATGAAGATTTAACAGTGGTAGCTGAGACTGGCAATTCAACAGTTAATGCCTGGTGGCATAAAGCATCCCATGGAGATGAACAACTGAGTGAGAATTTCAGCATATTGGACTTTGGCAGGCATAGAGTGCAGCAAATGAGCCTCCTGACATATGAAGGCATCCCATTTGATTTGACATCAATTGAAAAGTCTAAAGAATGTTCTAAACCTACCCAATCTCTTTTCCTGCAGAGATAATATCGCATCATTTCTGAGGGGAGTAAAACTTTATTTTGTCCACTTTTCAAATTTAAGAACTCAGACATAAGTTCTTATAATTTGAACAGTTCAGCAGAATGTTCAGCAGAATATAAAAGGTTGTGAAAGCTTTTTTCCCCCTGTTGTCTCCTTTAGTTATTACTCTTGAGAAGCCACTTTAAGAGAAAGACCTTTCTTTTCTCTTTTCAAGATAAAGACTCAAGCCCCAAGAATCTGCTAAAATAAATGATTTCACATAACAATTTATTCAGAAAAGAAACACGTAAAAATCTCTTAATCTTCCACAAAGCTCTCCTATTCCCATTTAAAGGAAGTATTAAAGGTAATAATAAAGAGTTGGAGCCCAACAAATTGCGACTGTTGGGAGAAAAATATAAAAGCAGAGGTCTATTTTAGGTGGTTCCATTTCAGAGCTTCCTTTTTAACAGCACTGTTTTTCATGTCTATGCTCGTGTATTCACCAGAAAGCTTTTCTCCGTCTCTTCTGTCTGGCCACCCTGTCTTGTTTCCTTTTTAAATTGAACAAGACTGAAGTGGAATGCGTCCACATTCTCTGAATGCCCACTTTCACTCCTGGATCTCCACCTACTTTTAAAGGAATGGCATTATCCTCACCCACCACCATTCAAGGAGCCATCCTGAGGTCCCCTTCTCTGTCAGACTGACTCTCCAAATAGTCACCCTTCTCAATAACCACCATTCTCACTTGGGGTCTCGCCTTATTCTCCAAGCCATTGTGCTCTTTCAGGCCATTCTTGTTTTACACATAAATCACTGCTGTGGTCTTTTAATTGACTTCAGCTCATCTGATCCAACTTTCATTGCTTCTCATGGCTTATAGAAGGAGATACAAAACTCTCTACTTTTCATTAACCAACGCCACTGCTTATGGAACTTCATGATTCCTCATTTCTGGCTAGGCAGTTCTAGTGATGGTTCTCCCAAAGCATGATGCTGTTCCAGGCACTATTTAAAGCACTTTTCACATACCTTTTCATTCAGTTCTCACAATGGTATAGTGAGTAAGAGCTGGCTGGTTGCATTAAGTATTGAACTCGGGCAAGTAATATAATTCTTTGTATAAATGTGGGCAGATAGTGTAACGGCTCCATGTGTTTGTTTCCTCATCTGTAAAATGTGGATAATATCTACCTCATTGAGTTATTGCAAAGATTTAATGCAGGCATGTATTAACAGCACCTAGCCCATAAGGTATGCTCAGTAGATGTTGGCTGTTAGTATCATATTATATCATATCATATCATATCATATCATATCATACAGAAGGAGATGCTGAGGCACAGACAGGTTAAACAATTGTCAAGTTGCTATAACCAGTTGGTGAAGTTGGAGTTTGAACCAAATCTGACTTTAGAATGCACCTAAGTGTTATATTATGCAGATTCTCTTTATACCATTTACACCTGCAGTTTCCCCTCAATTGCATTTATTTATTTATTTATTTATTTAAGAGAGAATACACAAGCAGAGGAGGAAGGGGCAGAGGGAGAGGGAGAAGCAGACTCCCCACTGAGCAAGGAGCCCCAACATGGGGCTCTGAGATCATGACCTAAGCTGAAGGCAGATACTTAACTGACTGAGCTACCCAGGTGCTACCCCCCGCCCTGGTCTCTTTCCTTTAAGGAATAACTTAGACCTCCAGAGGACTATTAATAGCTTTCCTTCCTCTGCTCTGAGATGTCATGGAAGCTGTGGAGAGGGAGAAGCTGGCCCCAGTTGTGCCTCTAGTGACTTCTTCTTGACTCCTGGCCAGGAGTCTGTGATTGCCATCTGTTGATCCATCCTGCACTCTAAGCACTTTGGGTGAACACTCCTGGTTTGGGCAGAGAGTATAAATCTCTCAGGAATAGGATGCCTCACTGAAGGAAGCAGAGAAGTGCATTTTTTTTTTCCATATCACAAAAAAGGCTGCTAAAGAGGCTCAAAGCTGGCTGAGAGCCCCAATGCCCACCTGCTCTGGTGAAAGAGGCCCAATTTCAATGCATGGGTCATATTCATGGCTTGAAGATCTCTATTATACTCCTGACTAGTCAGTTCCCAAACAGGAAAAAACCCTTGCAATTCATGATTATTAACACAGGAACAGGTAAAATGGTTTAGGCAGAGAAAGGTCCCTAGAATGTGGGAGGAAAGAAAAGAAGGATCTCTTCTGTACTAGACACTATTCCACACATTGTCATAAATTAATTAATTCAGTCCATAAAAATTTGATGAATACTAATGTGCCAGGAAGGCCTGTAATAGGTCCTGGGGTGCTGGGATTCATTTGACAACATATTCCTTGCCCTCATGGAGTCTAGGATCTAGCAGAAGGAAAGATGTAGGACATTTTGTATGTTCTTTTCCTCAATTCCTGAGAAGCAGGAATGCATTTCCAGTTACCAATGTAGAAATTGAGGCCCAGAGAAGCAAGATGTATTGCTTCGTATTGCAGGTCCATTAAGTTAAGAAGCAGAGTTTCATACCCAGTTCTTTCTAGACATTAATTTTCATATCCTTCTATTTATCACAGAATCTCTTCTGCCATTAACTTGATGGTTAACTTTGTAGCCAGCATTACTTAAACAGTAAACTTCAGAGGCAAGCTTGTGAGATTTTGACTTATATTGTTCTTTAGGAAATCTGCCAAATCCTTTCATTCAACCTACTAAAAATTCTGAACATCAGAGTTTTGAGTATTGACTCTCTTGCTTAAAGCACCAGGCATATTAGGCACAATTATTTCTGAGTAACTCAGTAACAATTAAAGTTTTTTCCACCCAATCCCTTAAGAGGATATATATAGATTTAAAATAAAATTCATTCCAAATTAAAAAGTGGCTCAAATGCTGGTATTTAATGCTTCTCTCAGCCCCAGCAAAGAGATTCCCAGTGAAATGCCCTAAGGGGTATAAAAATGGAGACCATTTTGTATCTACCCTGGACAATAGGAAAGGATGTGTGTTAGAATAGGCTTGAGAAGGGTTCTCTTGAGCTTGTTTGCATGTCTGTCACAACAAAGATTTATTCCTCACTTCTCTCTTCCTTCAAGTCTTTGCTGGGATATTACTTTCCCAATAAGATCTTATTATGTTCAGTATTTCCTAGCCCCTTTCCTCTGATGTTACATTTTTTTCTTCCCTGTTATATTTTTCTCTGTGGATTTTATATTTTTTATTTTTTAAAGATATATTTATTTATTGGGGGGAGGGGCTGAGGGAGAGAATTCCAAGCATACTCTGTGCTGAGGGCAGAGCCCGACATGGGGCTTAATCCCATGACCCTGAGATCATGACTTGAGCTGAAACCAAGAGTTGGACACTCAACCAACTGAGCCACCCAGGCGCCCCTTCTCTGTGGATTTTAAAAAAAATCACCGGCCATACTATAAACTTAGCTTTATTATTTGTTTATTGTCTCTCTTCCTGTTTTGCACCTCTGGAACATAACCTCCATAAAGGAAGATTTTTTTTTCTTTCATTTTCTATTGCTATATCTCTGTTGACTAAAATAGGTCCTGGTACTAAGTAGGCACTCAGTCAGTATTTCTTAAATGAATGAATCCCTGTTTTACTGATGAGGAAACTGAGGTTCGAGAGTATTGTACTCTCATTCTGCCTATTTTATGTTCATCATTATGTTTCTGAGATCTCTGCCTGTTGGTATACACAGATCTAATGAATTCTTCTCAGATAGCACAATATTATGTAATTTGAATATGGCAATTTTATTTTTCTGTTCCCCCACAGATGGGCATTTAGGCTGTTTCCAATACTAATGTAACAGCTTGGCACTAGGTGTTGAGTGAGGTGTTTCTAGTTGGAAACACCAGAAATTCCAGAAAAGCAGAAATCAGCCAAGACCTAAAGCTAAGGACAAAAGGAACTAAGCCCTCCACATTCTATGTGGATGGAACCATCAGCCACAGGTACCACCTGCCTCTCTGCAGGGTGTGGCTCTCCCAACTGGCTATAAGAAGAGGTATGGGGGAGAGGAGGTGGCCTCGTGGGGGAATACTGTGTTCACAAAGAGAAGCTCTCTTCTCACCTACTTGTGTGTGTGTGTGTTGTGGGGTGGGGGTAGGTGTCCTTTTTCTGAATCCCAGAGAAAGAGTCCATAAGGAAATTATTTACAAAGTTCTGGGGTGCCCAAACTGTCCACCCTATACTACATTTTGAGCTCAGGAACATCTCTTATGAAACTTGCCAGTGCCCTGGTATGTTGGAAAAAGGGGCAGGAGAGAGAACAGATTCAAGAGAAGGAACATCAGGAAAGCAACTGGAATCTCCTCTAGTCAGCATGGCAAAACTATGCTTTTGTTTCTTTTAGATGAAGGAGACATTTCTTTGTTAGTCATTTAAAAATTTGAGTTGAAATTTGGTACGTTCTGTGTTGGTCTTTCATCTTTCATCATTGATTTGAAAGTTGTTTTCTTTCTTCTTAGTTTAACCATATTCTCCTAATGTCCCAAAGTTTCCAACAAAAGGGTTGATGTCAACGATTTCACATGTGGTTGTGTAACTGTTACTTCATGTTACTTTAAAATATACAGTGAGGAAAAGCATGCTGTAGTCAAGAGCTCCACTAGAACAGAAATAATTTTGATCATTTATAACAAAATAGTTTTACTTGAGGGCTTGAATAAATTAGACACCTAGAGTAATTTTTATTTATTTATTTAAAGTAATTTTTAGAGATATTAAGAACAGTGTCCAAGCTGCCTTTAAAATGTCCTGAGTAGGGTTTATTTTTATAATTAAGAATACCACACTTTAATGTACATTTGAAGTGATTAAAAGCATCTGATCATAATGTAATACCAAGACATCACTTATATATGATTTAATCAGGCACTTCCCATTAGGCGTTATTACTTGCCTTCCAGACATTGATGGTGCCATTTCTGATTTGATCATATCTCCTACCCAGAGTCTCTCCATTTAGAATGTCTTATTATCATTATGTTTTTCTCTAGAGCTGGGACATCAACGTTTGTGAATGTTTTTTGAAAGACTGATTTTTTATTAAAGCTGTACTGAACCGAAATCATGCATTTAAAGGTTCTGACTCTTCACCCTATGGTTTCTCTTCACTCTTTTCCAAATCTGCTTATTGCATATTGTGTTTGAATTGGCTTTCATTGCCAAAGTTTTAAGTAAATGCCATAGCTAGAAATTAAATTAGAAGCACTTATCAAATTGCAGCCAGGTGATATCGATCTTTAAATGTAACCTATATATTCAAGGCAGCATGCAGGGTGTGGGCTTGCTATCTATGAAATGAGCTTAGTAATAAATTGGGTAGGCTACATTCCTCATCATGCTTTTATCATCCATTAACCAATTACTAAAAAAGTGGGGGGGGGGATGGGTGGAGAAAGGGTATGAACGCTGCAGAGTTTTGAATGTATAGTATTAGCGGAGAGGAGAGGGCATTGCCTTAGTCCTTTGTTTATAGTTCCTCCTTAGGAATTCTTTCCTAAGGGCATTTCTCTACTGCGCATTATCAGAGTGTAGGGTGTCTCTAACTTAACTACATGCACGTCAAGTTGGTTCTTCTCTGGAGAAATGATACTGCAGGCAGAATTTTCTTTACATCACCTCTCCTTGTGGATTTTTGTCCAATCACGAGGCATTAGAGGAGCTGCAGCTAATACTCTCCCACCAGCCACTTGCCCATTGCCTTCAATTAGGGAGAACAGGTGTCCCACCAGACAGCTGTAAATGCTGAGGGGGCATCAACAGCTGCCAGGTTAGCGCCAGGACTTGGCAAATGAATGGCCAGATTGCTGCCCGAGGGCACCAAGGTTTAGAATTTCCCGGGCAGGGGCAATTATCTCCAACTCAGAAGGTGAAAAAGAACTTCTGTTGAGGCTTTCTCCCTTATGGGGAGAGACTGCCAGCAGACAGTGAAGTCTCGAATTAATTGGATGTCAGCCCTGACTGCTGTCAGAAGAACTGTGATAACTGGGTCGTTCTTATTTTAATCCTGGCTAAGGAAATTGAGGGATTAAAATAATTGCCTGGATATTTCTAGGGCAAGTAAGAGTAGTAACTGAGGTTCATGGATAAAGCTGATCTCTTAGCTAAATCTTGTCTTATTTTCACTTCATTCTCTTTCTTTCTCCTCCCCACCTCCCCTGCTCTGCTCCTTCACTCACCTGAAATACTGGATAGTAGTGAAAAGAGCTTTAGCGTTAGAAACATTTGGCTCATATCCCCAGTTTTCTGCTTATTAGCTGGTGTGATTTTGGGCAAATTGTTTTATTTGTTGCTCCTTCATTTTCTCATCTACCAAATGGGTTGTTGTGAGAATGAAATAATGAGTTAAATGATACAGTCTTGCACCTGGTACGTTGTTGGCACATCATAATGACTAATTCCTTTATCCTTCCCAATATGATTTCTCCATTTACCCTGGGACTTCACAGCTCTAGTTTACAAAGCTTCAAAACTTGTTTTGATGCCTGGAGAACACTCTGGGTTGTTAAAATAATCAACCACATCAAGCACTGTTAAACTCCAGGCCAAATTAACTCTATAGCTATTTTGTCATTTATTGACTAATTGGTTGATTGATTCATTCATTGAGAAATTATCTCATAGGCAGCCCTGTATTCTGGATGCTGGCTATATCAGGAGGTGGGGAAGAGGAAGTCTATTCAAGGAGATAAAAGAGAGTTAAATCTGGGAAGGTAGAAAATTTTCTTAAAAAAAAAAGAAAATATAAGACTAACTTTATGTATAATAGCAATAAAATTCTACCCTAAATGATTTGTAGTTTTATATTCCTTTCTCTTTGTCTTTCTCAAGGTAGTTGTCTTCATGCTGTAGACAGCAGGGTGTAGAAATTATGAGCACAGACACATAAACTCTAGTCTAGAACTAGATTTACTGGTTCTGTAATTCAGGCTTAGTCGCTTACTGGTTATATGACCACAAGCAAGTAATTTAGCCTCTCTGTGACTCATTTTGCTCTGGGGTCTATAACTGGTAATCACCTGATAGGGTTGTTATGAGGATTAGATGGGCTAATATATGTAAAGCATTCAGAACAGTGCTGGGCAGACAGCCATAGGTGTTAATAGTTACCCCTGGAGAATTTATAGCACTGTAAAGCAGTGTCTTAACCCATGATCACACAGCATCTTTTCTGTATTCTCACTGGTTCAGAAGATTTTGTCCCGACTTACTTTAATTTGTATTATAAAGCAAGAGTATATGGAATACTCTCTTTTGAATTTTATACCTGGTCTTGAGATTCCTATATGCCATCCTTATCCCCCTCTCTGGCTCTCCTCTATTAAGAATTGCTGAAAAATAAGTGAATAGAAAATAATATTGGGTATTTGGTGGTCTGTGGAGGGTGGCTAGTGATATAGCTAAAAGCTGAAATGATGGAATGAAATTGGCTGGATTATTCCTGTAAGAACTTTACCAACACTAATGAAATGCAGTAGACCCATTTCCCTCTACAGAACACATCTGGTGCAATTTCCCCTTTGGCCATAAATTTCTGCAGCCACAGACAGCTGAGCAATAAATTCATTGTTTAATATTTCATAGTCCCCTGTTGGAAGGGGGTTCCTTCACATGATTATACTTGATGTGGAAAAAAAGAAAGACAATGTTCCTATTCAGTTTTAATCAGTTTGCTTCCCTCTGTGATATATATAATGCTTAGGTTATTTTTATATACTTAAGAATAATGGGATAATTAAATAGAGTTTTAATGGTTTTAATTCTCCCTGTCTTTATGAAATTGTTTCTCTTAATTGCATTGAGTTTGAGAAAATGAAGGCATATATTTTATGTAGTTAATGTAGCTATTTTTATGATTTGTAATTATGGAATAGGTAGCTCTAACCCCTCCAGACTCACACATACTCACTAATCACATTTTCAGGTGCAGTATTGCTCAGGATCAGGGGAAGGATTTAACTGTTCTGTCTTAGGCTATCATGTGCTCTCCCCGGAAGATGGTCCACGGCAACAGGTTGGAGCCGATGGAGTTAAATGTTATTCACCCAGTTCTCTCTTCTTTTATGTGGAATTAGAACTCCCACTCTAATCATCCTTTGTCAGTTTTATTTAGTTTTAATAATTTGAATCTACAGTGCCTTCATTTCCACAACTTCCAAGTTTCATTTAGAATCCCTTACTAAGCTGTATATAGTGGTGCCCCAGTAAATGGATCTCTGGGGGGGGAAACGCCCTGTTGGAGCATATGCCTTCATGATATAAATGCTCCCGTCATGACTGATTTCAAGATACCGATGTAACATCACTGAATGTGAAGTTGGGAAGAGATGTGTACATTTGGTGTTTGAGAGCCAATGAGGCAGCTCCAGTATACCATTGCCTCTGTAATTAACAGCATATTTTACCCAAGAAGATGAATCAGTATTCCAAAGTTATTCTACACTAGGTGAAAGACATTCGATGTGTGTGTGTATAAATCTGTGTGTGTATGATATATTTTATGTCTATATATATATCTGTATAGCTATATCTCCTTTCCTTTTGTAGCCAGAATTCTAGGCATTTTTGATTTCCTTGGCAACTGAATATCATGTGATTGCAAGTGAAATCCAATATAACAGCTTAACTCCTTTGGATAAAATCTAAATGAATAAAGAGAGTAAGTATAAAAACTCTCCACAATTGGAGAGATGCCTTCTTCTCAGGTTGTTTTTCTAAGCCAGGTGTTCTTAGATTAAAAAGAAGAAAACCGAGCATTGTTCCGTTAACCTGGTTTTTAGTTTAACTGTATTTAAATGAATGAAAGGTCTTATCAAAGAGGCATCTCCCTTTACACTTCCTGAAAGCAGACCCACATTACTGTAAATTGTGATTTTCTTTTCTTCTTCTTCCTCTTCCTCTTCCTCCTCTTCCTCCTCCTCCTCTTCCTCTTCCTCTTCTTCTTCTTTATCATTCCAATACCGCTCTCTAGGGAACTTCTCTTAGGCCGGTTGACGTTAGGCTGGGCATAGTTGGGAAGCTCTCAGTGTCTTGACAATTCTATCTTTATTACCTGACATACAAAGAAGTTGTGCACGGGACCTGGTGGTATTCAGCTGGCTGCGGTTCTGTGTGCATAATCTCCCATGTACTGAGGCCTTTGGACTTCTCTGAAATTTGGTTTAGCAGACATGCTGCCATTGACATGATGGCAGAAGTAAATGAACTGGCTCTGCTCCACTGAGAAACCGGACCTGATGGAACATTGAGGCTCATTTTTATTATCAAGAGGTATTACAGTGTCAATAGGATGGGCGACCTGACTTTGGGACCCAGGGCAAAATGAAAATGTGGGGCCCCTTGTTAAAAATTATTAATAATTTCAAGGTGGTGATAGCAGAGTATTAAACCATGTGTGGGGCCTTTCCAAGTGCGGGGCTCTACATGACTGCACAGGTTGCAAGCTCATGAAACCAGCACTGGATGTCACCACAGGTCCTCTGCATCTTCTCACCATGCCATGGAGTCGTCATGACACAGGGGCTGGAGAGCTTCAATAGGGACAAGATATACCTCGGTCATGGGATGCCTCCATCAACATGGACAAGAAAGTTTCTAGTCCTACAATGAAAAATGGGAGTCAACATTTCCTTCCAGAAGACACCCTAGACAGAAAATTAAAATATACCACAGTAGAATGATCAGTCAGAAAAAATACAATAAAAAAGAAATTGGTACAATATAAAGTCCAGGGGCTCACACTTGGGCTTCCCTGGCCAAAAGGAGTCAGAAACCTTAAATCAAAAAGTTCAGTAAGAACAATCTACCTAGTCCACTCTGTAAACAAAAATGACTAAGAAAAAAAAAAGGTTTATTTTCTGCCAGGATTCCTACAAAAGCAGCACTAAAACAAAAGACTATAAAATCTGTGAAACTGGCTGCTGACTTGGTGGAAAATGCTTAATTAGCAACATCTAGAGGTTAAAATACAGTTTAGACTCTCTTTTAAAAAAATGTCAACATCCTCTTATGACCAGTGTATTACACAGATCTACTGTGAATGATCATTCCTACGGTGAAAGGGTTCTCCAGAGCAGAATTGTGTCAAAAGTCCCACTGTCACTTAAAAATGTGGAGTTGACAGTTCTTATTCTTCTACCTGGAAATGAATGACAATTGAGGATGGTGCTAGAAAATGTAGAGACGGGAAGTGGTAGCTGTCTGAGTGAGAGTCTGGATACCAGGGAGGTTGAAAGGGGGAAGGGCTCTCATGTGGTGAAGCTTGTCTAGAATTGAACAGGGTGTTAAGAAATAACCAGGTCCATTGCAGACCTTGGTTCTTGGACTTGTTAAAAATAAACCGAGGCATGTTAAAAACTTTGAGTTTATTTGAGCAAAAATTGATTCGAATCTGGCAATGCCAAACTGGAAGTGGTTAGGGGTGCTCTGTGGACAGAATGGTGTGGAGGGAAGACATGTGGAGAAAGTGTGGAAACAAAGAAAGGAGATTAGTTGATTTGCTATAGCTTAAAGCTTAGTTGTGATTGGTTGTCCTTAGCATTTAGATTTAATAACCTTGAGGCATTTACAGATTTTTGGTTTGCTTAGGTAGGCCGCCAAGTCATTAGGGCCATTCTAGTCCAATGGCCTCCTTGTTTAATTTAACAGACTGTATTTCTCACACCATAGGTGGTACAGTTGTCTTCCCTGGTTTCAGCAAGGTCCTTGAAGCTGAGGAGTTGTAAGCTCTGGCTCTAGCACGTAGCTCTTTTCTGAGCTGCAGACTCAGACCTCATCTCTCACCACACCCCCAGTCACACTGAGCTGTGGTGGGACTTGGATTACACCATGCCTTTCCACTTGCTCTTCTCTCTGCCTAGAATTCCATCTTGGGCACTATCCACCAACACCTCCACTTCACTGCCTTTCTAACTTGCTGAATCCTTCGGATCCTTCTAGACTCAGTTCAAACATAGTTCTTCCTGGAAACCTAACTCACTTCTCTTTCTGATTTTTATGCCCTTTCTCTAGCATCCCCCGCCACTTCCTTCTTTCCTACAGGACACATTGTTTAATTGATTGATTAATTTGTTTCCTTCCCCAGACAAGAACTCCTCAAAGGGTCAGGACCAATCAGGTCATGTTCTTACTATATTTTTAGTTCCTTATTAGCCCAGTGCCTGAAGCATAGTGTGTGTTCAATAAACACATGTTGGCTGAATGAATACATAAATAATTAAATGGACACTAAAAATTTCAGAGGGGTAAGTGAAGGAGTGGTTTCCACTTGCCAGGCTGTTCCTCTGAGAAAAATTGTTTTGGAGTGGTTAGTGAAGAGGTAAGAAGTATAAGCCCTATTTACATGTAGCTTAATAGTTAGTTACTATGGAGAACAGCCTCAGCTGGAGTGAACCTGGAGCTCATTTCATCACTGTCTCTGTGATGGGTGCTGGGAGAATTGTTTCACATTCTTAGGCCAGCTTACCTCAATAGCGCCTTTAATCATGACTCTGTTCTGGCTAAGAGTTCAGGGTACTCATATCTGGGGCCTTCTCATTCATTCACTCCCACTTCCCTTCAACACTGTTCTTTTTGCATCACTTCAGGAAATGGCTAGGATGGCTGAAGTGGCAAGAGTGGGTTCCTGCTGTGTGCTTTCACTGCCCCCAGGGCCGTGACTGGGGCTCTGGGAAGCAGCGTGGTTGGTGACTGGTTGGCTGCTGTCCGTTCTCTGTTCTCCTTCTCTGCTTGACACTGACTTTGGCTGCTCAAGTTTTTCTGGGGCAACCAAGTCCTCGGTTCTGGATTTACTCCCTGCTAAAATCAGCCCGAGAAAATGGGATCACCTGCCTCAACTGTGCAGTTGCTCTGTAAGGCTAGATCAAGATGCCAAGTGGTAGGTAAATGAGAAGGTGATGAAGTGAGTTAATTTAAATGACTGATGAGACCCATGGTATCAGGGTCGCCTCTTGGGGCAACTCCTGCTTCTTGATTTCAGCACTGGCACAGGAATCTGGGCAGTGGACATGCAGGTGATTGGACAGCCAAGCATTTCCAGTTTTCTTGTGTTCTTTCCATAGTGTGTTAGAAAGAAATAATACTTAAAAGGAAATAAGATTTGTAAATCCCACAAGTTCTAAAAGAGGCAGATTATGAAAGTCCTACATTATAGACTCATTGATAGCATCAAGAGCTGTTAACATGAGAAAGAAATTTGAAGAAAATTCAACCCCTTTATTTCTTAATCATTATAATTAGCATTTCTCAAGAATTTACTGTATACCAATAAGTATCATCTTTCTATTATCTCATTTAATCCTCAAAATAACTCTGAGAGGTAGGTCCTATTATTCTCATTTTAAAGATGAGGAAATTGATGCTCAGAGAAGTGAAATAAATTACTTGATATGATAGAACTAGTGGGTGGTGGAGCTAGAGTTAGGAATGGATAGGACCCTTATTTTTTATATCTATAATAATATTAGTTGCTATTTATTACAGAGTGTACCAGACACTGGGATTCGCCCTTCACATGCGTGAAATCATCCAATCTCCATGACTGAGAGATAGATACTGTTATCTCCACTAGACAGATTAAGAAACAGATTCAGAGAGATTAAGGCGTTTTTTCAAGGTCAAGCAGTAGAATTGAACTAGAAATCAGGCCTTCTTTTAGGCAAGTGTTCCTTTAATTTTTTTCAGGTTATCTCAATGTCTTAGTCTTAGAAGGTATTTTTGACAATATTATTTTCAGATCCTAGAAGGGAAGGGGGGAAAGGTAATATGCCAGATTGCTTATTGGTATTTTGTAGTTTTCTTGCCCACTTATGTTCTCTCCCAGGTATCACAAGGGATGGGAGCCTGGAACATTTACCAGAATCCTTTGCCAGCAGGGTTCAACCTCAGATTCCACAGAAGAAAGGAATTTGCAGAAAATATGAGGAAGGAAGAGAAGTAGAAGTCACTATCCCCCTTCATCCCATTTCCTACAATACCCCTCATTCACTCCACTCTAGCCCTCTCGACCTCTTTGCTGTTTCTTAAACACTCCAAGAATACCACACTGTTAGGGATTTTGCACTTGATTATTCTCCTACCTAGACAGCTTTCTCCATCCCCAAATCCATCACATCTTTCAGGTCTTCATTCAGATATCCCCTACTCACTGAACTCTGCTTTGAACACCTTATTTAAAATTGCAGAATTAATCCTGGTGCAATCCTTCCCATTCCTTACTTCAGTTTTCTTCACAGCACTGCTTGCCATCTGATACATATTTTACTTTTTAATTTATATCAATCTATTTCCACTAGAATATAAGTTCCCCAAAGGCAGTAACTTCTGTCTTTTAATTACTGATGATTCCCTAGTCCAGGAACAGATCTGGCACTCAGTAAATATTTCTTGAATGGATGAGAATAAATAGTGCCCCTGACAGGTGGCCATGGGTGGTGACTCTGTGCATGGGGCATGCTCCTGAAAGTCAGTCACGAGAATCTCATTTGTTTGGTTCCAGAGCCTGCCGTTACTTGACTTTACTCCTGTTCTTCCTTGCCACCCTGATCTGTGAGGGCATCTGTGTAGGGTAGGAGATCCAGTTCTCCATAAAAAATGCAGATGGAGTTATCAGGAAGGTTATGCACAGCAGGGAGCCTCACTCTGCCAAGCATTTGCATGATCTTTGTTGGGGCAGTCATGAGGGGCTGTCTACCCTGATGGGGAGGTGTATTTATTTATTTATTTATTATTTTTTATTTTTTTAAAAGATTTTATTTATTTATTTGAGACAGAGAGAATGAGAGACAGAGAGCATGAGAGGGAGGAGGGTCAGAGGGAGAAGCAGACTCCCCACTGAGCAGGGAGCCCAATGCGGGACTCGATCCCGGGACTCCAGGATCATGACCTGAGCCGAAGGCAGTCGCCTAACCAACTGAGCCACCCAGGCTCCTGGGGGAGGTGTATTTAATCGCTGACATGGTCTAGAATTGCCAGTGCATAGTTATAAGAGAGAGCAGACTGACTTTTATTTGTCTTTATTTATAGTTTTTGTAGAAAATGCAGCCCTTTATTTTCTTCCCCGGGAAGTGGACCGCTCTCACTGCCTTACCTTGGTATACTACAGATAGCAGCACAAAGGTGGCTGAGGGTGTGACGCTGACCTTAACTGGTGTGAACACAGTGATAGGGACCTCATAGTGCTAACACCTCCATCACTGAACACACAGGTCATTTGTAAGAAGGTTAGTGCAGGCATTGACCCAGATCTTGAATTTGTTCAGTTGGTCTACTGTTTCCTTTTTTTTTAAATTTTATGTTATTATATTATGTTAGTCACCATACATTACATCATTAGTTTTTTTTTTTTTTTTTTTTTTTAAAGATTTTATTTATTTATTTGAGAGAGAGCACATGAGAGGGGGGAGGGTCAGAGGGAGAAGCAGACTCCCTGCTGGGCAAGGGGCCTGATATGGGACTCGATCCCGGGACTCCAGGATCATGACCTGAGCCGAAGGCAGTCACTTAACCGACTGAGCCACCCAGGCGCCCACATCATTAGTTTTTGATGTAGTGTTTGTCTACTGTTTCCTGATGACTCATCCTTATTTCCAGATCCTGAATTTTCATGTTGGGTGTATGGGTGGGGAGGGGAGAGTTTTCTGGGTGTATTATAGGGTTATCTATTGCTTTGTAACAAGTTACTCCAAAACATAATGGCTTTAAGGCAACATTTATTATCTCAGTTTTTGAATGCAGGGAATCCAGACAGCTTAACGGGATCCTCTGCTTCAGGGCCTGTCATAGTGTTCAGTCAAGGTGCAGGCAGAGGCTGTGGTCTTATCTCAAGATTCAACTGGAAAAACATCCACTTCCAAGGTCGCTCACATGGTTGTTGGCTGGCCTTTCTTCCTCAAAAGTTGTTGGACTGAGGGCTTCATTTTCTCACTGGCTGTTAGCCAGAGGCCACTCTCAGTTCCTTGTCATGTGGGCCTCTTTCTAGAACATCTCACAATATCGTAGAGTGAGCAAGTTAGAGGGCAAGAAAGAACACCAGCAAGAGAGAGGACTAGCAAGCCAGAAGTTGCAGTTTTTGTACTTAATCTCAGAAGTAATATCCCATCAACTTACTGTATTCTGTTAGTGAGAAGCAAATCGCTGGGTCTAGCTTATACACACATGAGGAGGAGATTATATAAGGGTGTGAATTCCAAAAGGCAGGGATTATTGGGAGTTATTTCAGATGCTGCATGAAACATTGGGTTTCTCCTTCAGTGATTACTCCACATATTTTGAATATTCATGCTTTGGACCTTGGGAGTGATACTTTCCTAAGCCAGATCCTATTTTTGTTATATCTTATAGAAATCCTCGGAGGGGGAGATGAATCATGAGAGACGATGGACTCTGAAAAACAAACTGAGGGTTCTAGAGGGGAGGGGGGTGGGGGGATGGATTAGCCTGGTGATGGGTATTAAGGAGGGCACGTTCTGCATGGAGCACTGGGTGTTATATGCAAACAATGAATCATGGAACACTACATCAAAAACTAATGATGTAATGTATGGTGATTAACATAACATAATAAAAAAAGCTGAAAAAAAAATACGTCTGTGGAACAATGTTGCTTAACATTGATGAGTAGAAAAATCTTCACATTTAGTTATTTTTAGGAGTATCCCTGAGCATCTTTTATAGGTTTCTGAGAATCAGTTGTGTGAGTCTCTCCCAAATTCTGCATTCAGTGATATCACAGTGGTAGCTTGAAACCAACTGTGTTGGGGACATTTATGTCCTAGAAATTGGCAAATGCTACATTTAGGGCTTTCTCCCCCCAGCCAGTTGTTAAACATTTATCAAGACATCACTATTATTAGGGCCCTTTTTATACTTTCTTTCTTGATGATATATATGATTATAGTTTATATTAAACTCTTTGGCCTTCATCATAGTGATTGAGTCAGTGAGTGATACCGGATTTGAATTTTTATAAATTTTTTATAAATTTGCTTTTACAGCAAGAGGAGAATCTCATATTCAAGCAGTGGTTTGCACCTTCTTTTTTCATAAGGAATTGTTAGTTGCAAAAAGACAACTGTAAGCTAAATCTTTTTAAATCTTTTTAAAAAATCATTAATCTTTCCAAACTAAAAGAGATACTTCTATCCTAGGTTTTTTAAAGCTTTAATATCTTTTTGGCTATTGTGGACATTGCTACTATAAACATTGGGGTGCATGTGCCCCTTTGAATCACTATGTTTGTACCCTTTGGATAAATACCTAGTAGTGCAATTGCTGGGTCGTAGGGTAGCTCTATTTTTAACTTTTTGAGGAAACTCCATACTGTTTTCCAGAGTGGCTGCACCAGCTTGCAGTCCCACCAACAGTGTAAGAGGGTTCCCCTTTCTCTGCATCCTTGACAACATTTGTTGTTTCCTGAGTTGTTAATTTTAGCTATTCTGAAAGAAGATAGAATATTACTCAGCTATAGAAAAGAATGAAATCTTACCATTTGCAATGACTTGGATGGAACTAGAGGGTATTATGCTAAGCAAAATAAGTCAGTCAGAGAAAGACAAATACCATATGATTTTACTCATATGTGGAATTTAAGAAACAAAACAGATGAACATAGGGGAAGGGAAGGAGAAATAAAGTAAGATGAAAATAGAGAGTGAGGCAAACCATAAGAGATGCTGAACTCTAGGAAACAAACTGAGGGTTGTCGGAGGGGAGGTGAGTGGGGAGAAGGTATAATTGAGTGATGGACATTAAGGAGGGCACTTGATGGAATGAGCACTGGGTATTATATGCAAATTAAATTATGAATCACTAAATTCTACCTCTGAAACTAATACTATATGTTAACTAAACTGAATTTAAATAAATAATTTTAAAAAGCTTTAACATCAATTAGAGGCTGGATTCCTCCAGTTATAATAATAATGGACTTAATTTCATTTGCCCTAGAGAGTGTTTTATAAATGAGTGTGCCTAGTTTAGAGTCCTGCTTCCAGCTCTGCTCCATCACTCTAAAGCATGGGGGCCTTACCATCCTGAAGCATGGAGGGTCCATCACCTGGAAGCGTGGGGGCAGGTTGTCTGAGAGGAGCACCCTGAGAAAAAAGGAAGCAGGGGCTCCAAGAAAATGCTGCCCCCTCCATTTCTCTCAGCCTCCTTGGTATTTCTTTCTTCCTTAGTCTTTCCAGTTCTCCTTTCATCATGATGTAGTTGATTATTTATTGCATTTATTAGGTCGCATTTATACCTCAGGCTTTAATTTTAAAAAAGAAACAGTTGATAGGAAAGCCAACTAAATGGTCATGTAGGTTACCTAAGTAAGAAGCAATTTGTCATCTCTTTAAACTGATATTTTATAATAACTTTTTTTAAGGTTTTTTTATTATTTATTTATTTGAGAGAGAGAGAGAATGAGAGAGAGCACATGAGAGGGGGGAGGGTCAGAGGGAGAAGCAGACTCCCTGCCGAGCAGGGAGCCCGATGCGGGACTCGATCCCGGAACTCCAGGATCGCGACCTGAGCCGAAGGCAGTCGCTTAACCACCTGAGCCACCCAGGCGCCCCTAAACTGATATTTTAAAAGTGAATGTTCAATATTTATTTGAGGAAGAGGGAATGTCAGCACCAGTTAAGAATCTTTTGTTGTTTCCACATAAAAGCACTATTCCTGTCTATTTTGCAAGACCAATTTACATATAGTTAACTGTGAAAGGAACTGAGGATACAGGGCTGAGTTAACTGGCACCATATTTTCAAGTTAATTCAGAAATATTTTAATGTTCCATAAATAAGTGCTTCTCAACTAATCATGTGCATATCCATCACCTGGAAATCTTGTTGAAAGCAGATTCAGCGAATTCTAATTCATTTGGTCTGAGGTGGGGCCTGAGATGCTGCATTCCTAACATGGTTCCCTCTTGCTGCTGATGTTTCTGGTCCATGGAGCACACTTTGGGGGGTGTCACATCCACTTTATTCTGGCTTGAATGGAAGGGTCAGTATTTCTGTATGAAAAGTGGGGAAACATAAGCTAGTTCTCTTTTTTTAAACTTTTCTTCCCTCCCTTCCTCCCTTCCTCCCTCCCTCCCTTCCTTCCTTCCTTTCTTCATTCCTTCCTTCCTTCCTTCAACTTATGAAGCCTTAAAACACTTTTTTGTGGGTACGTGGTTTACTGACCCCTGATATTAAAGAAATTCCCTATTTATCTTAGATATCTTGCCAAAAACGGAAGTTTATGCTCTTAGGAGAGAATTGTATGAATATGTGATTTTAGAATCATTTCAATTTGCTGCTTTGAACATGAGGTATGAAAGTCCTGATAGGCCTATACTTGTGACTGTTTTAAAAATCATAAGATTGTGGGGCACCTGGGTGGCTCAGTTGTTAAGCATCTGCCTTCAGCTCAGGTCATGATCCCGGGGTCCTGGGATCGAGCCCCGCATCAGGCTTCCCGCTCAGCGGGGAGCCTGCTTCTCCCTCTCCCACTCCCCCTGCTTATGTTCCCTCTCTCGCTGTCTCTCTCTGTCAAAAAAATAAATAAAATCTTTAAAAAAAATAAAAATCATAAGATTGTTATCTACATAGGAATCTTTGTAGAAGATATTCTTTATAGTAAACAAGGACATTGAAACTGAAAAAAAAACATAAAACATAAAACCCATCCATGATGATTTCAAGTGAACAATTAGACAATGATATTTCTGTAAGAATTGTCATGATAACCATGTGAATTTACATCTTCATGTGCTAGGGCATTCTGGTATAAAAATATGGGGATGTGAAGTTGCCGTGCATAAAAGTGGATCCCTCACCTCACATGAAGTTTTCAACTATACAAGTCTGGGCAAACCACAAGCTGCCTGTGATGTGTCTTTGCTGGGCACATATTAGATGCTCAATAAATACTTGTTGAGTGAATTGAATCCAAATAAAACTTGTATGTGTAACTTGCATACCAGCCTGCATAATTTAAACAATGCCTACCACAAATACATGCTTCCAGAAATGATCCCTTCCAAACTAACCTCTTTAGACCTGGAAGATAAGCAATGTTCTTTTGTTGGACTCTATGATCTGATGCCCACCTTTGTTTGTAAAGCTCCCCTCAACCATTTCAGCCAACACTGAGCTCTTTTCTTTCAAACACAGATTCTACTCTATATTTCTGCCTTTGTATTTTTAAAGATTGCATCTCCAAAAACACTGAAATTCTTAAAATCAGAAACAGTGTCATATTATTCTTGTGGGTTCCATTGCACTTAGCACAGAGCAGGTATTCAATAAAAAATGATTAAATTGAGTTATTGTTTTAATAAGTGTTGGTGACCCTTTATTTACTAGATATCTCTGTTAGATATTTTAGGCAAGTTTCAGTCTTTCCAGATTCAACGAAACAATGTCATTGCTTTAAGAAATCTTCTTATGACTCAACCTTTGAAACACCCACAGAATAAGATATCTCTCCATTAAAAAGACTTAGGTATGTTTCTCCAAGGCTCAGCTAGACATGGTCGTCAGTGTATTTCCTTAAGGTACAGTTGAGGATAACTCTGTTATATTGCCATCAGATACTATTGGTTGATGTTTTCTCAAGGATCAGCCAAGCATGATTTTGGTATGATTATTTCAACGAATCAATACTCTGAAAAGAGCAAACCCAGCTAAAAATTGAGGAAACAACTAAGTATTTTATAATGCATATAATAGCTAACATTCTTGAAAACTTACTCTAGATAATATACTATTCTAGGTGCTTCACTTTAAGAGTTTATTTTTTCTTTGTAACAACAGTATGAGGTAAAATACAAACAACTGGGTGTTGCTCTCTCAAGAGCATGAGTATTAAGTTCAGGAATTATTTTCTGAGAACAATAAAGGTGGTAATTAAAAAAATAAATGCAACCATTAATAACATTAATCCATTAATTGTTATTAATGTGTGCCATGCCAGTACTGCTAATAAAAAACAGAAAGGTTGCGACGACATGGATGGACCTAGAACATATTATGCTGAGCAAAATGAGTCAGACAGAGAAAGACGAATACCATATGCTTTCACTTACATGTCGATTCTAAACAGCAAAACAAATGTACAAACAAACAGAAACAGACCCATAAATACAGAGGATAAATTTGTGGCTGCCAGAGGGGAAGGGGGTGGGAGGATGGGTAAAATGGGTGAAGGGGAGAGGGGAAAAAAACCCAAAAAGCACAAAGGTCTAATTTTTAGAAAATTGGTACAGTGCTATGAACATAAACTAGAAAAACAAAAACTCAGAGGTTGTGTAGCAGCCTTTTTTACACTGGTTGAGACTGTTGAAAGCTATCAGTTAATCTACTACATAAGTAACACTCTTGTCAGCCATGTGTTAAAGACCAAAGAGTTTATAGAAGGATTAGAAATTCAAGAATGTCCTCTGAGAGTATAGTAAATGTGTCATCAAACTCAATGCCAACCACAAATCTGTCAAGTAGGAGCATTTTCCTATCTCCTAGGTGATTGGGAAACTCAGATCAACTCCAAGATGGAACACTGAGGGTTTTTGAGTTGTTTCGTCAACCTAAATATGAGGCCACAACTAAAGTGCAATTTTGGTGAAGCCTATCAGGACTGCAAGGATGGAACACAAATGAACAAGGCCAGATGTGGAGAATAGATTGCATCAGCTAATAAACCAGCTTGTACTAGATGAGCTCAAATGGGCTAACCCAAGAGCAAAGACAGAATATAAACTTTTATATGATCATTTTAAATTATAGTCTCAAACCAGGCCACTTTGGGTAAATATGACTGGGAGAATTCAAAAGGCTGAGGGAAGGCTCTGAAAACTGTACTGTCTTCACAAAACAGAGTCTTAAGCAGTGGTAATGAATCATGTGTGACAGCCACACCCACACATGCCCTCAGTGTCATCCCTCGAAGGAAGGTGAAATGAGCTAAAGATGTATAATGTCTCATTTCTACCTTAAGCATGTATAACTCTTAATAGAGATGATATTATATCTTCAGAACATTAGTTTTTAAACATGTCTTTTGAGCTATAAGAAACCTAAATATCTTGTAAGTTGGTTTGTTTGGTGTTGATATATTAAGAATCTGAAGAAGCTTAAAACAAGAATATAGACGAACCATGAGAGACAATGGACTCTGAAAAACAAACTGAGGGTTCTAGAGGGGAGGGGGGTGGGAGGATGGGTTAGCCTGGTGGTGGGTATTGAGGAGGGCACATTCTGCATGGAGCACACTGGGTGTTATGCACAAACAATGAATCATGGAACACTTCATCTAAAACTAATGATGTAATATATGGGGATTAACATAAGAATAAAAAAAATTTAAAAAAAAGAATATAGATAAATAATGGCAAAATTTAAATAAAGAATATGGGAAGGCAAGAGCAGGATGAATATAAGCATGCTTGGAAAAACAACAGTGATATTTTATGTAGGTTGGTCTATTTGTTCCTCATTTGTAGTCCTCACATAGTGCAGGCCCACCCTCAGTAAAGCCTGTTTGAAAGTGACAAAGGGAGGTTGAAACGAATAGGTCATGTGGATTGTAACATTTAAAAGATGGTCTTTTCAACAAATGGTGCTAGACTAAACATCCACATGCAAAAAATAAAATTTAGACACAGACCTTCACAAAAATTAATTCAAAATGGATCACAGAACTAAATGTAAAATGCTAAACTATAAAACTCCTAGAAGGTAATAGGGCAGAAAACCTATATGGCCTTCAGTATGGTGATGACTTTTTAGATACAATACCAAAGCATGGTCCATGAAAGAAATAATTGATAAGCTAGTCTTGAATAAGAAAACAAACAAACAGAAACAACAAAAACTTCTGCTTTGTGAAAGACAATGTCAAGAGAATGAGAAGACAAGCCACAGACTGGGAGAAAATATTTGCAAAATACATTTCAGACAAAGGACTATTATCCAAAATATACAGAGCTCTTAAAACTCCACAATAATAAAAAACAACCCAATTTAAAAATTGGCCAAAGACCATAACAGACACCTTACCAAAGAAGGTATATAAAAGCAAATAAGCATATGAAAAGATGCTCCACATTACATGTCATCAGGGAAATACAAATTAAAACAATAATGAGATACCACTATTTACCTATTGGAATGGCCAGAATCTAGAACACTGACAACACCAAATGTTGACAAGGATGTGGAGCAGCAGGAACTCTTAATCATTGCTGGTGGGGGTGGAAAATGGTACAGCTATTTTGGAAGACAGTTTGGTGGTTTCTCACAAAACTAAACATACTCTTATGATACAATCAGGCAGTCATGCTACTTGGTATTTATCCAAAGGAGTTGAAAATTTATGCCCACGTAAAAACCTGCACATGGATGTTTATAGCATCTTTATTCATAATTGCCAATATGTGGAAGCAACAAAGATGTCCTTCAGTAAGTGAATGGATTAATAAACTGTGTTATATATAGACAAAGAAAAATTATTCAGTATTAAAACGAAATGGGCTATCAAGCCATGAAAAGATGTGGAGAAAATTTAAATGCATATTACTAAGAAAGAAACCAAACTGGAAAGGTTGCATACTATATGATTCCAACTATATGACATTATGAAAAACACAAAACTGAAGACAGTAAAAAGATTGGGGTTTGGGGATTTGAGAGGGATGAATAGGGAGGATTTTTAGGGCAGTGAAAATAATCTGTATGATAACATAATGATGGATACATGTCACTATAAAGTTGACCATGCCCATGGAATGTACAACACCAAGAGTAAACCCTAAGGTAAATTGCAGACTTTGGGTGATTATGATGTGTCAGTGTTGGTTCATCAGTTGTAACAGATGTACCATTCTGGTGGGAATGTGGATAATGGGAGCGGCTATGTGTGTGTGAGGACAGGGGGTATGGGATATCTCTGTACCTTTCTCTTAATTTTGCTGTGAACCTAAAACTGTTCTTAAAAAAATAATGTACTAAAAAAAATCAGATAAGTTGCCCTTTTACTGCCTAAATCCTGAATCAAACTTTTTTCCTTCAAAAAGTAATTAAAAATCCCACAGGCAATAATCTCTTAAATCCAGGAAATCAATGATTTTTCAAATAAAGCCTTTCAAATTCAAGCTATATTTGAATAAAAAAAGAAGAGGTGAAAAAATTATTATTATTATTATTTTTACTAATACAAATGCATTTATTCTACAGTTACTACTGTTCTGAAAGGAAACATAAAGAAAAACTTTGTAAATTAGTCTACTTATTTCCTTGAAATCTCTTAGGGCAATTATGCTCTGGATTTCCCACCAGCAGATAAATTGGCTGATAGTGTTTTCAGAGGGCTACAGCCCAGCCAGATAATGATTATTATCAAGGAAGAGGGGTTTTGGGGGGCATAAATGAGAGGAGTTGAAAGATGAAATTACATACAAAAATAAAGCCAATTTGAGTTTTGTGAATAATTGAGCTCATGGATTTGATTTACTTTGAGAGTTCTATTTACTTAGTTTTTAAGAAATGAAGGTTTCTTTTATTTCCAAGTTATAACTTAGAAGTCAAGGGTTGGTTATATTACTCAGCCTCCTAGAAAGTGGTGAATGGTATCACCTATGATATTTCTTAAATGGAAAAGAAAATGAAAATTAAATTCTTTCTTATCTCCCTCATTCCCTCTTTTCCTCCCTTTCTTCCTTCCTGTTTCTTGCTCTTCCTTTGTTCCTTTTATTAAATGTTGTTTTGATGAATTTATAATTACTCTCATTAAAAAAAACTGATTTGTGAAATACCCAGTTGATTTAATGCACTCCTTGGAAAAATGGTTTCCTTTGATGGCCTACTTAATATTTTACTCCTACAACTGTTCTACAGTTTTATCATGTCTATGGTGGCTACAGGGCTGGGGTACAGGTCTTAGGGGAAAGGCCACAGTGCAGATCCTTAGACCTGGGGCAGCTGAATGCAGCCTGGGAGGCTGAGGGAGATGGGGCTTGTCTTTCTACTCCAGGGCTTTACAGCAGTAGATTGATGGATGAGGTTGGATTCACAGAATGACATAGAACACTTCCCTATTTGGTCTGCTCAGGACTTATTTTCTTCTCACTATTTGTAAGGTGGTAAGATGTCCCCGGTTGGAAAACCTAATGAAAACACACGAGAAATTCATGTTGCATCTGCCCCGCCCCATGACTCCCATTTTTATACTTGCTTTCAGCTATTCTGAATTGATAAAGGTTGGGACTGGGTTTGGCAGCATGTCTTTATGCTTAATCTCTTCTGGGTTAACGTGTGACTCTTAACGTGTGACTTAGCGGGCATCTGTTTTCATTTTGGGATCTTCGCATGTCTATCTGAAAATCTCTAGTGTTGAAGGCCATTGCTTGGGCTGAAGGTAATTGGATGGCCAGAACACACCAAAATCTGAAGGTAGGTCATTCATTAATTTATTTATTCAATCAACACATACATATTAAGTGTCCATTTTGTGCCAACTGTTGTTATAGGCAAACTCTGAAAGGAAAAAGCCTGGGTAAAAGGATTCTATGTACAGAAGATGAATCCAGTGTCAGGAATTGTTACTGTCATGGGTTGTCCACATACTCAGTTATATACCTGGACCCCAGACTTCTCATCTAGGATTTGGCAACTTCTAGATATGGTTCGTCATCTTCAAGGGTGCTTGAGGACTATAGTTATAAGCTACCAGATTACTTCTTTTTCAAAGTTTTGTATATTTTCCCTTTGTTTATCAGTTATTAAATTTCTTAAATGAGGCAATTTTGAATAAGGGGCCCTACCTTAAAATTTCAGCCAAAACCAACATTAGCAACATAGGACAGTGTTTAAAACAGTCTGGCAAAAACAGATCCCCTATTTGCAGCACTGAGAAGCTCCATGTGTCCGATTTCAGTTAGGGCCTATACTATAAACTTTTACCACCACCCACTGGGGCTGTATTGAGAAGCAGATTTGAAGGCCCAGACCAGGAGTTTAGGAAGAATATATAGCTTTCTTCACATAATAATACTAATAGGGAAAGATAGCATATATTGAGTATATGCTAAGCGCCATACATAGATTATGATCATAGTTACCAGTCTTTCAAATTTGGGGACAAAAAATGGGCCATTTTGTAAGCCAGGAAGTTTTGCTTGTTTGTCTTTCTGTGAGTAGATTTGTTTGATGGTTACTGTTAAAGCAATGTCGATCTGTTGAAGCAGTGTTGTGTTTGGACAAACAATAGCCAAAATATCTCAAGATAAGTAACTAATAGAGTTCTGGTTCCAATGATCAGGAATTGAAAAAGCTGCATTTTTTTTTTCTTTTTTTACTCTCAGTCATTTGCTGTTATTGCTGGTTTTCTTTTTAAGCTACAAGAACAAAGGGAGAATCACAAACAAAGATGGTTGGGTTCAACTATCAAGTCCCAAACAGCTGACGAAAACTAGAATATCTAGATTCAGCCATACTAGCTAATAGGAATCCAAACCAAGAGCTAGTGGGGCTCCCACAAGGACTCCTTGGGGAGTATATCAAGATTTTGTGCATGCTCAAGTCCTTGTACCTGTTGGCTGGGGTTAGAAATGTCCTTTTTTTATTTGTTCAACAGTATCAGCAAAGTAGTCCTTAGAGTTTATTGCTAATACTGAGGCAGCTGTAAGAAAGGTCACATCAAGATGAAAATGCTGACCATGGGCGCCTGGGTGGCTCAGTTGGTTAAGCGACTGCCTTCGGCTCAGGTCATGATTCTGGAGTCCCTGGATCGAGTCCCGCATCGGGCTCCCTGCTCGGCAGGGAGTCTCCTTCTCCCTCTGACCCTAATCCTTCTCATGTGCTCTCTCTCATTCTTTCTCTCTCAAATAAATAAATAAAATCTTTTTTAAAAAAAAGAAAGAAAATACTGGTCATTACTGAAATGAGTATTATGTGTGTAGTGTATCTCGTCTCCACAGACAAATGTGTTTGACTTAAATAATTGCAAGACTTTTTTTTTTTTAATTGCAAGACTTTCTCACTCCTTGACTTTAGGAAAGGAAAAATTAAGTATCAAGTGATCATGTCACAGAGGAGGGGTATGCTGGGGTAAAATATAGAAACAAAGAGAACTTTCTAGCTTTGGTTTCCAAAACCTAAATTTTTGGAAATCTGTAAAGAACTGTAGGCACACATAAAATATTTGAGAGTTTGAAGAGGGGAGTGGTCCCTTTCTCCGTCTCCCAAACCCAGGCAAGAAAAGCTTTCCTTAGAAGGAGTGTTGTGGTTGTGGGGGAGAAATGGAAGGGAAATGAATGAGTAGAGACTTGGGAGAGAAGGTTTGCAAAAAGTGATCTTGTATCCTACTCCTGGGCAGAGTCCTAAAACTGAGCCAAACACTGCCCGCTTGTTTCTGGAGTGACAAATCAGAGTGGATCTCAAGACTTCTGCTGGTAATTCTGGAACAAATGCTCCGTCTCTCCCCTTGGAAAAGGTAAACTATTTTTGTCAGCAGAAGGGAAGCTACCTTCAACACAAAGCTGACTAGGAGGAGAGCAAACCCAAGAGCAAGTTCAGTGAACAGCTGACCTCCTGATCAACATCAAGAACTGCTGTATTACATGTGGAATTTAAGAAACAAAACAAACAACAACAATAAAAGAGACAAGCAAAAAACAGACTTCTAAATATAGAGGACAAGCTGGTGGTTGCCAGAAGGGAGGGAGGTGAGGGGGTGGGTGAAATAAGTGATGGGGATTTAGAGTACACTTATCATGATGAGCAATGAGTAATGTATAGAATTGTTGAATCACTATATTGTACACCTGAAGCTAATATAACACTGTATGTTAATTACTGGAATTAAAAATAAATAAATAAAATTTAAAAAAAGAACTGCTGTATTAAATTGCATGTGAAGCCCACTCTATAGTTGAACTTTTCGCCTATATAAAATATCTCCTTTATTATTAATTAAGCCAATCTGAATTAGGTATTCTGTTATTTGGAATCAGTGTTACCTTATTTGGTAAGACAACTACTATTTTTTATGTACCTTCTGTGTATGTCCAAAACTTTAGACATAAACTCACTCAGTCTCCATAACATCCTGGAAAGTAAACATCATTGAAGTGCCTGGGTAGCTCAGTCAGTTAACTGCCCAACTTGATTTCAGCTCAGCTCATGATCTCAGGGTCAGGAGTTTGAGTCCCGCATGGGGCTCTGCGCTGGGCATGGAGCCTGCTTAAGATCTCTCTCTCCCAAAGGGGAACCCTCCTACACTGTTGGTGGGAATGCAAGCTGGTGCAGCCACTCTGGAAAACAATATGGAGGTTCCTCAAAAAGTTGAAAATAGAGCTACTGTACGACCCAGCAATTGCACTACTGGATATTTACCCCAAAGATAAAAATGTAGTGATCCGAAGGGGTACACACACCCCAATGTTTATAGCAGCAATGTCCACAATAGCCAAACTATGGAAAGAGCCAAGATGTCCATCAACAGATGAATGGATAAAGAAGAAGTAGTATATATATACAATAGAATATTATGCAGCCATCAAAAAAACCCGAAATCTTGCCATTTGCAACGACATGGATGGAACCAGAGGGTATTATGCTAAGCAAAATAAATCAATCAGAGAAAGACAGGTATCATATGATCTCACTGAATATGAGGAATTCTTAATCTCAGGAAACAAACTGAGGGTTGCTGGAGTGGTGGGGGGTGGGAGGGATGGGGTGGCTGGGTGATAGACGTTGGGGAGGGTATATGCTATGGTGAGTGCTGTGAATTGTGTAAGACTGATGAATCACAGACCTGTACCTCTGAAACAAATAATACATTATATGTTAAAAAAAAAAAAAAGAAGATAGTAGGGAAAAATGAAGGGGGGAAATCGGAGGGGGAGATGAACCATGAGAGATTATGGACTCTGAGAAACAACTGAGGGTTCTAGAGGGGAAGGGGGTAAGGGGATGGGTTAGCCTGGTGATGGTATTAAAGAGGGCACGTTCTGCATGGAGCACTGGGTGTTATGTGCAAACAATGAATCATGGAACACTACATCAAAAACTAATGATATAATGTATGGTGATTAACATAATAAAAAAATTAATTAATTAAAAAAAAAGATTCTCTCTCTCCCTCTGCCCTCCTAACCTCCCCCACTCTCTCTCTTTCTAAAAAAGAAAAACAGAAAAGAAAAAAAGAAAGTGAATATCATCATCTCCATTTTACAAATCAGAAAGCCAGGACTCAGAATGGTTGCTCAAGATGGCAGAGCAGGGATTCAGATCTGCATCCATTAAGACCCAAAGCCTGGATTCTTTCCTCTTTTACCAATTATATTCCAATTATGGAGTCCCAGGTTAGATATTTTATTAAAGTTCTTTGTTCAATGTGTCACATTCTTTTTGTTGACTTCTCTTTGGAACCAATGTTTTTCGAGGTACAGGCCGCACAGTGTACAAAGCACATTTTTTTGCTATTGGATCCCCAGATAGGATTCAGGAAATACAAATCAGTTTTAATAAATGATTAGAATCTATTTTGAAAGAGACCCAAGTATTTAAGGAGCAGAATTGAATGCACTACATTTAAGGCCTGCCTTATATGGCAACACAAAGTAGCAGAAAGTGTGGGGGTTTGTAGTTAGATAGACATGGCTAAAAATTCCAGCTTTAGATGTCTGGGTTTATAGACTAGCAGATTAGATGTGCCTAATAGATATGCCACCAAAACTTCATTGAAAATCCTAAAGAATATGAAAAAATAACAAAATTAACAATGGCAATGACAATTAAAGAGACTAGTTCAGAATCTGGCCTGACTTATCATTGATTGCATCATTAAGGCAAAGGACTGAGAAGTACTTTCTAGATAATATAACATGTGCTTCACCTAAAATAGTCTCCCTGGAGGGTATTGAAAAACGGTAATCGATCTCCTCTCTATATACCTACTCCAGAATAATGAAAAGTCAGAAAAACTTAGAGCCATTATGCAGTTACTCATGAAATATCCTCCAGGCCAGATGGAGCTGGAATCCTCTCTTCCCTACTCTGTCTGCAACAGTTTTGCAGTCTGTCAACCCTCAAATGGCAAGCCTCTCTCTCTAATCCACACAGTGAATACAACTGCAATGCTGTGCCTTTGGCATCTGAATGGATTGTAAGGAGGAGCAGTGATCATCAGTCAACGCTGTCTCATGACAAACATTGCACTTGGATTGAAAGACAAGTAAACAGAAAAACAACAACAAAAATACACAAACCACAGGAGGCAATTAAAAAAATATTGACAAGGGGAGGAAACTCAGTAAACGGAGCAAGTGTGCTGAGATAACATTTTGAGATGCTAAGCTATTTTTTCCCTCCTGATGCTTCCTTTTTTTTTTCCTGTACCTGCCCCATTCAAGGAGCTGGGAAGTTCTGTCTTCCTTGCACAATGCAGGGATGGGACAGAATAGAAGATTGAAACAAAGGAATATTATTGACATTATCTCCAAAAGCCTAAATTCTTAGGTGACTGGAGAAGACTTTAGGCATGGACAAAATGTTTAGGGTTAATGAAAAAGAGGTTTACCTTTCTACCCCAACTGGAGAAAGGGGATGGACTATTTCAGGGAGATGGACCCTGTATCCTGCTTTCTGGAGGAGGTCTGAGGTTCAGAGAAGAAATAGATAAGGTAAATTTAGAGAGAATGGGTCTTGGTCAGTTTGGCACAGATTTTGGTGTCCCAGCATGACATGGAAAATCAGAATATATTTTGTGCCCATAAACTGAAAGGAAGTTAGGAGAGAGAACCATCAGACCAGAAGGGGGCTGGTAGAAAAAAGCTAGTGATATTTTTCTTCAGTGGTGACCTATGGAGAATGACAGAGAACCAGAAGAGGAAATAGCTACTTCAGAGGAAATCTTCATGGGCATATGATATGGAAGACCAGATTAGAGGCCCATTCCTTGCCTCAAACACCATAGCACTGCATAAGTCACTCAGAAATTAGGCACATCTCTAAGGCAAGGGGAGCGAACCCCAAATTACCTGAGCTTACATTTTTGCCATATTAGTGGAATAAAAAATAGATATTAGGTCAAGTTATTAATAATTATTATAAAGTTATATTTATTTGTATATATGAGATGTAAACTGAGATAAATAAGAATTACATTGGTTATAATGATAAAACTTTCATATTACAACCTTCACTTGGGTCCATTGTTTGCTCAATAAAGGGCTATCTTTTATTTTATTATTTTATTTTTTTTGAAGATTTTATTTATTTATTTGACAGAGAGAGACACAGAGAGAGAGGGAACACAAGCAGGGGGAGTGGGAGAGGGAGAAGCAGGCTTCCCGCTGAGCAGGGAGCCCGATGTGGGGCTCGATCCCAGGACCCCGGGATCATGACCTGAGCCGAAGGCAGACGCTCAACGACTGAGCCACCCAGGCGCCCCAAGGGCAACTTTTAAAATAAATAAATTCTATTGATAATTTTATGCCACTTTCTGAGGTAACTGGAGATTCCAATATTAGTTATAATTTGCTGTAATAAAGACTTCAAACTTAATCTAGAGACTGAATTCAGGTGGTTCAACAGTTTGTTAATAAGGACCCAAGAATTTGAAAAAATGTTAGTGCCAAATTGATTTTATCCATTTCTACTCCTGTGAATCAAATATACCCAATGGTGTAAAGTCGGAATTCCTATTAATGAAATACACTTGCACGCTCGTTCCCTGACCTTGGGCTAAATGAGACCAGTAGAAAGATCATTTATATAACTGAAAACCATCTCTAAAAGCAGGCAGCTTTTAAGCTGTCTTTACATCAAAGTGGGTGTTTGGAGAGAAGCTGCTTTTATAGGTCCATAGAATACTTTGATGTCAGTCGTTCTGTCCTTGAGATTGGAGAGAGCTAACAAGCCTCTGAAAGCCCACCCCAGCATCTCTGCTATTTAACTTACAGGTAAGTTTTTCAACCAACCTTGTGAGACAAATAATTCAGATGATGACATGTGACATTTTATTACTGTCTTCTAAAAATAAAAGACAGGAGTTTATTTGCTGTCACAATTTCCAAATGACAGCACAAAAGAAACAAATATCATGTTTCCAATTTTTGTCTCATTGTGCTAAAAGCTTCAGAAGAATATGTGCTGATCTTTTACGTTGCTTGTATAAAATATCACCTTGGGAATTCTGGATAACTGTTCCCATCCTACATTTCTTTACAAATCCTCACAAATATTTTGCTTGGAAATACTTTGTTCAGTCGCATTTTTCCTTCTGTAATTCTCACTGCTCCCTATATGCTAAGCACTGTGCATTGTACTGACTTTGTAGATGTCTAAGACACAGTCTTTTCCTCAAAGAGCTCAGAAGCCCTTGGGGGAAACAAATGGGTACACAGATCATTACAGTTCCGTGATATAAGTATTTTTGATAAAGACTTGGAGTTGGCACACATTGCATACTGCATGGCCTAATGGGAAATCTCAAACCATCACTGATGGTGAGGATGTGAAGTGC
Source organism: Neomonachus schauinslandi (assembly GCF_002201575.2). NCBI lineage: Eukaryota > Metazoa > Chordata > Mammalia > Carnivora > Phocidae > Neomonachus > Neomonachus schauinslandi. The sequence goes on from NC_058415.1 coordinate 63,369,052, forward strand.
CAGGCAGGCCATGAAAGAGCCGTAGTCAGCTGTTGTATCTAGGGTTACCCTTCTCTCTAAAGGGGGCCGATCTTCAGTAAGAGTTTCTCAGCCTTGGCATTTGACATTTTGGGTCAGATGATTATTTTTTTTATGGGCTCTGTTCTGTACACTACAGAATGTTTAGCAGCATCTCTGACCTTTACCTGCTGGATGCCAATACCTCCTCATCCTGCCAGTGTGACAACCAAAATTGGCTCCAGACATGGCCAAATGTCTCTTGGGGTTCCCTAGTTGAGAACCACCATTCTAAATAAGTATGACAAAATGGGAAAAAAGAAGAGAAGATGTTATTTTGTAGATTTATTGGCACAGGCACACTTCTTCAGCAGTGACAGAAGATAGCATTAAGGGCCCCCAAACAAAGAGACATCCAGTGCAAGCAAGGTTGAATTTGGGAAACAGAGCAGAAGCCCTTAGTCACATCTGGTGAAGGTTTGTACCAGGTCCCTAATGGGGAATAGCTGGACATCTATTCAACTCCCAAATGAATATTCTTTTTTGTTGTTATTGTTAAAGATGTATTTATTTGAGAGAGAAACTCAAGTGGACTCGATGCTCAGCCCAGAGCCCAATGCGGGGCTCAGTTTCACAACCCCAAGATCACAACCTGAGCCAAAACCAAGGGTCAGATGCTTAACCAACTGTGCCACCCAGGCCCCCCCCCCAAATGAATATTCTTTATAACTTTTAAGTTACCCATAAACCATGTGTGTGGAGTTTTCATTCCAGAACAGTTGCATTATCAAGCAGCCTCTTGTTTACCTTATAGAGTCCTTGATTAGAGAATACTTTAGCTAGTTTTAAATCCTGGGTGAGTCCTAAAGAATAGTGGAGTCAGGTGTCTGATGCTTGAAGTTCCTGGAGCAAAACCAGGTGAGCTGTGAGCAGCCTTTGAGAGAGTGTTGCTTCTACCTTGCTTGTGTCTTTCTGGATCAAGAAGGAAGGACAAGAAGTCAGTACATTCAGACCCCTTCTCCAGGCACTTTTCAGGCCTCCCTTTTGTGACTTATTTCTGCTTTCCAAGCTGCCTGTGATATTTCTTAGAGAATCTCAGTGGGGCCCAAGGGGATGGGAGCCACAGGGTTGCTTGGTCCTCGCTGTAAGGTCCTCTGTGGGCCCTTCTGAGCTATGGAACCCAGTTTTCTCATGATGCCCATTCTGAGGTTCATTTCCTGAGCCCACATTTTTCCTATCCGGGACATGTAGTTCTCTTTCTCCACTGTCATTTCTTCCCTTTGAATTATCATCACAGAATTTGAAGAGGGTATTAAACCTCAAAAATTATGCCCAATATCGTTTTCCCTCCACATATGTGTAGACTGAGGACCAGAGAGGAGAGGTGTCCTACCTAAGGAATCCCAGCTTAAGGAGAGTATACAGGAAAGAAGACTAGGGGTGAAACACCAGGAACAGGAACATTTAAAGGACAAGAAGACACGCTGAGAAGGAGAGTCAGACATTTTCGAGGAAACAAGGCTTGAGAAATGATGGGAAGCCACGGGAGTGGGGCGGGTCGGAGAGAAGGGAGTGGCTGAGAGTCCGGCGCTGTGAGAGGGGAAAACATGCGGACAGGACCTTGGGACACTCATGTCCTGTGGGGAGAAAGCCAGGCTGCAGGCGTTGAAGGAAACTCCAGAGTTTGGTGATGGAGCAGCTTTGTCTTGGAAAGGAGGGAAGATTTCATCCTCTACTTACCTGTCAATGTTCCTGAGTAACTGGAGCATCCGGTGGGATTCCCAGCGATGTAAACAACAGGAAAAGCTGACTAGTGAGACTGTCAATAGCTATCCCTGATTGCAGACCTCCTTGGGAACTGCAGGATTTCTATGCGGTTGAGGAATGGACCGTGGTGAGCAGAGAGCAAGGGAGAAAGAGGCGACTTCAGTAATTCTAGGCCATTTCTCTTGGTGGAACACAGTGAACTATCAGCTGTGTTAAGGAAGCATGTGCTTTTGCAACATAATTTAAAAAATTTTTTTTCCCAATTTCCATAGCTTTTGAGGAGCTGATGAAATAGACTGTCAGCTCGTTACGTATTGCAGAGTTATTTTTCTGCCTGGGGGGGGGTGATTTTATTCTCAGGGGAAATGGGTGCTATTTCTGTAAATCTCAAACATTATGTGCATCAGAGAACTCAAGGAAAAAGCTTTTATTCTCTTGACAACAACACAAATAGCTCCAGTTTCTTCAACCTCTTGTTTAAAGCCACCTCATAAAGTGCTATCACAAACAAGTTACAAGGATGAATTGTTTAGTGCTATGAAGTTTTTTGTGTGCAAATACATACACATACTGCATTTATACTCCACTTGTAATGGTACTATCCTCTCTAAGAGCACTTGAGAGGACTCAGTATGGATTTTATGATTTTATTAACTGAAAAATAATAAATACAGACAAATAAGAAACCCACATGTTAAAAGGTAAATAAATGATGGATATAAAAAATTTCAAATCTTTCTACTAAAAAGACTGAAATCTGGCTGTTTGGTAATGGAATGCTGATTTCCGATTCATGTTGTTTTTCCTCATTAAAAACCAGATGGTAGTTCTCAAAAATTCAAAGTACAAACAGCAAAGCACAACTTGCTGGTACCTCTGATGACTGGCTCATGGTAGAGACTTCTCAGTCATTAGACGTGACCTTGTGCACCATATTCCTTTGCAGAAGGGAATTAGGTCACCTAATGCCATTTCCATTTCAGTTATCTTTTTTTAAAAGAGTCTTCCTCCCAAATGAGCCTCATTTTTTTTCCTTCATATTTTCTACATAGTCTTCCTTTTGCAAGTCCTTCAGCTGGGAGTTAGGATTCCATAAATATCCCCAAAGTGGGCTGGGGTAGGAATGAACTTAGGAGAGTTTGATAGGCCTACATGACCCAAACTACTGGGCAACTTCAAAACTAAGACGCTCTCTATTTTGCACATTCAGAATCAAACTTCATATGGCACCATAAAATGTACTTTTAATTCCAGACATTGTCTTATTTTCCCTGCTGTACCTCCAGTGCCTAGCAGAATATCTGGCAGATAGGAGACTTTTTCGTTAAATAATTTTTGAATAAATAGATGGAGGATAATGCTGTGGCCTCAAAGAAACAAACATTTTCAAAGAAGCAAACATATTTGGTTTAGTCTAGGTGACCGATTTTGCCCATTTTGTTCACATTCCAAAGCAAAGCATTCCGTTATGTGGCCAGATAAAAATGGGAGCAACACATGGGCAGTCAAAGCTAATAGCCATAATATAGATGTGTGGATGATGGGGCAGCAATATCTGTCACTGTTGATGAGCAGGGCAGATCCAGCTGATGTCTAGAATTCAAGGTGCCAAAGTGAGTCAACTTAATTCTTCCTGAGGGTTACCAGGGTCTTCTGTTGTCACAGGTTTAGGTATACATGGTTAAGTTACACCTGGGTGACATGGAATATGTAACAGTGGAGAAAGATTGGTACATGAATGGGGAAATCATCTGGGTTTTGATCCCATTTCAGTTCTTAAATTCCTGCTACTCTCTCCTCTGTCATAGGAGAGAGCTAAGGGAGAGTCTAAAAATCATAAAACCTCTTACAAGATACAGATTCTCCATGTTTGAAGGCATCTTTTGCAAAAACAAAATCATAGTCACTTGAATTGTAACATATGTGAGGACATACATAATTAGTATAGAATTTATAGCCTCAAGTACCTATTGTTGGGATGGTCACTGAAATAAGTAAAACCCCCAAATCAATTCTTACATAGGCTAATGATTTAACATTCTTTCAGTTTTTCTCAGCGCAATGAGATGAGTAATATGAAGACCTGCTCCTTTAGTGGACTTGTTTAATGTCCCTTATTTCAGGAGGAAAATAATCTGACAACAACAAAAGTATATAACAAAGCATTGTCCACCTGAGATCTCAGATAAGTACTGCAATTACCTACTTCATTTGACAGTGGACATTTGAAATAGCCTTACAGATCATTGACAGTATTCCATGCCATGAAGAAAACTACTGTCCAGTATAAAATCTGTGGATTAAATTTTATTTCAACAGCTAGTTCAAATGCCTGTTTTTATGCAGCCTTCGTGCTCTCAAATACACCAAGACAGGTCCTGTAATGCTGTACTTGTTGTAAAGCTAACTTGGGTATGCAACTATCTGGGACTCCCTCTGCTTGTCAAGCCCAGCTCAGCAGCTGCTCTGAGTTGGTTTGGAGATTCTCAGTCTCTTGTAAACTGTAACTGAGGTAAGGTCAGTGGTGGAACTGAGGCAATAAAGTCGATTGTATTGCATCAGGGCCCCTTGCGCTATGAGGAAACTTTGTGGTTTGACAAGTTCCACCTGGTAATGAATGTGGGCATTGAATAGTCTAGCTGATCCACCATTCTATCCTTGAACCTAATGCACTGTCTAGCTTATGGATGATGCATATATCTGTAACATATATCTGTTGAGTACATGAATTCAGAGCTAAGCAAATTGGTGGTAAAGAATGAGCCAAAAAGAAGAAAAAGATTGTTCTCTACCCAAATAAGTTTGTTTGTTAAATATTAACTAAGTTGGCAAGTTTCCTCTGCACTCTGGAGCGTCTCAGATCTTTAGTATGTATTGTGAATCCTCAGGAGAAGGATTTAGCAAGGCAGTTTCCCAAGTTTTTTTGAGTGTAAAACCCTTTGCTCTCAAAGTACTGATTAGCATCTCTCTGCAGTACTTGGACTAATGCATTTAAAAATCAGTATGATATAATAAGCAAAAAAAATGTGCTCGACCTCATTTATTTTGCTACTTTTAGAGGTATTCAGGGTGGGTGTGTGTGTGTGTGCACGTGCGTGTGCATGCACATGCTGGGCCTTTATGACAATTGAAGTACATAAATATTTGAATAAATCCATAACATCTATAATCTATTTTGATAATAAGAATAATAAATTATTCTGTCAGTTCTGAAGTGACATGAGTCTTAGTCCTTAATCTGTCAAACAGTTGCAAAAACAAGTTATACTTCAGGTCATATAAGCTCAGTGTGGGGGTGGTTCTGGTGTGCATCTCCATTCAAAACACCAGGGAGGTTGTTAATTGTTAAATAAAGATTACTGAGCCTTATCTGCTCTCTAGAGTTTCTGGAGACACACATAGGGAGGCCTAGGTATCTGCATTTAAAACTACCCCAAATGATTCTAAAGCAATTAGGTCAATGGATGACAGTCTGGGTAACACTCATATAAACAACATCACAATATATCATTAGAGTGGTCAAGTGTATGCAGCTTTTCTAATCAGAGTTTCTCTTTCTTGCAAGTTCATACCTTTTAGGCATTTTACATTTTATATCTCCTCCAGTTTTGGAACAGATTATAGCTGTCCTATATTATGATATAGAGATTTATGTCCTTACAGGATGTTGGCAACCTCTGCATAGAAAGAGGTAAGGAAAGCCTAACTCAGACTTCACTTGGGGACCCATTTTTACTAGTTACATTTGTGGGTAAGATCTTATGTCAGCAAGGGTTGATCTTATATATTGAGTTGGAAGCTGCAGGAATGGTGAGGAGGGGAGGGATGCCATCCAAGCAAGGGAGATTGGGTAAATCCCTTTTGAGACTGGATTCCCTCACATCTGTCAAGCTGGTGGGCTGGTAGGATGGGGAAGCATGATGACCAGTGTCATAGGTATTCAAAGTATTTTGACTCTACCACTTAATAGCTCTGGGACCTCAGCAAGTTACTTAACTTCTCTGAGCATTGGTTTTTTCTTTTCATTTGTAAAATGAGAATAACAGTAGTATGTATCTTACAGGGTTATTTTTGAGGTTTAAATGAGATGGTTTCTATAAAGGATATAGCCTTGTACCTGGCATATAGTAAGCAATTAAGATTAGCAGTTATTATCTTGAATGACAATGGCCTTGAGTGCCTCTGTTATAGTATTTACCATCTAATTAAATTTAGTGATATTGGTGATATTGTCCTTAAAAATTGATCTTACATGGAGTAGGGTTTGGAGCCCAATGAATTTGGGATCGAATGTTAGCTCCATCTCTCACATTTACAAGTGGTGTGAATTTGGGCAAGTTATTTAAACCATGTGAACCGATTTCCTTACCTGTAAATAGGGATAGAGTACCTAAGGATAAATGATGGCTGTCATCATTGCCATTAACTTTGAGTTGCTCAGGCACTTGGCAACTCATTGTCCTTGTGGGATCAATTTAAGTGTTCCTGCATTTTTCTTTTCTTTTTTTACCTTTTTTTTTTTTTAAAGATTTTATTTATTCACTTGAGAGAGAGAGAGAGACAGAAAACATGAGAAGGGGAGAGAGGCAGAGGCAGAGGGAGAAGCAGATTCCCCGCTGAGCAGGGAGCCCGACATGGGGCTTGACCCCAGGACGCTGGGATCATGAACTGAGCTGAAGGCAGACGCTTCACCATCTGAGCCACCAGGCGCCCCATTCCTGCATTTTTCTAAACCTCATTTCATTTTGTTGAGTTCATTGAGAAGACTCCCTGACTTTCCAACAGGAACGAGAGAATGCCCAGAGCGCAGGCCCATTTGGAGTTCCAAGATCCATCCCAATCAGGGAATGAGTGAGAAGAGGAGGCAACCATGAGGTGTGGTGTGAAGAGAAACCAGGTTCTAAATCCTAGGCAAGGATGAGCTCAGGTAGAAAAAGAAGCTCCAAAGTGTGCAAGACCAAGCTGGGAGAGAAGAGAGAAAGCAATGTATGAAGCAAAGGTTTGGAAACAGGGCACAGGCAAGGCAGATTGAATGTGTCCCAGAGGCAGTGTCTGGAAATATTCTTCAGGCAACTCTCCAGAATGAGAGGAGTCTTTCAGGAAGTTGCTAGATGAAGCCCTTGGTTGGTAAAGAAACTGTTAAGGGAACCATGGTATTTTGGACAGTGCCACCTAGTATAAAGTTATCATTATTTTTACTTTCCATATTATGCTGTGAGCTCTTTGAGACCAGGGCCTGTGTCTAATTCAGTTCTGAGTTTCTGAATCTCCAGAAGTCAGATAGTAAATGTTTAATATAAGTTGGTTCAGAGAGATCAAGGGATCAACCTTGTGTATTTCATTCCCTTCTATTTCTAGGTTACCTATTAAAATATCTCGGGGTCCTTAAGCTTGATTATAGATTTTGCTGAGAAAGTTTTTCATACTTTTATCAGTCCAATATTTTTTGTGATAAGAATTCAAATTTATTTTATTTATTTAGAATGGTTATTGGACAGAATATATTTCCTGCTTAGTAATAGTGTGTATATTGTACAGCAAGGGAAATCTAGGAGCATTTTGGAAGCTTCAGTATTTTTCATACCTTTTTTTTTTTACAAAAGATTATAAAAATGTATGAAAATAAAAATGGAAAAAGTAATTTTTACTTTGCCAGATAAATTTTGTACTATTAGTTTGATATGAACATGAAAAAGTTGAAACTTGGCCCAAATAAGGACGTACAATTTTGGATTGCAATGACCCCGTGTGAGGATTTCTTATAAGGCAACTGGTGTGCCATATAGAGATACGTATTTGTGATGTCGCTGATGGAAAATGAGAAAATTTGTGTTACTTAAAGGAAAGGAAATTAGGAGACATTTTTTTTTTTTTAAAGATTTTGTTTATTTATTTGAGACAGAGAGAATGAGAGAGACAGAGAGCACATGAGAGAGGGGAGGGTCAGAGGGAGAAGCAGGCTCCCTGCCGAGCAGGGAGCCCGATGCGGGACTCGATCCCGGGACTCCAGGATCATGACCTGAGCCGAAGGCAGTCGCTTAACCAACTGAGCCACCCAGGCACCCAAGGAGACATTTTTTATAATCCTCATCATTGTCTCTTAATTTTCAAAGAAAGTAATCACAGGGTAATTTAGGAATATTTACATAAAATTATTTAAAGAACTGTATTATATTACAGTATCTTTCTCAAACACCAACATACTTCCAACACCTGTGATTTCCTTAATCAGGGAAGATCTCTTTCTCATTCTCTTAGTTGGGAGCTGTACTCGGATGCAGAGGTCCTGATCAGCAGGGCACTTGAAGACAGAGCTTGTGATTAGGAGCTGTCTATTTGATTCTGCCGGTGGGATGCACTGGGGCCTCTAGATTGCAGCTGAGGACTGAGAGTGTATGTGGCTTTTTGGTGCGTCTTTAGAATGGAAAGAACTCTTACCATGATAATTGCCATAGTAGAGATGGTCAAAGTCACTTAATATTAAATCCCAACTTAGAAGGGATCTCATCTTTCTTTTACTCCTTCTGTCCTATGTTTTTTAGATCTTCTCTATTTTAGAGTGACATCATCACCATCATCCTTAAACCCATTAAGCATAGAACTTGTCGTTTGCTGAATTTCAATAGTGGTTTGTCCTCAGCTTTAGTTCTGCTTTTCTTTGCTGTTGACTGTAACAAATTTTAAAATAAGGGCAGTTAGCACTTACCATATATGTACTCTGTTCCAGACATGGTGTTAAGTAGTACATACATATTTTTGCCACCATTACGATCATCTGTGTCAGGATCCTTCTAAATGTAAGTAATTATTAACTACTTGCAATTACAAAGACACTAAGTCCTTGTTTCTGATTTGGGAGTTTCCTGTTTTTGCAATGTCTTTTTTCCCCTTGTGATTACTGCATGTTAGTGATGATTATGGAAGACTCCTAAAAATGCTGCAGTCGGTTCTACAAGCCTTTGGTGGTATTTGTCACCTAAAGTTTTCCTTCTGCTGGTTTTTCTCAAGGAGCAGCCTATCTCTCTGGCAATTGTTCAACTTCAGCTTCTACGGTTTTTCACGCCTTTGGTATTATTGGTATAATTCATTTCTCATTTAGAGTTACAGTTGAAGGAGAAACAATGATGACCATTTTCAGGATGCTCAAACTTCTTTATCCCTACAAGCAAATTATTTTGTCTTTACGTAAGTGCCGAATTTCGTCTGTAGTTGTTAGATAAGAATATTCATAGTTCTGGTTAAATCTAAAACTATTTGAACTTCCAGGAACATGATTGAACTGCAAGTTAGACTTGAATTTTGTGTCCAGGAATTCCACTTTGGGCCAGTGCTGCCGCTCTCATCGGAGGCGTGGCTGAGAACAGGGCTCTTGACCATCGCTGCTACCGCTCCAAAAGTCTTAGCATTTAATATTTACAAAGTGCCTTAAAGTCACAAAATCCCACGTAACCCCGAAGACTTTATTAGGAGATTTGCTTTATGCATAAAGGAGGAGGAGCTACACCTTCACGGGAGCTCTGGTGTCTTTGGCTTCAGAGGCAGTGGACGTTGCACGGGGCACACAGCAGTGTGGCCACTTCACACCCCAGGCAGAGGGAGCAGGCGACCGGTGACCTCTGTCACGTTGTCTTCAAACCCTCAAATACAGAAGTCACAACTCCGCCTCCAGAGCTCCCCTGCCTTCGGAATGCCTTGTGACTGTTAACCCAAACGAGCCTGTTTCTCTTCAGGGCGGCAGCATTTGTGCAGCCGAGTGGCAAAAACACACGAGCTGACTGGCCTTCTCATAAACTGCAGTGATCTGTTTTCCAATTTTAGACAGTCTCCGCGGACTACTCCCCGCCCCGCCGCCAAGATGGATGGACCCCTCTGGTTCCATTTCAGCAGGTGGTGCTCAAGGTCCTAGAAGAGGAATCTGTATATTATTATATATATATACATACCCCCAAGTATGTAGTATATGTGTAAACACATTGAAAGAGGTCTGGAATTATATCCAATAGTATCTTAAAAGTGGCAGCGTATATACATATAAAACCACACTCATATTATCTCTGAATAATTGAACCATAAAATGCACGCTTCTTTGAATGTTCTGCGACAGTGTTTCTGTATGGTTAACTAGCACTTACTCTGGGAAGAATGTAAATCCTATAAATCCTACAAATCTGTGTAGCCTCATACAATCCCAAATACCCAGTTCTGCAACCTTCCAACATGCTTCCATGGAAAAAGCGAAGTAAGGTGATTGGCCTTTGGGCCAATAACAGTAGGCTTAAGGTACTCTTCTTTACGAAATGGCCCTTGGGATTTTAAAAACTCTGAGTAAATTATTCGTCCAGTTAGAAACTTTTCTGACTCATTTTCTGCCCAAGGCCCAGGGAGGGTGTAGTTGGTGCTCCAGAGGTGTGCGAATGTAAAGCGGGGTTGTTGGGAAAAGCCTGAGCCAGGACCCTGTTATGGATTGGGCCCTCTGGGCACAGCACTTCGATTCAGGGTGTATGGCATTCCAAAAGCTGTAAGCATGGAATCACAAATACACAAAAATACCAGAGTACAAGAAATGAGGTAGAAACTCCAATTATTAATGCCAAAAAAGAAAATTTTACACATTGTTTAAAGATCCACAGTAAATAGACTACGTCCTGGTAATGGAACCACATAGCTTGGGGACAAAATATGGGGACTTTTCATGCATACATTTACAAATCTTTTGAACTTTGAATTATGTGAATATATTATCTACTTTAAATTAGAATAAAAATAAAAATTTTAAAAACTTTCCAAAATCGTTTCTGCCAATTATTTTACACTCCCTCTGCCAAAAAGTTAATGTGTGATGAGATGTGTGGCGGGGGCTTCGAAACTGAGTGGCAGCAGCAGAGCAAGTTTTAAAACCGTCCTGTTACTATTTCTACTGAACTTTTGAGGGAAGCCCTGTACAAATTTGATTCAAGAAATAGAAAAGATTAAAAAACTCAATAAAAAGAAGGAAAATTATGAAAGTTTGTCCAAGAATCCTCTCCTAAAATAGCTTGGGGTCTAGATTTTTTTTTACACCTGAGGTTTAGCCAACCTTTTAGATGAGTTATTTCTATGCTAAACTGTTCCTGTTCATGGAAAAAGTTGTTCTTTAATCCATTTTAAAGAATAGCTCTGACATCAAAACCTGATAAAGGCAGCATAAAAAAAGAAAAATACCTGCCAATTTCCCCTTTTCTTTGAATAGCAGCAGTTTTTCATAGCTTCATTGTCCTAGTCTACCCTTGCCCGCTACTGGGAATGAAATTCAGAAGGGTCTATCAGGGATGCTGTGTGTTCTTGTCTAAAGATTTTATAGATGAAACTTAAATGCAGATAAGAAGGAAGGACAAAGAGGGGTGCCTGGGTGGCTCAGTTGTTAAGCATCTGCCTTCGGCTCAGGTCATGATCCCGGGGTCCTGGGATCGAGCCCCACATCGGGCTCCCTGCTCAGCGGGAAGCCTGCTTCTCCCTCTCCCACTCCCCCTGCTTGTTCCCTCTCTTGCTGTGTCTCTCTCTGTCAAATAAATTAAAAAAAAAAAAAAAAGGAAGGACAAAGAGGGGGGCC
>NC_058415.1:63680504-63866737 GCF_002201575.2 Neomonachus schauinslandi
TCATTTGTGTAACCGATCTAACCAGTTCTCCTCAGGGCATCTATCACACATAATAGAGAATCCCGTCTGCCTGTATTCACACCACCGTTGTGAATTGTGAACTTAGGAAATTAAGTTTCCGTGGTCATATCGTAAAATGCATCTATTTCAACTGGTCGGTGCTCAGGCAATACAAACACACTATACACTATGAGTATTAGCATCCTATTTCAGAGTTGCAGACTCACTTGTCAAATTTTTAAAGAAATTATGGAATGGATCAGCAATGCCCTCTAGTGGTTTCTCGTAACCATTACCAAAGGTGATTAACGACTTCTTTGAAAGAGGCGCTAGGCCCTGAGACACACATTTAATAACAGAGCCTCTGAAACTTTAAGAGTCTTGCCCAACTCCCCACAATGGACAAGAACAGCCTACATCTCAGGTGTCATGAATTGCATCATCCTTTCCTCAGGTCAGGTCTTCCCAACCTTTCAGATGTCATGGGACCCATAGAAAGGCTCAATATTTTAAAACACGCTAGAGTAAATGCATGGAGAGAGCCCACCACAGCTGTTCCAAGGAATGTGAGAATCCGTTTCCCAGCGCAGCTAAAACCTGCTTGTGTGACACACTCACTTGGAAGTTCTACTTCAGTCAATCAACTAACCAGTCAATGCTTTTGTATTTGTGGCCTGCAACTGCGAAGAATCAGCTAGAACTCCGGGGGACACCAAAAGTGAAATGGATAGCCACTCACCTACCTGGTCTTCTCTTCCATAAAATTCATTCTCACAGAAGGTTTATTTGGTCTCTGAGATTCGATATGGGTTTCCTAATACCCCCAAATGATTCTTGAATTTGTTGCATGAAAACTGCATGCTCTAAAGCTGATCTTTATGCTGCAGCCGTTCTCTGCACCGCTGTTTCTGTTTACGGGTCCCCTGGAATACAGAACAACATGCCTCGTCTGTGGCTATTGGGGTTCTTGCTGCACTACTTTCCTACCCAAATTCTTCCCTAAGTGACTTGGTGGAATTGCTCAAGCAGTCAGTGTGTCCCCTCTGGCACGGCCCCGTTTGCCCGTGCGTGGTACACGTGTGTGCACCTGTGGGTGCCACCTACAGGCAGGCGGCCTCTCGCTCACTGGTGTCCGTCCTGTTCCAGATGTACATCACAAGCACAATCAAGACAAAGAGCAGTCGGCTGGCTAAACCCGTGCTGTGCCTGGGAACCCTCTGCACCGCCTTCCTGACAGGCCTCAATCGGGTCTCTGAGTACCGGAACCACTGCTCCGACGTGATTGCGGGCTTCATCCTGGGTACTGCTGTAGCCCTGTTTCTGGTGGGTCGGCTTCGCTCTTTCTGGTGTCTTCCCCTCTCGTGCCCTCTGAAAGGCTGGCCGGGGTCACGGCAAGTCAGGTCAGCCAGACCACAGTGTAAGTCCATGCTCCTCCTGCCCCAGCCTTGTAGGTGGCCATTTTTTCTCCAAGGATTATGCATCCTTTTGCCACAAAAAGGACTTCTTTTTTTTTTGTAGCTTTGAAATGCTCTTTAATTTGCGAAGGTATATTTAATTTTTATTATTATTATTTTATTAGCATATAATGTGTTATTTGTTTCAGGGGTACAGGTCTGTGATTCATCAGTCTTACACAATTCACAGTGCTCACCATAGCACATACCTTCCCCAATGTCCATCACCCAGCCACCCATCCCTCCCACCCTCCCAAACCATAAAAGACTCTTAATCTCAGGAAACAAACTGAGGGTTGCTGGAGGGGAGGGCAAAAAGGACTTCTAAAGTACCTTTTCTTTCGGGAATCTGATTGCATATTCCCAATGGGGGTCAGGAAGAGGAAGGCCTGGGGCAGATGGCTTGCCCCACTTCCTTCAACACTGGGCTAAGGAGTGAGGCCTGGCTGACGTAATTTGGCGTACCCTCAGAGCAGTGTTCTTTAAATATTTGTGCAGAAGGTATTGAGAGAAGCTAAGTGTTGCTTGAGGGAAGAACAGAAAACAAAGACTGTGGATGGAAGCAAGACAGCCCCTTCTCAGACATCCCCAGAGATTCAGGTCTTGTCCACACCTGTATATCCCACTCAGCAGTATGAAAACCCTCCTCCAGCCACACCCAGACTTTCTAGAAGGCTTCTGTTACCATCTAAATATGGCTCTTGGGCATCTTATTTCCACTCCAGATAGCTTCTCAACCACATATAATAATCTTTCTGGAGAAAAGTTTTAGTTAATATAGTTTTCTCCGTATCTTGACATTTCTGATGATTTTAGTTCTTCAAAAAGCTGGTGGCCTTGCCACCTGCTCAACTAGGAAATCTTTTCATTTGAGTTGGATTGGAAGTGAAGAGGCTAATTTTTATTTTTTGTCTTTTTATAGTTTTACTGAAGTATGCTAGGCCGATCATAAATGGCACATGAAGTGTACAATTGCATCAATTTTGACATACAGATACATCCTTCTCTCTCTTCCTTCCCCTCATTCCCAAGCAACCACTGATCTTTCCATCACTCCATCACTCTGTATGAGTTTGTCTTTTGTAGGATTTGGTATGAATGGAATCATAGAGTCTATATTCCCTTTTTTTTTTTTTTTTTTAAGATTTAGCCTACTCTGGTCCAAAGCCCCCATTAAGATTGGCATCACACTTAGATGGATTTCATGGTCCCATGACCTAATTCTCCCTTGTGCAATCCCTCCTCCTTGCCCTTCCCAACGTACAAAATACACATATGCCTCTCCCAACCTCTAACTCTGAGTTTTCCAACTTTTTTACCTGCTGAGATACAGAAAATGCTCACATTTACTCAGAACACTGATCTCTCAATGGAGATTAGGAAGCTCCATTTTAATTCAAAATTATTTTTAATGGATCCAGGCTTTCTTTCTAAAGCAAAAGATGTAGGACTTCAATGCAAATTGTCTGTATGAAGCTGCAGGAAAAACGGTGCTGAGACGATCCTGAGATGTTGATATCCCCTAAGGGATATTTCCCACTGACTGCTTTCTAAAAGAGGGAAGGAGTACTGGAGGCTTCAGGAGAAGAGAGGGTTTTCAAAGACAGATCAGCAGTTCAAAAATGAAGGCTTGGGCTCAAAAGCCAAACAGTTGTGCTGTCCCTCAGTCCTGGAGCGAGCTTCCCCAGCTAGAAAGAGCAGTGCTCACTGTCCCAAGCTACTGATGAGGTTTTTATGGGATGAAATCTGTGAAAACCTTTGCATTTTCTAAGGACCCACATACAAATTCTGCTTTTGTATTAAACTTGTTTTTTCTCAATAACTTGCAGCCCTGTTTCCTACTGCTCAATTACTGTTTGCTTTGTTACTAGCTTCCCAGTTGATGGGCAATGTCAAAATTTGTTTTCTACAAATGGTCTTTATGTAAGAGCCAGAACCACTACCGAATGGCTCTGGCAGGAGACAGACCCTACAGTCTCCCGCTGTTATCTGCGTGTGCCCATGTACACACCTCACATGCACTCACACTGAGCTTGGAAATGGGTCTTAGAAGAGACTGGAAGCCCTCCAAAGTGGAGACTTGGAGAGGAGACTGGGAGAGAGGAGTCTGAGAGCAGGAGCATACTTGCAGCATATGTGCATTCTTGTTTTGTGTTTCCAATGAAAATGAAATGGAGGGGAGTGGACCGTTAACTGAGCAATCACTACGTGCCCTACCCTTTATATCCACCAAGTCACATGCTCCTGGTACAAGCCCTGCCATATTCTTATCCTCACTTTCTAGTTGAAGAAAGTTAGGCTCAAGAATAAGTAACTTGAGGGCGCCTGGGTGGCTCAGTTGGTTAAGCGACTGCCTTCGGCTCAGGTCATGATCCTGGAGTCCTGGGATCGAGTCCCGCATCGGGCTCCCTGCTTGGCGGGGAGTCTGCTTCTCCCTCTGACCCTCCTCCCTCTCATGCTCTCTGTCTCTCATTCTGTCTCAAATAAATAAATAAAATCTTTAAGAATAAGTAACTTGACCGATGGCCATCCAACCAATAAGCCATAAATCTGACCTGGGTCTTCCCATCTCCAGAGCTCCTACACCTCCCACTTTAATGGAGGTGGTTTAAGCAGAGCTGGAGAGTGAGATGGAAGAAAGCCAAGTAGAGAACATTTATATAAATGTTCCACAGGGTTTGAAGAGTGACAGGAAAGATTCAAAGATCAAGGATGCCAGTGGCTCAGTTAATTAAGGATCTGCCTTCGGCTCAGGTCATGGTCTCAGGGTCCTGGCATAGCTCCCTGCTCAGTAGGGAGCCTGCTTCTCCCTCTCCCACTCCCCCTGCTTGTGTTCCTGCTCTCACTATCTCTCTCTCTCTCTCTCTGTCAAATAAATAAACAAAATCTTAAAAAAACAAAATTAAAATTCCTTTAGAAAAAAGATACTGAATATAGAAACAAAGATGCTGAACAAGCAAAGAGAGAGCATGGAAAGAGACAGATAAACTCTATGAGGGCAAAAGAAGCAGAGAAGATGGTAAAGACAGACTCAGTTATGAAGGGGGCCTCAGTAGGAAATAAAGAAAAGTGAGTAGTAATTTAGAGGGAGAGTATTTTAATGGAAGCAATAGAAGAAAAATGCCACTGAATTATTTAATCTCAAGCAAACAGTAGTCATATAAATTAAGGATGGTCATCTTGGGCAGGAGGTAAAGACTAACTCACACTGATTATTTGCTCTGAGTTTGGCACTTAAGAAGAGGCAGAAGAGTATAGTGGTATGATCAAGGGGCTACGGAGTTAAAAATCTCTGTGTGACCGTAGGCAAGTTATCTAACTTCGCCGTGCCTCTTTATCTAAGTTGGAGATGATAATAGTACCTCCCTTGTAAGATTGTTGAGTGGGTTCGATGCAGGAAAGTAAAATTCTCAGGACAATGCCAGCCACAGAGTGGCCTCAGTAAATGTTACCTGTTATTATGAGGTGGTTTACATTCATTGTGTCTTTTAATCACTACAGATCTGTGAGAGAGGTGTTGTTATTTCCATTTTACAGGTGGGAAAACAGGCTCAGTGGGGTGGGTTGATTATCACTGGCCACGTGGTGATCAGTCAGATGCTTCGTCAGCCTTTAGAGGTGCTCAGCAAACACCTAGACAGTGCCCAAGGTCTTTGCATGGTCCCTACCCACTGGCTCAAAGGGAAAAAGTCATGATGGCAATGACATTCTAGGGGAAAGGCCTGCCACCCTCCCAGATGGCCAGGCATTGATGGCTGCAGTCTGACCCCAGTCTTTTTTCCCCTCATCCTGCAGGGAATGTGTGTGGTCCATAACTTTAAAGGAACACAAGGATCTCCTTCCAAACCCAAACCCGAGGATGCCTGTGGAGTACCCCTCATGGCTTTCCCAAGGATAGAAAGTCCTCTGGAAACCTTAAGTGCACAGGTATAGTAAAATGGTTTTAGCAAAACAAACCCACAGGCTCAAGGCCTGTTAGCTTGGGAAGTAAACTCATCAATTTCTCTACTGGAAGCAGGATACCACTGAATCCACTCAGCACTAATAAAAATCTGATGTAAAGGCTTTAAGAACTTCAAGCTTCTCTCAGTTAGTCCTGTATTTATTCTGGGGCTTGGCAATCATGAATCCTCAGGAAGTCCTTAGTAGTGTCTAACTGAAACCCCAGCT
Source organism: Neomonachus schauinslandi (assembly GCF_002201575.2). Taxonomy (NCBI): domain Eukaryota; kingdom Metazoa; phylum Chordata; class Mammalia; order Carnivora; family Phocidae; genus Neomonachus; species Neomonachus schauinslandi. The sequence goes on from NC_058415.1 coordinate 63,686,129, forward strand.
TGCTTTAAGACAACTTGACCTACTACATAATACCACACTTCTGAAATTTGGACCAATTATGTGAGAGGCCAATTTGATTTATTAACTAGGACAATATTTGGAAAGAGAAAAGTTTTATTACATTCAGTGATAGATGTAGACTAGAAGCACTTTTGAAACGTGATGACTAAGTATCCTTTGGGATCTATTTTGATGACTACAATAAAAAATTCAATGCAACCCTACTCACTGGTCTCTTATTTACATCAGGGCCTCGTTTCATGTCAGATAACAGAAAATAATTAGCCACCTAGTCCTTGTCCTCAAAGAACTCACAGATAATCAGGCAGGTGGATATAAATGAGTAATCATAATAGGGCATGCTGAATCAGAGGTCCACAAAGTGCTTTGTGAATACAAATGAAGGGAAAAAAATGTGTTGTCTGAGAAAACAGGAAAAGCCATGGAGACTTGCCACCTGAAGGTAGCCTTAAAGATGGTTTCCAGCACTTATTTTTGCCTGGGGTAGTTGCTAGGTGCTTCACAAATACATCCTTATCTCAACAAACACCTTTTAAATTGGTAGGAGAATTCCCAATTTCACAGATAAAAAATAGGAATCTGAAAATAGCAATATTCAATTAACATGCCCGAGGCCACATAGCTTGCCAGTGGGAGAGCTGAGCTGAGTTGTTCTTGAGGCAGACAGAGAATGGGGATAACCAATACCAAAACAGGGTTTTCACTGGCAAGCCACTTTGCTAAAATGTCTGTAATAATTTATCTTGAAATCTCCTTTATATTTATATTCTCACAAAACCATTTTTGTAGATAGTATGATGGAAAAGCAAATCACTTTCCACTGGAATTATCATGTACTTCATATCATGAGAATACAAAACAATATTTTTCCCTATTTAAAGATTATTGGCTATCAGACATCTCTCTGAGATGAACTGTCCTAGTCCTATTTCTTTTCACATTTAATGAAGTCTTCCTAATTTTATTAACAAGAAAAACAAAACAATAAAGCTATTTCTATCTTGGGAAAACTAGGGCTCTACATTAAACCCAGTGCCAAGTATTTTGTTTGTTTTCCTTTAACCTGTATTAAGGTGAAATTTTTGACTTGGTTTAATGAGAAAGAACATACTGAAAAATGTATTACTGGTTTATTCATATACGGCCTGTTGATACAGGTTGAATGATGAAGTGGCTCAATCGTGATCCCTTGTAATGAAACCGTGAGACAGTCTCTCTGGTCTTCCCTATCTATTTATGTTACTGTACTTGATAAGATCAGAGTGGTTCCCTCTACTTTTGAGGTGAAACAACTGAAGACAAAGGTGAGTTTTAAAAGCAAACAAATATTTACTGAGTTCCACAAACATGGCAGTGTCTGTGTTCTTTTAAATGCTGACTACTTTGCCTTGAACGTCCTGGTTTAAGGACACCCCCTTTCAAACCCAGGCTTCTGCCCAACACTGCTCAAGCACTACGCTCTGTTGGAAACCTTCTCCAGACTTCTGTCTTCTCCCTCAGAACAATTAATAGTTGACCATCCAGGTCAGAGACATCTAGGCCATATTTTGGGGGATTCCACTTACATTGAAAAATGAAGTGCCAAATGGAGTTTCAAAAACTGATCTTCCATAAGATAGATAAAAGATTCCTTCAAAATATATATTATTATTCACTACAGGCAGTAGTTGAACTTCTTTCAAATCTGTCCATGTATCTTTATTTCCATGTCTCTCACCCCATCTGGTTATAGTGAGGTCTTTTCTGAATACACAACCCTTTCTGTGATTGTCCTGCCCAATGGATGCCAACAGTGTCCCTTCAAATCTGCCCCTCCCCGCCAAGAACTTGGAGATCTTTGAGGATCTGAACACTATGAACCATGTCTTATTTACTCTCCATATTTCCTGGCATTCACTAGATGTGAAACAAATGTTTGATGGATAGAGGCAAGCCAGAACCAAAACCTGAACTAAACACTTTAGACAAAACCAAGAACCTAAAATCAGACCACCATTGCTATCTGAATCTCCAAAGAAAATAGAAATTAATAAGAAACAACAGGACTTCAGCAGGCTAGTCAAAGTAAAGCTACAGGAAGCTGGATAGAGAGTTTACTTCTCAAGTGATGCCTTCCACGCCAACTGTAGAAGACTCAAGTAACAAAGCACCTACTTTTAGTATCAAATGTTTCCACGTGTAGTTAGGATGATTATACTCTTTATTTGTTGGCCCAGAAAAGAAAATTAGCATTTATTGCAAGCGATCACATTCATTCCTCACAACAATTCTGCAGTTGGTATTGTTCATTCTGTTTTGTAGATGAAGTAAGTAAAGCACAAAGAATTTAAGAAACATGCCCAGGGTCACCAAGTCAAAATTAAAACAGGCCCATCTAAGTCTAAAGGCCCTATTGAATGTACTATACCACACAGCCTGGTATGACATTCAAGGAAAATTCCATTTGGAAATCTGCATCTCTTAGCATTCAAAGGAAAAATGCAGTAGGGGATAGCGTGTTTGAACTGAGCTACCGATCTTCCAAAATAAACATGCCCTATGTTTTCACCTGGAGGCAGGAACTCTCTCTGCAACCCCAACACCTGTGTTTTCTATTAGAAGATGGCTCCTTTGTAATTTCTGGGATCGAACCATCTTCCCAGGAAGAAGAATTTTGAGGAACTGAGAAAGTATGAACCTTTCTTCAGGGCATGCATTCATACATGTGAAATCCACCCCACTGTTCAAGATACCTCAAGGAGAAGACTGGATGGGGAGGGGATCTGGTCACCCTCCTTTCCTTCTCTCCCAAGAACCTTCTTTCTTTCCCTTTGTCCACATGGAGCCCCCAGAGCTCCAGCACTTTTTCTTCCTCTCTAAAACATCAACTCGGATTTGAATATTTGTCTTCTGTATTCCCCTTAGCATAGTTGATTGAGACAAGGTACATTTTCTAAAATCTTTCCCAACTACTCAAGAAAAACCAAAAAGTACATAATTATAGAATCCAACAAACCAAAAATGGTCAGGTTTCCAAAGCATGATTTTATGGTCCTATTGAGTGAGTGTGATCTCACAGAGACCCCATTCCAGGAACCCACAGAGTGACTGTGATCCTAAAAAGACGAGTGTGGAATTATCCGTGTTCTGCACCTGAGCAGTCACCCCTAGTGTTGAGCAATTGTGTGCCTGTCAAACATAGTTTATATTAACAAAGAAATGAAGTTAGAGAGGAAACAGTTATATTAACCTATCTGGGTTGGTATAAAGTTTCTCAGTGTCTCCAGATTTGGGGAGGGGGAAACATTTTATTTCTTTAGCAGAAAAAGAATCCAATTTATGTTGACACCCAGATGCCTGGAACCTTATTCCAAAGGGTTCTAATTCACCAATTCTGAGGTAAAAGAGTATTTATATTTAAGAAAATATTCCCAGAGGAATTCTAATGCCCTCCCCCCCCCGCCGCCTTGATTTCAAACTAGTGATACTACAGACTTTGTATTAAATAGAAAAAAAGACCTGGAAAGTTAAAGAGATCTGCCCAAAGTCACCCATTTAGTTACCTTCAGCTGTTGAATTACTTTATCTTTACCACTTAGTCTCGAATGGAATCTTATAAACATGTAAATGACCAAAGTATTGACCACAGAAGTTTTTTCAAAAAGGAAGCATATTATAAAAGTAAAAACACAAAAGGAAAAGTTATTTTTCACACTATGTCAAGAAATGCATCAAGCTCTAGTTCTCACAAATATGGCACATAAAAGTACTTTGAAAAATAAAATACTCCATTTCTAAAATGTATAGTTGAGCTCTCAGGAAAATACTATAAGTCTCTAGTGTGCTGAAAACACACAGGAATCAAGAAACCCATAATCAATCAGATCTAATGCCACAGTTTCTTCTATTTCTCATCCCCATAGACTGGGGGTTTTAAGTTCAAACAAAAGAGGAAATGTTCGGTCTGCAAAAGGGGGGTCCTGTATATATAAGTTATATAAACAAGAGGTAGGGGTTGTATAAACAAGCTCTATCTGCAAAAATTTATAGAATTACAAGGAAAAGGGACAAAGCTACAATCATAGTACAGATTGTAACACATTTCTAATTAATAAGCAAACAAAATACAGTGAAGATATAGATGATTAGCAAGGTTGATCTAATGTGCATTATATATAACCCTCAAAACACATGAAACATTATGAAAATAAACCACAGAGAAGTCTCAAGAAAGTGTACAGTATTTCTATCACACAGATGCCATTCTCTAGAAAAAAAATTCAGATACCTACACCTAAAAACAAACAAAAAAACCTATACATTTGAAATGAGTAAACTCATTTCTATATAGCTCATGACTCAAAGAATAAATCATACAGAAATATTTCAAAAATTAGGACTGTTTGATATTAAAACACTACATTAAAACTGTGGGATGCAGCTAAAGTTACTTTGAGATCCTTAAATGTTTCTATTAGAATATGGTTGAGTAAGTATAATATAAGACAATTTTATAGAGACCAAGTTTAGTTGAAGGAATTTTTTTTGGTTGAAAAATCAGGGAAGTTTTAGGGTCACCCAGCTGGCTCAGTCGGTAGAGCGTGTGACTCTTGATTTCGGGGTTGTGAGTTCCAGTCCCACACAGGGTGTAGAGATTACTTAAATAAATAAATAAAACTTTAAAAATATATATATCAGGGAATATATAGAGGAGGTGACAATTTGAGGGGCCTTGGAAGGCATTCCAGGAAGAGGGAACAGCATGTGCAAAGCCAGGAGCCAAGAGCACAAGGGCACGGCCTGAGTACGCGCGTGAGTCAGTCAGCCCAGCTCTGAGACTGCATCTGCTTGTCTTTGCAGAATCACTCTGCCTCCATGACCGAAGTCACCTGAGACAACTGAGGTGTCACAAGCGGTTTTTTTTATCACCCTCCAATTCGATACTTCAAGACACACAGTTACTTGATGTCAAACTGTGAAGACAAGTATTATGTTTATCTAGTTAGAGGCTAATGTTTTGTACATTTTTTGTATGAGGAAGTGATGTAGCTTGCCCTGATTTTTTTTTTTTTTTTTTTGGTCAGCTTTAATATATTTATGCCAGAATTTTAAACCAATAAAATTTTCTTCTTGTTCCAGTGTGCATTGAAAAACCACATTGATTCAATGATTGATGTTGTTTTGTGATATTTGTACACAAACCTTCTTTTCTCAGTTTTATAGGCACAGAAATAAAATGAATATAACAATTCACTTTAACCCTTTATTACCATACTTGCTGCCTCCTCCAGAACTTTTGAATTTTAATGAAAGTTAACTTTTGAGTTGCAGGGAGGGCAATGTTGGTTAATGGTAAATCTCAAAATCAATTGTGCAGGAAGAAATATTCCTTTCAAAAAGAACTTTGTGTCCTTGTCTCTTAACCTGTTTTGTATTCTAAGTTAATCTATTAATGAAGTCACTTACTTACATAAACAAGTGGCAGAGACTCTTGGATTTGAAGGGTGTTGGGGCTATATGGTTCTCTCTTCGATAATGGCTTCTCCCATCTCAGAAACTCAAGGTCTTTCTGGAATCATGTCCTTGGGCTGGCAGATGACACTGCAGACTTCTTTCCAAAAAGCAATCTGTACCAGTCTCCCCTGTCAACTCAACAGTTTTATATATTATATTGTATGGACTTTATATGAAAATGAATATTTTACACTTTGCACAGTATTATTTTACGGAAAGGGTATCTCCAAACTAGAGCATCTCCAACCTAGAGCCCCAGAGCAACAGCTTGACTTTGTGGCTTTTAATTATTCTAGAATTTTAACTGCATCTCATGTTTCTAGCATGGTAATAACTAACGTGTAACTCCTTTGAGAGAAGGAGCTCCCTTGTCTGTACCTATCAGAATGTTTTCTTGACACCTTCCATGTTGGTTCTTCTTAGCTTTTTTTTTGTACATATTTTTTTTTCTAAAGAGAAGAAAAAAAAATTATCACAAAATGTATTCTGGCTCATGTCGTTTATTTTACACTTCATCCACTGGGCAAAGGTATTTGAAGAGTCACAATGAAGTGAACTCAATAAATGTTTATACTTTTTAGTTCCATGCCTCCTGAGATAAGTCCTTCTAGAGGCATGACTGGTAGGTCTTTTCAAGGGGGAGTATGTGAGTGAGTGAGTGAGTGTGAGGAGGGGGTGTGTGGGTGTGTGTAGGCAAAATTTAAAAATTCTTGAAATTGTTAGGACACTTGGAAACACTAAGGTTGCCATAGCATAATGGAAGGAATCAGACTAGCTCAGTGGACCCAGGGATGCTTAGTCTAGATGCCTAACAAGCTACCTTGGTTTTCAGCCTGCCCATATTGAGTTGTCAATAAAAAGTTAGTCATTTTTAGGAATAAAACTTACCTCTGCTAAATAAAACTTTGCCTGATCTCTCATCTCATTCTGACCTAAAGTTATTTACGTTTCTATGCACACACCTTCGCATACATCTTCTCAGTGCTGTCTGGCTGACGAAGTTGGGTAGGCAGGCAAGGAAGGAAAGAGTACTGAAAGCTCTGTTCATCCCAGAGGCCATGCCACATGTCTTCACGGACATAATGTGGTTGTTCTTGAGGCAGCCCAGGGAAGCTGGGACGACCCCAAGGCGGCACTCTGTCAGCACTGGTATTAGAATCCCGGTCTTCCTGATGCCATCATAGAAGATGCCTTTGAACCAAGGCTGCGTCTTTTCAAAGGTTTTTCAACCTGATCTACTTGCTTGGATGGCTCAGGGGATTGTGTCTGTAAGAAAAGCACATAATGAGAAAGATGCATTCTGCTCATTAGAAGGAATAATTTGCAGGCTTGGAGCTCTCCACTTTGTATAAGCTACCTAAGCATAATGTTCCCCAATTTCTGAGTGATTCATTTTCTAAACAGATTTTAGGATTTTTTTTTTTAATAACAGCAGTGAGGACTTCGTTTTATTTTCTTGTTCATGGTAAGACATTCTGAAAAATGCTGGCAGGCTTTATTGATTTTACATTACCCGTTTCTCATCACAGTGAGAGGCCATTTAAACGTGTGACTACCAGATGGTATTTCCAAGAACATAAGTCAAGTTGACTTCTGAGTGAGTGTTATTCTTCTACTTTCCTTTCTGGTTTCCATCTGGAAGGACCTCTCAGGTGTTACAAGAGCTCTAGCCACAGACTCTAGTTTCCTAGTCTTGAGCTTGGGGGGTATGTGTACATGACTGAGTCAAGCTCAGAGGACACCACACTGTGACGCTTGGAAATAAGAGGCATCTTTGGGCTAGCATCCCTGGGTCCACTGAGCTAGTCTGATTCCTTCCATTATGCTATGGCAACCTTAGTATTGCCCCTAGTTAGCCCCAAGTCACTTCACAGACCTCAAGTTGATCTTTCAAGTCTGCCCCTTGAGATTTATTTCTTAGGGCTAGGGACCTCTCCACGTGGGCCTTCTTCCAAAGACAAAGCCCTCTGTCTAAATAGGATGGGTGGTCACTCTAGCCTCAGAATGAATCCTGTAATGAGCTTTTCCTCTTTTTAAGGCAAGCCCAGAGGAGCCTGTGAAGTCTGACCCCCTGTGAGAGGGAAGAGGGAAAGAACAAAAGAAAGGCTAAGGAAGCCTGTTGACCTGAACAACTTCACAGAGCAAATAAGTAGTTTGCCAAACAGATGGATTCCAAACATCCTCCTAATTTGGCTAAAAGAGACAATGACTGATTTGGAAATAAAGAGAATTTGAATGGAGCCTGCAGATAGTTGAATGATAAGTATATTTAGATAAAGGAATGATAAGGATGAGGAAAGGCACTCATGAATGTGCGGCTGCCTCTTCTGGCAAATTCTAAAGATCTCCCTGTCAAGCTGTGATAGAAGGGCTGTATGCTGCTCTTCTGAATCAGAGAATGCAAACAGGCATGATACCACACTCCAAAAGAGAGGGAGTGCATAAAATGGGATGATTTAAAGAGCAGAAGAGCCAGGAGGAGCCTTTTTGTTTCAGTATATTGGCTTGATTTCCTTATTTTATGCAGCTACACTCTCAAGGGTACTAAGTATCTTGGAGGCGAACATGTGAAATACCAGATTGCCCTAGTTTGTTTTAAGGAGTAGGGTTGCAGTAAGGCTGTTATGCTACGCCTGCCCTGCCCAATTCAAGATGTGTACCAGATCTAGTGTGTCATTTACTGTCATCCTCTGTACTGACTACCATGAGAACTGTGTAGTGAGCACCAAGCCCCTGGCTTGCATTCTAGTTCTTGATCCAGATGTCCCAGGATCAGTTAACACATTCATGGATATCCCGGGATCAATTGACATATTGATACTCTACTCTCCAGCCCATTGACCCCTGTGGAGCCCAGTTAACTGCACACACAATTCTAAAATTGGAAATGACCTCTGCCTGGGAAAGCAACGTTTATACCACTCGAGGCTGGTGCCTCTGTCCTCAGCCGGGCTTGTGCATTTTGGTATCCTGTGTGTGTCAGCATCCATAAAAGGTTACAATCTAGAGCCTTCCCATGAAACCAAGTAAACCTTCACGCAGGGTGAAGAATGAGGTGAATGTGAAGCTCTTTTCCTTAAAGACAGTCTCTTTAAAAAAGAGATGTGCTTACTTTGCACATAGCCCTACTCTCATGGCCAAGATGATTTTTTTCTATAGTTGACTAAACTAGATTTTTTTCTATTAGTGCGCTTTCTTCTTTGTCCCAGTTTTTCTCATTCAGGGCAATGCTGGACAACATTCACTGAACCTTTCTTACTGAGGCCAGAACACACCTCTGCTTGGTCTGCTCTTCTTTGCTGTATGTATAGTAATCTCAATTAAAATATTTTGGGCCCTGTGTCTCTGGACCAGGAGAAAGTCTATCTTTACTACTGTGCATTGAGCTAATCAAACTGAAGAATTATAAGGACGCTTACCACATCTGACCTCAATTATAGTGGAAGCTATAATATAACAGGTAAGAAAGGATTGAATTATTTCATCCCTAGCTACAGCAACTTGTATAGCCACTGTTGTCAGGTGTCAAGTCTAGTTGTCAATAATAGCTACATGAGTTTTGAAGGAAGACTGTAAATTCATCTGTATTGTAAAGTCATTTCTACTTGTGTGACCTGAGATAAGTTAACCTCTCCAAGGCTTAGTATACTCATCTACAAGATGGAAATAATTTAGAGACTACCTGTGCTGTGATAGTTAATTTTATATGCCAACTTGACTGAACTACAGGGTGCCCAGACATTTGGTCAAACATTATTCTGGATATGTCTATGAGGGAGTTTTTGGATGACATGAACATTTGAATCAGTAGACTAAGAAGATTGCCCGCCCTAGGGTGGGTGGCCCTCATCAAATCAACTGAAAGCTGAATGGAACCAAAAGGGTAATCTTCCCTCAAGTGAGAGGGAACTCCTCTCACCTGACTTTGTGAACTAAGACATTGGTCTTTGCGTGCCTTTAGATTCATATTGAAACATCAGTTCTTCTTGGATCTCAAGCCTGTTAGCTTTCAGACTAGAACTTACACTATTATTGGCTCTCGTGGTGCTCAAGCCTTTCAGACTCAGGTTAGAATTACACCATCAGCTCTCTTGAGTTTCCAGTTTGCTGATTGCAGATCTTAGGCCTTCTCAGCCTCCATAATTGCATGAGCCAATTCCTCATAATAAATTTCTTTATATGCATTATGTTGGTTCTGTTTCTCTAATACAGATTTTGGTCCTGAGAACATTCTAAAGAAACATAATTCTAAGGATGAGTTTTCTGCATGGGTTTTGGGGTTTCTGGAATTGGCTCTTTATTCTGATTAGATTCAAAGATGCTAATGACTCTATTTCAAGTAGTAAAGAGAACACTAATAGTCCATGGCATAATCTGGCAATAGGGATATGCAAAATATCACTATGGAATACTCGTAATCAACCCACTAATAAGAAGCAAGGGACTGAGCGGCATTGTATATGATACTTCTGAACATTTTTGGCAAACTAATGAATATAACAAGAGTGGCTAGCTGTTCCTGATGTCACTGGACAAAGTAGGGGGAAAATGTTGAACTTAGGGATTTAAATTCCCAATGTAGGTGCCCCATAAATGATCTGAAAGCTTCTATGTGCTCTCTGAAGAAGATCCTCATCTTCTGTAGCCATAGGGCTGAGATTGTTAAAAATCAAACCCAGAATCTTATCTGGTAACTAGCTGAATCACAATGCAAGTCAAACTCCCAGCCTCATAGTTTTCTACAATTAAAGTGAAGGCATTAATGGGGAAAGTATGCCATAAAGATTGTGAGGATTCAATTAAATGACTCATGAAAAGTTTTTAGCATCATTTCTACACAGTAAACATTCAATAAGCATTTTTGTATCTGTGTTTCTGCAAAATAGGTGGCTTACTTTCAGCCCATTTCCACTCAGGAGGTGACTCTACTTACTACAGGAGGTTTCTTCTTTCCACTATCCCATCACCACAAACGAAATATAATACAATCACTTCTAGCAACAATACATGGTCCTCAGGTAATGCATATTATGTGAGTTTATGAAACTTTAAAAGTCTAAGAAATGTCTCATGAAATTCCAGATGGATATTAATTTTTTCACTCTTTTTTTATTGTTATGTTAATCACCATAGATTACATCATTAGTTTTTGATGTAGGATTCCATGACTATTGTTTGTGTATAACACCCAGTGCTCCATGCAGAACGTGCCCTCCTTAATACCCATCACCAGGCTAACCCATCCCCCCACCCCCTCCCCTCTAGAACCCTCAGTTTGTTTTTCAGAGTCCATAGTCTCTCATGGTTCTTCTCCCCTTCTGATTCCCCCCCCTTCATTCTTCCCCTCCTGCTATCTTCTTCTTTTTTTTTTTAAACATATAATGTATTTTTGTTTCAGAGGTACAGGTCTGTGATTCAACAGTCTTACACAATTCACAGCGCTCACCATAGCACATACCCTCCCCAATGTCTATCACCTAGCCACCCATCCCTCCCACCCCCCACCACTCCAGCAACCCTCTGTTTGTTTCCTGAGATTGAGAATTCCTCATATCAGTGAGGTCATATGATACATGTCTTTCTCTGATTGACTTATTTCGCTCAGCATAATACCCTCCAGTTCCATCCATGTTGTTGCAAATGGCAAGATTTCATTCCTTTTGATGGCTGCATAATATTCCATTGCATATATACACCACATCTTTTTTTTTTTTAAGGTTTTTGGTTTTTTTTAAGATTTTATTTATTTATTTGACAGAGAGAGAGAGAGCACACAAGCAGGGTGAGTGGGAGAGGGAGAAGCAGGCTTCCCACAGAGCAGGGAGCCCGATGCGGGGCTCGATCCCAGGACCCTGGGATCATGACCTGAGCCGAAGGCAGACGCTTAACAACTGAGCCACCCAGGCGCCCCTATATACCACATCTTCTTTATCCATTCATCTTGCCCACCTTTCTTTTAAAAAATTAGGTTGTGCAATTTGTCCTTCTACACTGCCTCAGGCCAAATCCAAAAGAGGGTGGGCTGCTGTGATGAGGGAAGTACCTGTGATCATGATAGTGTTCAGTAGCAAAGAACAGAAATTCCCAATGTAAATGGCTTCAACAAATAAGGAAATTTATTTAATCCAATAACAAGAAATCCAAAGGTTGAGCATCCATGAAAACAACATAATTAGAGCCTCGGTTCCATTTCTCTGCAACTCATTTGGCTCAGACCTTGTGTGTTGGTTTTGTCCTCAGACTGGCCTCAGTGTATCATCAGCATTAAGATAAAACAACATCCAAAGGGAGAGTCGCCTTTCTTTGCTTTTTTTTTTTTTTTAAGGTTTTATTTATTTGACAGAGAGAGACACAGTGAGAGAGGGAATACAAGCAGGGGGAGTGGGAGAGGGAGAAGCAGGCTTCCCGCCGAGCAGAGAGCCTGATGTGGAGCTCGATCCCAGCACCCAGGGATTATGACCTGAGCCGAAGGCAGGCACTTAACGACTGAGCTACCCAGGCGCCCCGCATTTCTTTGCTTTTTTAAGATGAGAAAGACTTCCCACAAATTCCCAGAATGTCTCTTTCAGACAATCTTCGTTTTCTTCAGATGTCTCTGACATCCTATTGACAAGAATTATGTCTCATGTTGGTGTCTACACTACTTACTAGATGAAGGAAAAAAACCACCATGATTGGTCTACACCACTTAGCACTCACCTATGGGGGCTGGAGTAAGTCTAGAATCACTGAAGCACAAGGACACATTTGGGTACTATTAGAAGGGAGGAATTTTAGGCTACCAAGAGTACATGCCACAGAGTTTTGAAAACAATATAACTTTCTACCAGAAGCAACAGTAATCTGTGAAGAGCACATAAAAAGGATGAGACAACAGATTAAATGTGTTTCTATAAAAGGCACCCCCCCCCACATGTATGTATAATTATAAATCCACGTATGCATTAACAGTTTCTTTATATTTATAAGCAGTTATCAAAGTAGATATTACACGTTTTATTTAGCCACAAAGTCGAGGTGATTTGGGGTTGGTGGCTGTCTGAACAAATACAGTTCAAAAACAGAAAAATCAGAGTTAATAATCAATATATGTTATTATAACAAAAAACTCAGAAATTCCAAATAAAGGAGGATAAGAGGAGGAAGCATGCATTACAGAGCAAGGTAATAACCGCGTCTGCATGCCTTAATACCCTCTTGTCCCAGCAGTCCTGACTTTCTAAGCAGCCCACTTCTCCACATTAACGGTAGTCATTTGGAGAGCAGCAAACGTGCCATTAGAAGCACTTTTACAAGTGTATATTCATCCACCAATTAGCTTAATGTGGCCGCTTTCTGCATATTTTCTACCCAGGCTTGCACAAATCTTATTAATATTTCCCCCTAGCGCTTTGACAGATTACCTTGTCATTACGCATCCTGGAGCCTTTTAAACAATATGGGTAAACTACTGTTTGTGAGGTTAATGACAATTATCCCCTAATTACTGCATAAGTCACTCAGTCCACTTTATCTCATAGGCAGGGTTCTGCTCTGTGTATCTGCCATTTTGTCACTGTAAATGAATCTTGTATTGCTATGTTTATCTGCCACTGCCTTGTAAATTATACTGACAGAAGAATGAACAAATTACTGCATGTCACACTTAAAAACTGTTTTTTAAAATAAAAAAAAAAAGCTTCGGAAAAAAAAAAAAAAAAAGGATGAGACAAGAATGTTCAGTCATGGTGTAATAAAGAGTGGCAAGCCTTAGGAATAAAGAAATCCAGAGATTGAGGCACTGCCAGATCCTGTATTGCAAATTATACATATTCAAAGGCACATAAATCTTTGCCTTTGAGGTAGACTGTCTAACCACCCTAGAAAGGGAATACTATAGAGTGAAAGTATTGGGACTCCTAATTACACATAAATAGGAAGATACGTTGTATCCTACGTATTTATTTAAACCAGAGGGACAGCTGCAGTGTGCCAAAGGACACAAGGAAGGAGAGCATAGCTCAGAGAATCAAAATGCCTGGACAGGTCAATTCAAGAGTAATCTTGGTCCACACGTTCAAGAAAACATTTGGAATGCGTGGGGAACCAGAAAAGCCCCTCCCCCCACTCACAATTTTCATTTGTTACGAAAACAGTAGAGGGAATAGGAAACACACGTGGGGCAAACTGTGCGGATTGGCAACTCAGTAGCCCTTGCCAATAATGAATTTCATTTTTGTTCACCATCTGCCAAGTGGACATGTTCTTCAGCGATGCTGGGCCCATAACATTAAGTCTCGATTGTCTAAGCTGTCGTGGTGATCTCCCTTCCCTTGCTTGCGATTGCTTTAGGCATACACATGTGACCCAGTTTTAGCCACTGAGACATGGGGAAATCTAAGAGATCTTCTTCATGAGATACCAGGGCTGGTGGTCAACATCTTAGAACATCTTAGAACAGGGGGGCTAGCCTAAGAGAATATGTTAACCTGTTAAGGATGGCAGAGCAGAAAGATAGAAGGAATTCAGTTCATCATGACATTGCTGAACTGGTGAGTAAACCAAAGCCATCCTTCCTTTGGATTTCTTTATATAAGAGACAATAATTAGCCCATTGTGTAAACCACTTTTAGTCCGATTTTTCTAACCAAATAACAGCGGGAAACTAAATAATGGAGATGGAAGCTGAGATCCTAGAAAGCCTTGATAGAAGACCATAAAGAAGATAGGTTTCATTTTGCTGAAATCAGATCCCTAAAAAGTAATATCCATGTGGTGCTGGGATAAGTGGGTTTTCTTAATCCCAATGGCTTATACTGCTTTTTAAATACAATGACAGTAACCTGCACAGAATGTGGGTGTGTTCATGAAGGCCACAGGTGAAAGCAGGAATAAGAAAGGATGATGTAATGATCTATCTGTAAAATGAGAACAGGATATGTACAACATGGTGACTATAGTTACTAACATTGTACTATATACCTGAAATTTGCTAAGAGAATAGATGCTCTCACCACACAGACACACACACACACAGATTGATAACTATGCGAGGTGATGGATTTGTTAACTAACCTAATCGTGTAATAATTTCATAATATATATGTATATCAAATCATCAAGTTGTATACCTTAAAATTTATACAGTGTTATTTGTCAATCATATCTCAATAAAGCTGAGAGGAAAAATGAGAACAGGCTTTAAGGGAAAATTAAAAATAATGATCAACAAAATAATACCCAAGAGATGAGCTAAACAGCAAATTGGACACAGCTGAAACACAAATTAGTGAGGTGAAAATTCAACTGTGAAGTTCTCCAAGAATACAGGGAGCTGGGGATGGCAGGGAGAGGTACAAAAAAAAGTATGAAAGAAATTTAATATTCATGGAGGGTACATTCAGAAACTCCAAAATTCTCTGGAGTGGAGTTCCAGAAGGTGAGAGTAGAAAAAATGTAAAGGTTAAAGTGATCATAAAATTCATAGAAGCAAATATCTAAAACAGGGCACCTGGGTGGCTCAGTTGGTTAAGCTTCTGCCTTCAGCTCAGGTCATGATCCCAGGGTCCTGGGATTGAGTTCCACATAGGGCTCCCTGCTCAGTGGGGAGCCTGCTTCTCCTTCTACCTTTCCTCCCTGCTCGTGATCTCTCTCTGTCAAATAAATAAATGAAATCTTTAAAAAAATAAATAAATAAAGCTGAAAACAGCCGTCTTGAGTTTGGAATGGCCCATACAGGACAAAGCAAAATTAATAACATAGTAATGATAAACCCACCCCTACTCATTTCTTGAAGAATTTTCAGAACACTAAGAACAAAGAGAAAATTGTAAAAAGCTTGCAGATACAGAGTAAAAGAAAAATAAAATAGAATTGGGAAAATCTGAACTAAAGGAGAAAAAAAATCCCACAAAGAAGACTCAGACTTCTCACTGACAACAATGGATGCCAAAATAAAAAGATCAAGGTCTGTTAACATCAAATTCTACAAGTATAAAATTCATTATTGCAAAGTGAGCAAAATAGAGACATTTTTAAATTTGCTAAGATTCAGGTGAATAGGAATCTTTTAAGATAATTACTTGAGTTTATCCTTTAGGAAATGGCCAAGTGGAAGATAAAGCCAAGAATTTATAGACAGGCTGTAAAAGCAGAAAAGACACATTGAAGCATAGTTATGTTAAATATGTATTTATTGTGAAACCAATCAGTAATCTGAAATTAATGGGGCTGCCATGGAGAAAAAGATTTAGTATATGCTAAAGTTCTTGCCTTTGGGGGAAGAAAGGTAAATATATTGATTGTATCTTTTTTTTTTTTAGCTTTTTATATGAAAAATTACAGCCACACATAAAAAAATATTATAACAAACTTCACTATAGCCATAATCTAGAAGTAATAATTATTCACATTTTGCCATATTCCTGCAGTATTTTAAAACAATTCCCAAATATCTCAACCCTCCACCTTTAAATATATCAGTATGCATCTTTATCTAAAAGTGACTTTTTACATAACCACAATACCATTATAACACCTAACAAGATAATAACAATTTCACAGTATCATTTAGTATCCATTCCATATTCAGATTTTTCTAATTGTCCCCAAAATACCTTTTTACAGTTATTTTGTTCAAACGAAGCCCACAAATAGCATTTGGTTGATATGTCTCTTAAGTCTCTTAATGTTTGATAGTCCCACAGCTCACTCCAACTCAAAAAAAGCGGGGGGGGGGGGGGGGGCGAATCCCACAAAGTAAAAAAATCCCGAATTTTTTCATGCAACCAGCTTCTGAAAAAACCAGGTCAGTTGCTAATTAACTTATGGTGAGACCAAGTTATACAATGACCCACAACCTGGATTTGTCTGTCTCTTTATAGGATTGTTTAACTGGTCTCTAGCCACTGTATCAATAAGAAGTTTGATCTAAAAGTTTGATGAGGTGCAAGTTTAATTGCGTTGTTAGAAGTAATCTAAGTAGTGCTAGGCACTCCACATTATATCTCATCAAGAAGCACATTATGTAAAAATGACTATTTTAAGAGATGCTAAGTTTGATCAGTGGGTTCAGGTGGTAACAATCTCATCCTCCACTGCAAAATTCCTCACGCCTTCCCCTTGTGATCAGTAAGTATCTATAGTCTGATACCTTGTGCTTTGGTAAAGTTACTCTTGGATTTAAAGGGTGGGGGAGTAAATCAGAAACTATCTAGAAATTAACAAAATGAGAACACTGCCAGAAAAATAAACACAAATTGGAAGAAGGAATGAATTTATTTTAAAACAACAGAAATCAAGGAATCAGGAGGAAAAGACTTGACCAAAAAAACAAACCAAAAACTGTTCTTGGAAAAGATCAATAAAAATAGAAAAATATTTGGTAAGTCAGACTGAGAGGAAAAAAGAGAAAGCATGCAAATAAATAATAGGGGATATGTGCAAAATTATAAGTGAAAAAATTGTTCTAGAAAATATGGGTGAAATTCTGAGAAAATAGGAATGACCAGGTTGGCTCCAAAAGAAATTTTAAAACCCGTGTTAGTCAATATGAATAAATCATCTAGTAAAATTAGATGCAAAAGCAACATGAGTCCATTAATGAATGTAATTCACCACATTAACAGATTGAAGGAAGAAAGCATTATGAACAACAACAACAACAAAAACACACAAAAAAGAACAAAAAAACCCCCAAAGAACAAAAACAAAAAAAGCATTATGAAAATAATTATAGCCAATTCTGATACACTGATCGCTGCATACCTGGACTGTTGTAATTGCTTTAACTATATTAACTAACTTCAATAACTAATTTCAATAAATGCTATAAAGGCATGTGATTAAATTCAATCCCATTCCTGATTAAATTATAAAAAGAAATATATTTTAGGGATAAAAAGAAACATCACTGTTCTGAGAAAAAAATAAAGCATCTATCGGAAATCTATAATGAGCGTTACATTTGTTGGTGGCCTTAGAACTTTTCATATCAAATGTCAGAAACTCAATTTTAAACAGAAGTTACTTGTTTTTCCACAAGTAACTTGGAAGTTCCAGAGAATTCATCTAGATTGGCAATACCTGGGTCCAAGGGATCCCTACCTGGTAAACAAAAGATTATTCAATTTGCAAGGGTATCACAATTTTGAGATAGCAATGTACCCTGGTGCATATAAACTAAGACTCAGTTTACAAAAAATTCAAATCACATACAAATTTGTCAGATATTGAACCTGTGCCCTTGGCCCTTGATTTTTGCCCTATCTCCTTCCAACTGATTCAAGATAACTGTGACTCTAGAGAAGTCAGAAGAACCCCCTCTTCCCATCATCTCCTTGCCTTATTCTCATTTTTTATGTCTCCCCACTTCATCATCACACTGAGCCCTGGCTCAGAGTTTCCTACTGGTTTGAATAAGGTGTTGTCTGAAGAATTTCAGCATCTCTCCCCAGGAGTGCTCCTGGGCTGCAGCGTGGGCAATGCGGTCCCCTCCCCAGAGCAGGAAACAAGAGTTCTTGTTTGGGGAGGCATAACACAGGGGTGTATAGGGCGGCTCTATGAGATGGCCCGCCCCAGGGTACGCCAGCATCCTTCCATTGTTTCTCCCGTGGCTCCAGAGCTGGTGCAGGGCCTGCTCAGCATGCTCCTTGCTATTCAAGCATTCATCATTCTCTCCCACCACGAAGAGGATCGGACCCTGGGCCTTCTCAATAGGAAGCACGCTCTGCTGATTCAGTTCATCCCGGGGGTCTCCCCTGTAGTGACGGAGTCGCATAGACCCTGAGATGTCATACTGCATGCGCTCCATAAACGAGGGGATGGGTGTTATAACCAGATCTTTGTACCTGAGCGGAAATTCATAGATGGCATTGGGCCCATTGATGCAGATGGTGGCTACCACCTGCTTCAGGAAGCAGGCCATGGCCAGTCCGATCTCTGCACCTTTGCTCACAGAGATCACTCCGATTCCTGGCATTTGGACCTGCAGCACAAAATAAAGGGAACCCATCAGATGCCACACTCGAAGGAGCTGCCCTGCAGGCCAGCAAGCTAGTGTCATGGAAACGGTCAGACAATATGGGATGGGAGTCCTAGCGCTGGGGTTTACCAGCTTCTGTGACTGAAAGCATTGCCTCCTTGCCTTCTGGAAGCCTTATTGTCTTATGGGAGTGATAATACTCCCTACCCTGCAGGATCGTTAGAAGGATTTAGTGAAACAATAGAAATAAAAACTCTTCATCAAAGGCAGAGTTCCATAAAAGCAAAAAGAGTTTAAATGCACCAGCAACATTCAACATCACCTGTAGAAGCAGGTAAACTTAGGAATCAAATTCTTCTTTCCAGCTAGGAAAAGAGGTTTCCCGGGTTCTTTTGAATACTATGTAGGTGTTATTCATGTTTAAATAGCAGTTTATGGCTGCACAGGTTTTGCACATCCGTTAATCCAAGAGCTAATCATGGAACCATTGGGAGGGTAAAGATAAAAGACTCGGATTTTAGAAACAATTGAATTCCAGCGCCCCGTCTAATAGGAAAAGTGGTAGGTCGTAGGAAGGGGTCCTTAATTCTGTGGAAGGCTGAGGGAGCAGAGGGAAGGAAGAAGTTTGGAAGATGAGTAGGGAAAGGAAGGGCATTTTGGACAGAGAGAAGCAAATACATAGCAGCCTGATATGTTTACTTTGCTTATAGTTGTATGCCCAGCACCTGTCATCAGATCACCTAAAAAAAAAAAGTTGTTTTTTTTTTTAATTAGAGCTTTCTGAGATCCAGTTTTCAAGTTTCTACTTCAATAGGTCTGAGTGGGCCCAAGAAACTCATACTAGCGCATATCCCCCAGGAAATCTACGTTTGGGAACCATCCATAAGAAGAACGGACTTGGGAGCGAGGGAGGAGACTATCATCACTGGAGAGGGGAAACTACACAATGGCTATACCACAAAGGGGCAGTGATGAGGGAGCAAACTAAAACAGTGGCAGGGAGCGTGAAGAAGGTGTGACGTATTGAGAAAGATTGGGGAATAGACCCTAGAGCACTTCGGGACTGGTTGAGGATGCAGGGAAGGGAGAGAGGGGAAAAACAGATGGGCAAGGATGACAAGGTGGATTTATCGAGAGTTTACTGTATGCTGGGTCCTCAGCTAAGTGCTTTACACATAAATTGTCTCAGCTTGTCCTTCCAATAAGAACCCAGAGATTCAGGAAGTCTGCAAGTCTTGCTTAAATTAAGGTTACAACAGTATCAAGGGGCCGAGGTGGGAATTGACTCTCTTCTGATGATACCGAATCTAAATTGAATTTTGTCAATTGCACTTCCTCCTCAGATAATGTCACAAATAGGGGCATTTGAAATGAAAAAAAAAAAATTTTTTTTTTTAACTTGAAAATTTTATCTGGGATTTAATTCCTTCCAAACAATACTTTAAAAGAGAGCCAAATATGCTTAGAAAATTCACACATATATTTGATGCCGATGATGGCAGTAACACTGAAGATGAAGATACTGATAATACTCTGATAGGAGACAGGGCCTCATGCCTCCTAGAGAAGAGTCAAGGCTCTCCAGAGAGAGAATGATCCAAGTCACAGAGTCAGGATAACCTAATGGTCTGTAGCAAAGACATTGCCACAAGGGCTGTCTAGTTCTGACACATGACTTAATTTGAGTGTGCCTTCTCATCTGAAAAATGAGGATGTCCACAGTACTCACATCACAAAGTAACTGTGAGTGTTAAATACGAGTGCTTTTAGAGTATTTAGCAGAGAGTCAAACAGAGTCGTTTAATAAATGTTGGCCGGTATGATTGTTTTACCATGACAGGTTGAGCCATAAAACATAGCTGATATTTGAACGTTTTCAAACTGGAAAACCAGAATTATTATGTTTCAACTTAACAGAATGTCAACCCAGACACCTGACCATGTCTATGTGTCTGTTTTTAGTCACTAACACAAACATCAGTACTTCGAGACCTCTTCAAGAGGTCTAGATTATAATTCATCTAATATTTAATTCCTAGAAAAAAAGCTGGATTAAGAGATGTACTAGTTCAGTCCTTCTCAAACGTGAATGTGCATCCAAATCACCTGGGGATCTTGTTAAAATGCTGACCGGGCTGCAGCCTGAGAGTCTGTATTCAAATAGCTCTCTGGTCATACCAAGGCCTCTGGACAGTGGACCACATTTTCAATGGTACAACAATACTTGACAGAGTACTAAAATGATCCTTCCTTTCTAGATTCCTTTCCCAGCTTGGGGCCTTGGATACTTACTTGGGGCTTAGTTCTGCCCCGAGATCTGATACTAACTGAAGAGCTAATTCAGCTAATCTGATGGTGCAGCCACCTCCATTCTGCTGATAATTCTGCTCTGATCCTGTGGCCCAGCTCTAAAACTGAACTTCTGCGTGTTCTCAGTCTCAGGAGCATTACCCCATGCAGAGACAATCATTGAAGTTTGAAACCACGTCAAGCCAGAGAATTCATCATTTGAGATCAGTGGCTGATAAAAATAGAAGAGCCACTGATGAATAAGTCACATGCACTTCAAATGTAAGGAGTCTTGGCTTTTTTTTTTCCCCGCTGAAAATAACCATAATCTATCCACCATTTATTGTCTTTTGTGCCAGGAAGCTGATCGGCAACCCAACAATCCTACAAGGTCGACATTATCATCCCCATTTTTTTTTTAAAGATTTTATTTATTTATTTGAGAGAGAGAATGAGATAGAGAGAGCATGAGAAGGGGGAGGGTCAGAGGGAGAAGCAGACTCCCCGCCGAGCAGGGAGCCTGACGTGGGACTGGATCCCGGGACTCCAGGATCATGACCTGAGCCGAAGGCAGTCGCCCAACCCACTGAGCCACCCAGGCGCCCCTATCATCCCCATTTTAAGGGTAAACTGTGCTATGCCCAAGTCTAAACAGATTGGTAAAATAGGCAAAACAGCCATTTCTGATTTTTTTTTTTTTGCTATAATGTTGCAAGGTAGAATGAAAAGTATTCTAAATTACCTTGGGATGAGCTAGTAGCAAGTTAGCAGCTTCCTCAAAATATTCCAGGTCGATCTCCTGCAATAAATTGGGCAGATCTTCGTAGGCAAAGTAGGCCAAGGCCAGCACCGCAAAGCCGTGTGCAGCCAAAAGACTGGCCCGAAACTCAATCAGACCCCCTGCGCCCCCAAACAAATCCATGACTCCTGGGAAAGGACCTTCCCCTGAAAGCAACAAAAAGAAAGAGAATGGGATCAGAAAGAGTGGAAAGAGGGTCAAGTGGCTGAGAGGGGAAGTACAAGGTGAACAAACTGAATTCCACCTTCACACACACACACACACACACACACACACACACACACACAAAATGGCATGTTGGTTTTAAACTATTGTGAGAAATACTAGTTTTCCAATAATGTGATGCCATTTGTTTTTGTTTTTATATTCATCAACAACATTTCCTGTATCACCAACGATTAGTCTCACCTGGAGGCAGGAAAAGGGCTCCTCGCACCCGACCTTTTCGGATCTGAATACGCTGTACCCCAGGGGCTGAGAACCAGCGCTGGACCACCTGGCTGGCCATGGGCTCACCTATGATGGAATCTTGGAAACAAACTGAGTCATACAGGTTCAGAGTGACCCAAAAGGGGCTGTTCATCACATCCTTCTTAAGCAGCCTCCTGAAACCCTTCTGGGGCTTCAGAGACCAGAAGAGGCCCATCGGGTGGACCCCCACGTAGTCGCCTCCACATGCAGGAGCCTGCATTAGGTCCAGCTCACCAACCTCGTTCGCCTTGTAGAAGGCTTTGGACTGGAACACATTCCCCTTCTCATCCTTCAGAGACGCCGTTAGGGTCACCAACTGCATCGGGGACAGGCCTGTCACTTGGATGTGCACTGACTCATCTGCGAGGGCGCTTGCTGGGGTGGCTGTCAGCTGGAACATTGGCAAGTCACAAAGGGACCAAGCGGTATTCCCTGCCCTGGAGGGGGAGAGGAGAACTTGGAGCTGGAGACCGAAATCCCAGGAGAAAGATCGAGACAAGGCTTGCGTTAGGTCTGGCCAAGCTCTACTTCTAGAGACCTCACGCAAAATATATAGAACATTCAGAGGAGGGAAAAGACGACGTGCAAGAGGACTCATTATTCTCATTTTACGTATGAGGAAACGGGTTGAATGACATGCTCAAAACCTCATAAATAATTAACAGTAAAACTGGAAATTCAAGCTAAGGCTGATACCCACAGCCCCCTCTCTTATCCATTATAACACTGTAGTAAACCTTCATTTTATGGTTTGGGGTAAATTGAGCTTTAATTCCTCAGTTGAGATAATACCCGTGTGACCTACTTCACAGGGTGTTTGTTAGGATCTAAGGAGGTAATGCATGGAAAAGCCATTATAGGAAGGATCAGTGCTACTTTTCAAGCCACATACCTACCTGGGTAGAGTTACATAAACAAGAAATATACTATGGTGTTGTGTATTTTTTGTTTTAGTCTCTAAATAAGACCAACTTGCAGCTTTTTTGTGTGTGTTCCCATTATTTATTCCTTTTAAGGGAAAATAAACCTCCATGATCTTGTCTCTGCTTTTATGCCTTTCTGATGGACTGATAAACGTCAAAATGTCATTTGTGGTAAAGAGACTGTAAAAGACATTGGGTCAGCTATTTCGTACTCCGCTCCATTAATGAGCAAAATTTGGGGTATTTCCTCCTTCTTTACATCCTTTCTCCTTTCCTTTCTTCTCTCTCTCCTCACTTTTCTCCTTTCTTCATACCTCATACTCAACAAAAAAAAGTTGAACCTATTTACCGATAACAGATGCAGAGTAAAATAAGAATAAAATAGAATTGGGGAAGTATGAACCAAAATCAGGCATTGGTCAAAGAAAACCTAGAGCATGAAAAGTAAAGCTTGGGCGCCGGGGTGGCTCAGTCGTTAAGCATCTGCCTTCGGCTCAGGTCATGATCCCAGGGTCCTGGGATCGAGTCCCACATCGGGCTCCCTCCTCTGCAGGAAGCCTGCTTCTCCCTCTCCCACTCCCCCTGCTTGCATTTCCTCTCTCGCTGTGTCTCTCTCTGTCAAATAAATAAATAAAATCTTAAAAAAAAGAAAAATTTAAAAAAAGAAAAAAAAAAAAAGAAAAGTAAAGCTTTTTGCGGGCTGTAAGTTTGGCACCGAATTAGTGACAGCCAAAGGAGAAAAGGTAACTTGGTCAGTTCCATTGTTCTAATTATTATCATAGAAAAAGTTACCAGGTCCTCAAGGGAAAGGAAAAAGAGATGTCTTTCCAATGTTTAGCTCTATAAGAAATTTCTTATATGAAACTTTGACATAGGTATGTGCCATTTTTTTGACAAAATCTTGATACAAATTGTAATGATAGAAAAGCCTCCTAAAGCCCAGGGATGGAGACTCAGCAGCTATGTTGAACCATGTGACTTCAACCTGGGGCCACTGCGCATTGGATCAGGGCTGAATACCTGATTCAAGATGTGCCAGGGATGTTTTCCCCTTGCCTATTTAGAATGGGGACCCAGAGATCACCAGTCACTCTGATTTGTCAGAAATTCCCCATAATGGTCACTCTTACTCTATGTGTACGTTTTTGCTATTTCCACCAAAGTGTGTGCCAGAGATTAGATGAGAGTGACATTCCTATAAGAAGCAGTTCTCTCAAGAAAATGATATGGATTTCACAAAAAAGGAACCATGAAACAAATAAACGAGAGAGAGAAAGACCACTTGTCAGGCCAACAGTGTGTGCTTGTGAATGCTGTCTCAGGTTTCCCTACCAAAGACAAAGAAGGGACCAGATGATCAGTAACCCCATAGTCATTGACCCTTGCAATATGGGCTAAATAAAGTCAGTGTCTTTCACACCTTGTATCTTGTGATGGGTGTACCTTTGTGAGGATTTTGTAAGGATCCAAGGCAAAGTTTGACAGATTGCCTTCCCAGAAGTTGGCTGTGAATCTAACAGACCTCAGACTTATCAAGCCTCTGTGCCATCATTCCCTTATATGCAAGAAACAAGAAGAGCCAGAATTAAAATACACACATACACAACACACATGTGAAAGAAGACTTGGTACCTATACACCTGGGGTTCTGAGGAACCCTGAGGTTTTATGAAATGTTACTAGGGGTTTCCACTAGAGCTCTTAATTGAGAAAAAAAGAAACTGTTTTTGAACTTCAAATGTCATGTGATTATAGTGCACATAATGATGGATAGTGATTGAGTGGTCCTATTAGTGATTTCTTTACAAGTTTTTCATCCCATGAGGGCAGTGTGAAAAAGGATCATGTTCATTTTCGGTTTTGGATCCAAGAGAGAGGAGGCCCTTGATGGTTAGTGAGCACTCTATTGCACGGGGAGGAGGATGATAGGCTGATGATGTTTGCTTCTCCTTCCTCAATCACGTACTCCAAACTCCCTTTCCACTTTGTGAAATGAGTTAGGGTAGTAAACAAACCCTGCTGCTGTAAAGGAAAATTGGAGGGAAATTTGCATTCCGAAAAATGAATTCTTACACACTGCAACTCCTCTGAGCTCTGACACTTTGCTATTATTTGTAAGCATTGCAAAGTGTGGACCGAGTAAGAAAGGCATTGTAAAGTAGGGACAGGATCAGAAGAGCATTGTAATAAGGAATTGTTTTTTTCAAGAATTTTTCTCAGGGCACCCAGGTGGTTCAGTCGGTTAAGCGTCTGCCTTCGGCTCAGGTCATGATCCCAGGGTCCTGGGATCCAGCCCCACATCGGGCTGCCGGCTCAGTGCGAAGCCGGCTTCTCCCTCTGCCTGCCCCTTGAAAATAAATAAAATTTTTAAAAATCTTTGAAAAAAAAAAGAATTTTCCTCCCTTTGTTATTTATTATGCCACTCTTTTGTATTTTAGTAAGCATTTGCCTTTTATAAACATGTCTGATGGTCCAATAGGCTGATTTTTGAAGATAAATTTAAAGTGGAGGAAGAGGATTAAAGGACCAGACACATGTCTCATGAGATCAGAAATGGAGAATTACCATCTTCTGAGTCATTTCACGAGAGTCGACATGCCAAAAAGTCTGTCTTTACAATGAAGCTACTAACCAATGGGATTTACACTAGCTGGTAATATAAGTTGTCCTGTCCCATGTGCATTGTCTTTAACAAATAATTTTAAAATGCAGCGACAGCTCCAGGAAAACCGAAAGGGTAATCATATACCACAATCATTTGACAAGTAAAGGGCCTGGTTCTTTTAAATGGCTACTGGAATTCTACTCTCCCCTTGGTTCCCTTTTTTTCTCTAACAGCAAACATTTATTGGGCACTTACTAAACGCTAGCCGCGGGTGATATTAATTCCCATAATAAAGCCTTTCCAATTTCCAAGGTCCTTTCGTGGTCATTATAAGTTAGGAGATCGAACTCAGCAAGTGACTCACCCAAGTTTGCCTGTGTTAACGGTGCAACAAGAATTTTAACCCAGGCCATCTGACCCTTCTTTTAAATCTTATTTATTTTCCCCAAATGACAGTAGAAATGTGAATGTGCATTTTTTTTCCTGGCCTCTCCCACCCTTGTTTCTTTTTTACTATTTTCTTGTCTTTGGTTTCATCTTTTCCTTTCCCTGACTCTGAAGCTTTTAGTGACAGATACAGCCTGATGCACAGTATGGCAGGACTGATGATGGAAATGTAGGATTGAATTTTAGTCCACAAACTCACATGTGCACAAAATGCGGTTTTCCTACTATTCGAGATTCAACGTAATTTCTCTTTTGAATCCTTGTTCTTCCAGGTGGCAGAGATGTACTCACAGAATTTAAAGCATCTGCTTTTCCTTGCAGTCCAAGTAAGTCCCAGGGACTTGTATGGTGCCCAAAGACTTGGCCGGAACGCCCTGCTCCTACGTTTTTATGCCTTCTTCCAAACCCATTTTACAATGAATGCCAGGGGGTCCAAATTCAGATACCTGGAGGGGCCGAGCAGGTCATACCAGTTTGCAGATAAAGGTGAGAAGGAATGCAATATAAGACCGTAGTGAACTGAAGAAGATCTGCCCAATCTAAAGGCATTCAAATGTGTTCTCCTGAAAACAACACAACACAAAACAGCACATACACACAACAACAACAAAAACCCCAAGGTGGGTACCAAACAAAACACACCTATTTGTGACTTTTGGAATTCACATCATCCTATTAGGCTTTTTTGTAACCCAAAGGCCAGGAAAGCATTTTTTTTGTTTTTCCCTTTGTGTTGTGCCACCGTTTCCTGAGGCACTGAGGGGAACCGATCTCCCTCAGGTAGAAGGACAACAAGGTAAAATGGAAATACCAAAATACAGTGGTGGGAAGTGGGAGGTAAGGACTCGTACAATATTAATTTCCAGTGGTGTATGGCAAGTTAGCCCTGCCCCTAATATCCAAAGCCCTCCAACTTTCTCCTTATTACCTCTCGCCACACTTAATATTTGTGACTTTTTCCTGCTTTCCCTGTATTCTACTTCTATTGTCTTATTCTCGATTGGATCCCAACTAATCCACATACTGTGATAGGAATTAATACCTTTGTTAGTTAATAAGGCTTATTGCCTCTCAGAAGCAGTCCCTCTCAGATTTTCTAGAATAAGTCGTAAGAAGCCTGAAAGCTTATCCTGTCCAATGCTGTATTGTCATCATCATCAATAAAGCACCTACTGTATACAGGGACACCCAGCTGAAGATGACTCTATCCTCTGGGCTCTCTGCCATGCCACTCGGAGCACTTAATATGTTACTGAAACTTATCCTAGAGCCATTTTTTTTTAATTCTTATGTTAATCCCCATACATTACATCATTAGTTTTAGATGAAGTGTTCCATGATTCGTTGTTTGTGCATAACACCCAGTGCTCCATGCAGAATGTGCCCTCCTCAATACCCACCACCAGGCTAACCCATCCTCTCACCCCCCTCCCCTCTAGAACCCTCAGTTTGTTTTTCAGAGTCCATCGTCTCTCATGGTTCGTCTCCCTCTCCGATTTCCCCCCTTCATTTTTCCTTTCCTGCTATCTTCTTCTTCTTCTTCTTTTTAACATATAATGTATTATTTGTTTCAGAGGTACAGATCTGAGATTCAACAGTCTTGCACACTTCACAGCGCTCACCAGAGCACATACCCTCCCCAGTGTCTATCACCCAGCCACCCCATCCCTCCCACCCCCCTCCACTCCAGCAACCCTCAGTTTGTTTCCTGAGATTAAGAATTCCTCATATCAGTGAGGTCATATGATACATGTCTTTCTCTGATTGACTTATTTCGCTCAGCATAATACCCTCCAGTTCCATCCACGCCGTTGCAAATGGCAAGCTCTCATTCCTTTTGATGGCTGCATAATATTCCATTGTATATATATACCAGCTCTTCTTTATCCATTCATCTGTTGATGGACATCTTGGCTCTTTCCACAGTTTGGCTATTGTGGACATTGCTGCTATAAACATTGGGGTGCATGTACCCTTTCGGATCCCTACCTTTGTATCTTTGGGGTAAATACCCAGTAGTGCAATTGCTGGATCATACAGTAGCTCTATTTTCAACTTTTTGAGGGAGCCTCCATACTGTTTTCCAGACTGGCTGCACCAGCTTGCATTCCCACCAACAGTGTAGGAGGGTTCCCCTTTCTCCACATCCCCGCCAACATCTGTCATTTCCTGACTTGTTAATTTTAGCCATTCTGACTGGTGTGAGGTGATATCTCACTGAGGTTTTGATTTGGATTTCCCTGATGCCGAGCGATATTGAGCTCTTCTTCACGCGTCTGTTGGCCGTTGGATGTCTTCTTATCCTAGAGCCATTGATGCTGTGTTTTTGCTCTCCTGTGAATCTGTAAATTTCTTGAGGGCAGGATCCTGTCTGATTTGTCTTTGTCACATTCACTGCACATGGAGCCCTTCACTTCCTGGTATTCAACTGATTATTCAGAATGCTTATTGATTGGGGCGCCTGGGTGGCTCAGTCGTTAAGCGCCTGCCTTCGGCTCAGGTCATGATTCCAGGGTCCTGGGATCGAGCCCCGCATCGGGCTCCCTGCTCGGCGGGAAGCCTGCTTCTCCCTCTCTCACTCCCCCTGCTTATTTTCCCTCTCTCGCTCTTTCTCTCTCTGTCAAAAAATAAATAAAATCTTAAAAAAAAATGCTTATTGATTGTGCTCCACTTCATTCCCATAAACTCTCATCCATTTACCTAATTCTTCTTCCCTGTTTACAGGCTTTTTCACTTCCCAGTCTAATCTCTGCAATATTGTCAGACAGATCTCAACACAAAAATAATCGAATCTCTCTCCTGCTTTAAACTTCCAATGGCTGAAGGGTGATGGGGGAAGTCTAAATCCTCTGGCCTAGCATTAAGACCCTTTGCAGGGGAATGGTTCCACCACAGCACCCTGGAGGGTTTCCCTGTGTCTACAGGCAAAACTTGCACCACCAGGACCTAAATCTGGATGGGATGCCTTGCAATGGCAAGAACGTGGCAAGACAGGCAATCTTTCGAGGGGGCTTCACAAGATTGTTTTCTCACCTGTCTCTCTTATCCTTTTTTTTCTTTTTAAAGATTTTATTTATTTATTTGAGAGAGAGAATGAGAGAGAGAGAGAGCACATGAGAGGGGGTAGGGTCAGAGGGAGAAGCAGACTCCCTGCTGAGCAGGGACCGACCCCCCGCCTCCCCACACAGCCCGCCCGCTGCAGGACTCGATCCTAGGACTCCAGGATCATGACCTGAGCCGAAGGCAGTCACTTAACCAACTGAGCCACCCAGGTGCCCCTCTTATCCTTTTTTTTTTTAATTGGAATAGAATGGACATATGATATTAGTTTCAGGTGTACAACATTGGACAACTGTACATTACCAAACGATCAGCGTGAAAGGTTTAGTTACCATGTGTCATCATACAAAGTTATTACAATGTTATTGGCTGTATATTCCCTATGCTGTACCTGATGACTTATTTATTTTATACGTGGAAGTTTGTAGCTCTTAATTGTCTCTCCCTATCTTACCGGAGGCTGCTATGAGACAGCTTTCCCCCCCACCTCCCTGGTTCCAGAGAGGCATAGAGGACTTCGGGGCACAGCTGCAGGCTCTGGGACAGCTTTGCTGCAGTCTGGAGTTGGATCCTCAGCAACGGGGTACCTGCAACTGTGTTGAGGTCACGGGGCCCCTTTTGTTTCAGTGCCATCATTCAGGACTCAGACAGCTGGTGCCTTTGGCTTCTCTTGCCTTCATTATCTATGTAAATAATAAACTGTCTGAATCTAACAGGGGCTACTATTTCTTTACCAGCTGAATCTGTCAGTCTTGGAGTTGGACTTCCCTTTGTGTTTGGTGCCCGTTATAACAATCTGATTCAATCAAAGCTTTTACAAGTCACCCCAACCTACTTACTAGTCCAACCATCTCATTATAACACTTAGCATATGATATTGTAAAAATCTGCTTCTTTCTCTCCCTCCCTTTTTGCTCTATCCAATGTAGTGGCCTCCAGCCACATATAGCTAATTAAATTTCAATGTATTAAAAACAAACAAAATTTTAATTCCTCAGTCACAGTAACCACATTTTAATTGCTCAATAGCCACACGTAACTAGTGGCTACTACACTGGGCAATTCAGATAGAGACTATTTCCATCAGCCTAGAATACTCCACTGAACAGCACTAGTCCAGATTGTTAATTATTCCTCAAGGGCGAGAATTACACCTTGCTCAACATTCTATTCCTCAGTTTCTAGAATAGTGCCAGGCACGTAAGCTGCTTCAAACAGGATGAGCCTCCCAGTGGTTGCAGAGAGAGCCCTCGGCAATGTGGAAGCAACCTCTTGGGCTGAAAGCTGAAAGCCATTTTGTGGAGCAGGTTCCAGACTCCCATGGGGAAGGGTATGGTTACACCCCTGGGAGAACTTGACCTATCTTGGAGAAAAGGCAGCCAGTAACTGGTAGGACGCTAACACAATAGATGGCAGGAAACAAAGAAAGAAAGAGAGCAAAAGGTCACCCACGGAGTTAAACCTACTAATCAAGAAACAAAAGTCCTTTCCCTTTAGGGGCTTTTCTTCCTTCATCACAGGTACTTCCTTCCCTACCACCCCCCTCAACCTTCCAAGCAGTAAGTCTCAGAGACAAATTTCCCAAGTCAAGAAACAATCTCTCCATAAGTTCACACGAGTAAGAGGACCCTGACTTTGCAGCTGAGTGTGCACTTTGCCCCCAAAACAGTCTCTAAAGGATCTCTTGTTAGGTGGATGCTTCTAAAGCATAGATCCGCGTGGCCGAGCAATCGGCCACCCATGAGGGAGGCGTCGGTCCTCGCAGGTCCCCCAGTGAGCTGCGCTAGCTGCCCAGCTGAGAGGAACGCACACAGCTGAATGAAAGCCGCCTTCCCGGGTGCCCTGCCGAATACTGCGCAGCCCTCAGCCAGGCCAGGCCGTGACAGCCCGACTCCCCCACACTCACCCTGAGTTCAGCTGCCGGGAGCAGTCTGGAGTAGGGCGGCTTGCTGAGCCAACTAGCTTCCCCAGCCTATTCTTCCAACTGAGCCAGCCAGGCGCCCGCTAGCCTGCTCTCCCTCACCAAACTGTCAGCTGCTCCTTCCTCTTATGTCCCCGGGGACAGGACTATGGGCCCTGCTGTCACGGGGTCAGGGCAGGGTCTCAGTGCAGCTGGGGCACCTCTCAGTCCAGGTGTTTCACAATGGATCTCGGGTTTCATCACATAGCTCTGGTTTCTAAGCACTTCCCTGACTCCTCTCCACTCCCAGTCTGGTCTCCTTTCCTGCAAACCCTTCTCCATTGCCTCCTTGGAGTCGGTGCTCTCTTAGGCAACTGCCTTTTTTTATCGTGTTTAACAAGGAAAGTCCCAGATATCTAGCCTCCAAGCAGTGTGGGCTGAAGACTCACCCGAGGGGCCTGTTAAGTCAAGGTTCCTGGGCCCCCGCACCTGGAGATTCCAACTGGAGTAAGGTCCTGGGATCTGTATGTTTAGCAGGGGATTGCTAAGGCATAGCTGGGTCTGTCAACCACTCTTCCGAGGGACAACAGAAGCCCTCCCAATGCAAAAATGCTTCCCTGGGGCCAGAACCTCTGAAGTCTGCCCCACTGTTAATCTCCTCAGCTGATGTCCATTGTCAAAATGTACAAATGATCAAGTTTACAGATTGTAGACTGTGCCTCCAGGTGGTGACTTGCTTGAGGGAGGGCACTGTGTCTTTTCATTTTTGCACCTTTTGCAGCCAGTGAGGTGTGGCTGGGAGACCACCGGTCTCTGGAACCAGAGAGACCTAGACTGGAACCCGGACTCCTCAACTATCCGAGGGACTGACCTCAGGCAGATTGCTTAACTTTCCTTGTGCTTCTGACTTCTTAAATGGGAGTGATATGTAAATGTATTGAAGGTGAAATATAAGCCTTGAGGGAAGAGGGCTGATCTTGGAAGTCAAGGGAAGTCATGGGCAGGTTGGAGGTACTAAGGAAAGAGAATGGTGCCTCCGCACACAGCTCTCCCAGTGGATGAGAGGTACCTTGGCAGGATAGCAAGGCTCCCAGTTGAGGGACTAATTCCCAAGATCAGGTCCCAGGGTGGGATCAGTGTCATTTTCATGAAGATTCTTTTTTTTTTTTAAGGTTTTTTTTTTTAAGATTTTATTTATTTATTTAATTGACAGAGAGAGAGACAGCGAGAGAGGGAACACAAGCAGGGGGAGTGGGAGAGGGAGAAGCAGGCTTCCCACTGAGCAGGGAGCCCAATGAGGGGCTCGATCCCAGGACCCTGGGATCATGACCTGAGTTGAAGGCAGTCGCTTAACCGACTGAGCCCCCTAGGTGCCCCTTCATGAAGATTCTAAGAGCAGTGCAGGAAAGGGTAGGCAAGTCAGGAGGTTCCAGCACCCAGGTAATCAAGGGGGAGCAGGTCAGGCTGGCACAGAGCCAGGTCTTCTCCACTCTGCTGCCCAGAATGGAAAACACTGGGGAACCTAGCAGTCCATGGGCCCCTAAGGGCTACAGCAAATGAGGAGTAGGGACACTGGGCAGTGAAGTGATGACCGTGTAGGGAAGAGACCTTAGCAGTTATCACTAGCAGGTGTGAACCTTGCAGAAAGGACTGAGGTCCTCTAGGGTAGAAGGATATCTACCTGCAGTCTGCCCTCAGACCCACGTCTGCAACATCAACTCTTACCTGGGACCCCAAAGCCTGCTGACCTGCCCTGAAGATTTGAGCCCCTGCAATCACACAAGCCAATTCCTTAAAATCCATCAATCTCTCTCCCTCTCTCTATGCACACCTTCTTTAGGTATATTTACAGGGCCTGAGAATGTAACTGACATAAGACAGATTAAGAGGTGAAAAGCACACAAAAGTATTTAATATAAGTTTTATGTGGCACAGGAGCCCTCATAAGGAATGAGACCCAAAGAAAAGCAAATACTTGCTTTCATATTAGCTTGAACAAAGACAGAGACAATTGTGGAAAAGTAACTGAACTATGTGGGCAGTTTACTTTCCTTCTGGTATAAGGAGGACACCTTCCATCTGGGAGTTTTATCTCCTGCTTTCAGGAGGGAAAAAGGAAGGGTCAGAGGGCCCTTCTTGTATCTGCTGTTTTTTTTTTTAACTGCTAATTTTTGTTAAAGAGGCGTATTTTGGGGTGACATATTCTGGTTTCCTTCAAAGGAGAGAGAAGAAGAGCGTGAAAATTAGTGACTATGGAATGAAGACTATTCTACTGGGGTAAAGTTACAGGTGTACTTTCATTGAGCTTCCACATAGCTGCAACAATCAGTGGAAAACTGACTTCTCAATGGTAGACCCAACAGTGTCCCTAGTCATCATTAGAACCTAAAAAATTTCTCCAGAATCAGAGTAAATATAGAACTTGAAGTGTCTCTAGCCCTCCTAAGCTAAAAACAACCAAAACAATGTGTTAATGTATAGACCCAAATTTATTTCAAATTTCCAGAGAATAGAGTTTAACAGGCCATGGGGGGAAATCTCAACACAGAGTAACAGAGAAAATTCAGGTCTAAGTCCCTGGGTTCTGATTCCAGCCCTGCTATCAATTCATCGTGAAAATTTCTCTGCACCTCTATTACTCAGCTATGAGAAGGCTGACATAAATCAGTACTCCAAAAAATGCTTGTCATTAAGTAGCACCTTCATGAGTTTAGCTATATCTGTGTACTCTGACCTATTTATTTTTTAAGATTTTATTTACTTATTTGACAGAGAGAGACAGTGAGAGAGGGAACACAAGCGGGGGGAGTGGGAGAGGGAGAGGCAGGCTTCCCGCTGAGCAGGGAGCCCGATGTGGGGCTCGATCCCAGGACCCTGGGATCATGACCTGAGCCGAAGGCAGACATTTAATGACTGAGCCACCCAGGCGCCCCTGACCTATTTCTTATAAGGCAAGGATGATCTTTATTAATGCCTCCCCGACAGCAGTGATGTTCTCGGTAATTGCTTTATTCTTCCTTGGAAGCTTTATTACATTAAGTCTAGGTCCTGGGGCTTGTCCTTCGGAAAAAGGCAACCCTGCCTGGAGAGAAGGTCTGAACCTTGACCAAGGTGGGAATGGATTATGAGAAACTGAAATCCGCAGAAGCTTTTTTCCTGCTTCCTGTTTGGAGTTTTGAAAAGCACAGTGTTAACAGGACATTGTGTTTAGGCAGAAGGAGATAGCACATGCAAGTCTCCCTTTGCACTGCTGGTGTGTGAAAGAGTTCAGCAAGCTCCCAGATTCTCAAGGTGATGGGCATGGAAGGCAGCTGAGAGCTGAAGGTCAGCAAGTCTGCCCTGGGATTGTTGTGGCCGTGTGTGAGCTGACCCTTTAGCAGAGGAGATGGGGTATATGCATCTACCAGGGACCTGATAGAAGACACAACTCACACTTAGAGAATTTGCAAGGACATTAAAAGCCAGGTGGGCCAAAAGCAGAGGGTGAGAGTGGTTTTGCCAGCTGGCCTGGACCATACTGAGAGGACACACTATTAGCTAACCAGGTGCAGATACTTTATCGGTGCACACAAGAGGTCAATGCCTGGGGTGCCTGGGTGGCTCAGTCATTAAGCGTCTGCCTTCGGCTCAGGTCATGATCCCAGTGTCCTGGGATCGAGCCCCACATCGGGCTCCCTGCTCTGCGGGAAGCCTGCTTCTCCCTCTCCCACTCCCCCTGTTTGTGTTCCCTCTCTTGCTGTGTCTCTCTCTGTCAAATAAATAAATAAAATCTTTAAAAAAAAAAAAGAGGTCGGGCGCCTGGGTGGCTCAGTTGGTTAAGCGACTGCCTTCGGCTCAGGTCATGATCCTGGAGTCCCGGGATCGAGTCCCGCATCAGGTTTCCTGCTCGGCAGGGAGTCTGCTTTTCCCTCTCCCACTCCCCCTGCTTGTGTTCCCTCTCTCGCTGTGTCTTTCTCTGTCAAATAAATAAATAAAATCTTTAAAAAAAAAAAAAAAGAGGTCAATGCCTGGAGATCAGACCAGTTATATTTAGAGAAGCTGGCCAAGAATGGTTATTTGATCTGCATTCCTGCCAACCTTTGTAGTAGTGGTATGGAAAAGAATATATGAAAAAAAAAATTCAAAACCTTCTTGGTTCTGAAAATCCACAAAATGTAAACCAAGGGATATATATCAGACCAAACACAAACATCATATCTCATAAACATAGGCATTCTTCCTAAAGTCCAAAACAGGAAACAAAAATAATTTTACCCATTAAACTCACTATGATAACTATTATATAGCATATGGCATATGTAACTAATGATATGGCATCTAACCTACACAGTTACTATGTAGCATACAGCATAGGTAGTATTAGCCATTGCAGTTACATGATTATTAGAGTCAAAGGAATGACGTGGTCTGATTGACTGGGTCTGGAAAATGTGAAAACTTGTCTGAGTGAGAAAGGAGGGAGGCTAGTAGCCTCACTCATCCTGAATGGAATGATTTTACTCTAAACAGAGGGAGCATCAGAAAGCAGATGAAAGGAAAAGAGTTTAGGCAGATACCATGAAGTGTCTTCCTATTACTTCTATCACTTTCATTCCTCACTGGCTTCCCCACCCCACCTACGAAATCATTCAAAACCCTTTTTTACTGGTTCACCTTCACTTATCTCCCACTCACCTCCCACTTCCATCCATTGCAATTCAGTAGCTCAGGAATATGTGGGCTGTGACGTGCCCCTTAGAGAAAATGCGTCATATCTGACCTTGGACAAGGTAATTTGGATTGTTTACACCCAGGGTCATCAAACTATGCCCTGTGAGCAAAATCCAGCCAACAACCTGTTTTTCTGCTGCCCATAAGCTGAGAATGGCTTTTACATTGGTCAATGCTTAGAAAAAAATTAAAAGAAAATTACTATTCTGTGACATGTAAAAATTATATGAAATGCAAATATCAGTGTCCATAAATAAAGTTTAATTGGAACAAAGCCACGATCGTTCATTATGGCCTATCTATACTGCTTTTGTGCTGGAATGGCAGAACTCAACAACAGTGACAGAGACTTCATGGCCCACAAAGCTGAAAATATTTGCTATATAGAACTTTACAGAAACAGTCTGCCAGCCCGAAGGCACACAAACCACACCATCAGGGCTCCTTCCCAAAGTGCAATTTTGTGAATCTCAGATTGTTTTTCTCAAAATGCTGTATGTTTCAACACAAATATTACTTTATTTTCTTTTATTAGCATTTGTCGAATTATCGATTGTAGGCTGACTCAGTCATGTTACCTCCGTATCCACTTCCTATATTGCCTTAAAGTAATAAATTCGTTTACCCAGCTCTAGTTTTTCAATGACAATGAAGTAACCATGAACCATGAGCATATTTTCAAATATGAGAAATCTAAACATATTTCATTTGAGTTTTAAGAAATCAACAAATATCAGCACCTGATTCTACTCATGTCTGTTTTATAAACCAGGAGATTCTGTCATTCATTTTGGTCGTTTTTTTTTTTTCCACCAAACAATTGCTATAATAATAAACCAGAATATTTTAGGGCAGGTAGAGCCCTAAACTTAATTTTTAAAAATATAAAACTCTCCATGTATGATATTGATTAAATGGAAACCATTTTCCCTTTCCAGAGTCAAGACATGACCACCGTCACCCTCCTGCTTTCTCTTAGTATAACCTCCCACAGTAAGAAATCAAAGATGTTGTTCATGAAAATCAAGTGAAGGTCTGGTATTGCTTCTCTGTTTCTCAGGAATATCTTTTCTTCTCAGAGTTGACTGGTCACAACTGGAACAAGGTGCTTCCTGAGAAACTTCTGTATCTCCTTCCAAGAATGCTCCTGGGCAGCGACGTGTGGGGTCACCTCTCCACCCCAGTGCATGAATAGGTGGAGATTGGAGATCTTTGAGGCACAGCATAGTGGGGAATAGGGAGGCTCTAACAGGTGGCCCGCCCCAGGGTAAGATAGCAGGGTCCAGTTGTTCTTCCCATATCTTCTCAACTGTTCTGTGGCTTGCTTAGCATACGCTTTGCTGTTGATATTCTTATCATCTTCTCCCACAATGAAAAGGAAATGTCCCTGGGCCTTTTCAATCGGGAGAAGAGAAGTCTCACTAGCTTCACTTCTAGCTTCCTCAAAGCTGTGCTGGAACTCTGCTAACCCTAAGGCGTTGATGGATAGCAATTGTGGAGAGAAGGGCAAGGGCTGACTTATCTGACCACAATATACCTGTGGAATGCTAAATGCGAAGTTGGGCCCATTAATAAGCACGGTGGCTTTGACTTGTTTTAGGTGAGTAGCCATGGAGAGTCCAATCTCTGAGCCTTTGCTTATGGAAACTATCCCAATGCCTGGACCGAGGACCTGAAAATAATGGAAATGAGATGCTGACTTTGTCCACCATATAGCAAAACCCTACCATCTCAAACAACCAAAGAACTTGAATGACCAGTGGGAGCCGAGCAAGGACTAATCCCACCCACATGCCCAGTTCTAGAGTTCTGGAATACATAATGAATGTTCAAAGAAAATACTCCTTCAAGAACATGTCAGGCCTTCCAAATTAAATACTATGGATTCAGCCTGGTGTTAGGTGCTGAGTTTAAAATGCCCTAAAGAAATACCAATGTAGTAGGAAGAATAAGAAAGAGCCACGTAACTCTTGTGAATAATATGAGTCAGGGTACAGTTGATCAGTAAACTCTGTTGTACCAATTCTGGGGTCTCTAGAAGTTCAGAGGAAAGGGTACTCTATAGGAAAAGACTGAGAAAAAGAATGAGTTTAGTAGAACAGAGCATGGAAATGTGAGCAGAAACCTCTGCTGTGGTTTCCCTAGAAGGTTTCTCCTTTAGAGAAGGTTTCATAAAGGAGGCTTGGCTCTGCTTCCTCTTCCACCGTCAGTCATCAAGCAAGCATTTTTTTTTTAAGATTTTATTTATTTATTTGACAGAGAGAGAGAGAGCACAAGCAGGCAGAGAAGCAGGCAGAGGGAGAGGGAGAAGCAGACTCCCCTGCTGAGCAGAGAGCCTGATGCGGGGCTCAATCCCAGGACCCTGGGATCCCAGGACCCTGGCAGACACTTAACCAACTGAGCCACCCAGGCGCCCCAAGCAAGCACTTTTAGATCATCCACACTGTACTAACCACTGGGGGACACAGAGGAAGAAAAGGGGTAAATCATCTCTTATCATCAAGGAACTCACGGCCAAATGGAGAGACAGGAGGGAAAAAAACAGACAATTAGAGTAGCTTACAAATTCTGCGATATAAGAATGCACATAGGCCAGGCTGCCACTCCAGATTAGCAGGGAATAAAGGCAGGATCAGAGAAAGATTCTCAGAGGAAATAGGCTACGATTTGGACCTTTATACCAAGACAATGGGAGCAAACAAGAAGGAAAGGCATTGATTGTATGCTGTATAGTGTAGAATGATAGAGGCCATTCTCATTTTATGGGGCATGTATCCAGTCCCAGGGGATAAATTCTGATGGATCTGAACCTATTCCCCTTTGCTACATATTTTTTCAGCCTCTTTGTAAGGCCAATACATTCTACCTGAGGTCCTATCCTGTATATTAAGAGGGGTGACTGCAATCATCTCCTATTGAATTAAAAAGACCTTTCAAGCTCTGAAGTTCTATGTCTTAATATAAAAGATATAGAGTCATAGTTTCGGCAATGAGAGGTGAGAACTCAGAATGGATTTGGCTAGGGAAGACAAAGTAAAAGGAAGTATAACATGGATGAACAACAACAAAAAAAGTGACTCAGTTATGTGCAGGCTTTTGGCAGAACACTAACTCTTGTTATAATTTCTGCCACCAAATTTGGGATCAGGGAATTTAGAATGCTTAGAAGACACTTAAAATCAACAGATGGAGAAGTAAGACCTACAAGGAATTGAAATATGGGTGGTCTCTCCTCTCACAGAAGAGAGAGCATGAAGCAGGCTTAGTGCAAGTACTAAGAGCCTAGGAAAGAAAACTGGTTTCCAGGTCTCATTAGGCATTGACTAACTATCTAAGTGACACTGGTAAGAACACTGATGGAAAAGTCATGCAACAAGTACAAGAGCAACCAGGCTAAGAAAGCGAACAGCAGAATCACGTAACCTCCTCATTTCTCATCTAAGCCAAGCAGAAAACTCAACACAGTAACATCACCTATGTGATAGTTCAAAGACAACTCCATCATATGCATCAAAAATAGCTGTTTAAGGGGCTCCTGGGTGGCTCAGTTAGGCATCTGCCTTCAGCTCGGGTCATGATCCCAGGGTTCTGGGATCGAGCCCCACATCGGGCTCCCTGCTTGGCGGGAAGCCTGCTTCTCTCTCTCCTACTCCCCCTGCTTGTGCTCTCTCCCTCTGACAAATAAAGAAGTAAAATCTTTAAAATAAATAAATAAAGCCATTGTGTTTTGATTCCATCATGGACACAGGCTAACTTCCTGTTTTGTCTTTCTGAGCAAAAGACATTGGGTGTGAAATAAATCATGTGAATAATATGGATATGTCATAGAATTTCAAGTTCATTGAGGAGAATCATACCTGGAAGTTAAGGGAAGCCACAGGGTGTTATGGTTATTTAAAAACAGGGACTAAAAGAAAAGGCAGGGCCGCCTGGGTGGCTTAGTCATTAAGCATCTGCCTTTGGCTCGGGTCATGATCCCAGGGTCCTGGGATCGAGCCCCGCATCAGGCTCCCTCCTCAGCAGGAAGCCTGCTTCTCCCTCTCCCGCTCCCCCTGCTTGTGTTCCTGCTCTCGCTGTCTCTCTCTGTGTGTCAAATAAATAAAATCTTTAAAAAAAGATAAAAATAAAAATAAATTTAAAAAAATAAAATAAAAGGCAAAAATTACCTTAGGATGTCTCAGGAGAAAGTTGACAGCTTCCTCAAAATATTCTAACTATGTCTTTTCTGGTTGGGAAGGCAGATCTTCATAGTTAAAGTAATCCAAGGCCAAGGCAACAAAGCCATGACTGGCCAGGAGACTGGCCCAGAATTCAATCAGTCCACCAATACCACCAAACAAGTCAATTACCCCTGGGAAACAGCCCTCTCCTGAGAAAGAACAAAACAACACAGAACTGGGTATGAAGGGAAAGGAAGGAAAAGAGAAGAAAAATACGACAACACGAAGAAATGCATCACAAATTCTGGAATTGAAGCATAAATTTTCAGTAGAATCCCCAAGTTTTCAGCCTTGTATCTGGGGCAGAATTAAAGCTGATTGGATACATTCATGGAATATAATATCAGGAAGATTGATTGGGAACCATGTTCACCGAACACGTTTAATCTCTGTAGCCAAGGGGTCCTGCGGACTCACAGTAGTTCATTTCTATAGTATTGGTGTAAAGAAAGCCATTGAAATTACGCAAGGGCTTTTTAAACTATGAAAAGGTACACAATTAGGCTTTAGGAAATCAATGAAGGCCCTGAAATTGTATGCAAAGTATAGGTTTATATGTCCTTTTTTTTTTTTAGGAGAGAGAGCGTGCAACCTGGGGTGGGGCTGGCACGGGGATGGCCAGAGGGAAAGGGAGAGAATTTCAAGCAGGCTCCACGTGCAGCATGGAGCATGACACGGGGCTCAATCTTACGACCCTGAGATCATGACCTGAGCCAAAACCAAGAGTAGGACACTTAACCAACTGAGCCACTCAAGTGCCCCTATGTGTGCATTTTACTAATGAAAGCTTCTACAGATTTAATTAGGTTCTCAAAGTATATATAACTCAAAAAAAAAAAAAAAGCCTTCAAAAGTATATGACTTCAAAAAAAACTATTGAAATAAATATTTTAGCTAAAATCCCAACTTAACTCTGCTCTGTTCCATTCATCTGACTATACAGTGACGAAATCTTGCAGCCAAGCAGATGTAAATGACGAGTTCTTCCATGCAATAACAATTTTTATTACTGCAGCTTAACACATGGTAAAAAGTAGGGATGGTCAGAGTATCATTCTATACTCACGCTCTGTGTAGGCAGCTAGTTTCTTAAATAAAGTAGAAAAAAATTTATGATGCACTTACTGGGGGCACCCTATTCTCGGGTAGGTGATTTTAACTAAGGAAGACTAGTCCCATCCATGGGGGCACCTGGCTGGCTCAGTCAGTAGAGCATGCGACTCTTGATCTTGGGGTTGTGAGTTGAAGCCCTATGTTGGTTACTTAAGGAGATAAGTAAGTAAGAGGTTACTTAAAAATAAATAAATAAATAAAAATAAAAAAGAAAGAAGAGTGATTTGATTTAAAGGAGTATTGGGAATTTTCAAAACAAAACATTGCTATGTTTTCTCACCTTGAGAGAAGGAGAAATAAAATGGTACTAAATATATCTTGGTTTAAAAGACCACTTCAATAAATGAATAAAGATGCTTTTCATCTCCTGATTGACAGGAAGAGGGAGGACTTAAGAGTAGTGAGCCTTTTATCATGGAAGAATGTTGTAGTTGAGAACTATTTTGAGAACTGACTCAGCCTCTTTTGGCCCCACACAGCTCAAAGCTCTTTTGTATCCCCCTCAGAACAAGCAGGACACACAGCATGTGCAGTGTCCAAAAAGATTCACAGATAGCACCCTCTAAGGCAGCACATGATCCCAAGGTGGGAGGCCTGCACCGATAGATTTCTAACGAGGTGGACAGACATTTGTGCTACTTAGCTCCTGATACTACACACAATGATGTTGTCTGTATGCTAGGGGTATAAAAACATTGAGATTTATCCAAACGACTGCATGGGTCATGACGATTTTGGAAAGGGAAGCTTTTATTCCTTCTACATCATCTATAACTCTTGCTGTCAGGAACCACCTCTAACACTTCAGGCTGCCTTTACCCATCTCACTTCTACACAGTGATTATGTTTCTGAAAGCAGAGAGAGGTGCAGTATGTCCTGATGATATGATGGCTGTGTCCTGGATCAAAGCTCATGCCTGAAGAAGGGGATCTCGGACATACCTGAGACCCGGACCTGTCGAGGGCTACTTCTGGGAAATTAACTTTGCTTCATTCAGTCCCACAATAAATCCTGAGAAATGTACCAGTAGATGTTTTGAAACACTTATTGATATGTGGAGATCACTGTGGGAAACTGACTTTTCTGGTAGGTTTTATAGCCATTAGGGAGCAGGTTGTATGATCTGTGGATTTATGGAATATTCTATAAATATGCAGTATTTATGGAACTAGAGGATATAGAGTCTCTTTGTATCCTCTATATTTGTTGCAGTATTTCAGTCCATTGTATCATCAGCTTATTGCATGCGATGACCTATATCTAAGTTGAAACTCAGGCAAGACAGAACTCCCAAAAGAAGCTGGGACACAGTTCCATGATATCAGGATGTGGGTCTTCAGATAGTCAGGCTTCAATACAGATGGATTTCATATAAATCCAAAGCTATGAAACCCCATAATGCAGGGACTCCATAAACTACATGTTAGTCACATCCTTAGACAAGCTCCAGAATTGTTGAGATCAAACTTGAGTTGGAATGGGCATCACCATATTCTTGTTCTGACCCAGAATTAGCCCTGATTCTAAGGCTGGAAAGGACTACACTATGTACTATCCATATCCAAGTTAAACCTGTAGAAGGATTAGGCACTCAAAAGAGGAAACACAGGGATGAAAGTAACCAAGTTAATTCTACTCACCAGGAGGGAGAAAGAGGGCTCCCCGAAGGTGGCCTTCTCGAACTTGGATCCGTTTGACACCAAGTGCTATGTACCACCTCTCCAAAGTCAGGCTGACTTTTGGAGCAGTGGTAGCGATGTCGGTTAATAGTAAATTTGAATCATAAAGTTTTATTTGGACCAGGAAGGGGCTATTCATCACATCTCTTTTCAACAATTTCGTTAAAAATTTTTCAGGTTTCAGCGACCAGAAGAGACCCATAGGGTGGACTCCTATGTAGTCACCTCCCAGTGAGGGGGCATGCTCCAGGTCTACCCCACCAACTTCATTGGCCTTATAGTAGGCTTGAGAATGAAACAGGTTCCCCTTTTCATCTTTCAGTGATGCCTGAAGAATCATTATCTGAAAGGGAGACAGGCCTGTAGCTCGGATATGCACTGGCTCATCAATAAGTGCACTTGCAGGGGTAGCTGTCAGATGAATCATTGTTACAATGTGGCACCTTAGAGGATCCTCAGTAATGTTTGCCGTAAAACCTGGATATAAAATATATATATATATAGGAAAATAAAATAAGGCAGTGATGATCAGGTTAATGAAAGGTAAACTGGACCAGAAACCAGGCTGCTTGGGATTCAGCTCTAACTCTCCAGTTATTTAGCAAATATCCTGATATAATCTTCAAGTGCAAGATACCTGAGAGCTTTTGGCAAATTTGTAGAAGACATAAAACAAGTAGATATGTTTTATAGTAATTATGAAGCAGGGTAGAGGAAGCAGCAGCTAAATATGCATGAATGGTATCAACACATCCAAGGAAGGTATCACAATTGGCCGTCCAGAGCCCTTGAAAAATTAGATGCAGTGGAGGATACGAGTGAGATGTGCAGCTGAAAATGGGATTTGTTGGGGTGCCGGGGTGGCTCACTCGGTTAAAGTGTCCGATTCTTGATTTTGGCTCAGGTCATGATCTTAGGGTCCTGGGATCGAGCCCCACATTGGGCTCCCTGCTCAGCACGGAGTCTGCTTGTCCCTCTCCCTCTGCTCCTCACCCCGCTTGCGGTCACTTTCACACTCTCGCAAATAAATAAATAAATATATAAATAAAAT
Organism: Neomonachus schauinslandi; assembly: GCF_002201575.2. Lineage (NCBI taxonomy): Eukaryota > Metazoa > Chordata > Mammalia > Carnivora > Phocidae > Neomonachus > Neomonachus schauinslandi. Next base: position 63,729,872 of record NC_058415.1, read on the forward strand.
CTAAAAAAAAAGAAAACGGGATTTGTTAAACATCTACATATATGGAACTGGGGACTCCATTACTAATCCCTTCCCCAAGTCCTACAAACAGAATGCCTGGCATCTAAGAATTCACCTCTAACAGAGCATAAAAAACTGACAAGTCTTCTCAAAAGAATGAGGGCAAAATCTTTGGGGAGAACAAGGAGGCTGACATATGTATTACTCCCTAAAGAAAAAATACTCACAGCTTCATAGTTAGGCTTACCCAGTCCTAAGCAAAACCAGATGCTGGCAAGCCCTTCAGGTATACAAAAATTTGCTAAGCTTTTCACAATCTCCCTCTTGAAGATTAAGGAATGCCTTTCTCCTTTGGGTTAGTGTGAAGAAAGCCACAAAAATGACCATTGTTCCCATTCTAATAACCTTACCTTATCTGAATAAATACAAAATAAAATTTTTTTGTTTTCTTAAACTCACTAGATTGCCAGGAATCTAAATGAATTAAACTCCAGTGAGTGCTAGGTTCCTCCTAGGAGAGAGGAAACTTTCTCTTCTACAAAGATAAAACAGCAAAAAAAGAATCCCCCATAAAGAAAAATAAGGAGAAATCAACAGAAAATTTAATGCAATTTTAATGGATGTGTGCGGGCTGGTTTGATAGATTAGAATTCTGAGAAACTCCAGCCAGAGTCCTTCTCCAAGTGCCAACTCTTAAGGATTTGGCCATGTGCTCTAGGACAATACATCAAAAAATGAGAGCAGAGACAGGAGCTGAGAGAAATCTGTCTGAGGCATTGCAGGTCTTTGTATAAAGCAAAGCAGCTAACTTCCAAAGGATGGGGAGAACAGTCAAATAGAGAGATTTCCCCAGGCTCAGAAAGCCAGGAGTGGGACTTCAGAGCAAAGAAATTTCCTTAGTGACCCTCTTTCTAGAAGAATTATAAATCAGAGAGAAATATCCTACAGTGAGAAAAGCTAGCAACATGGCCATAAAAAACCAAAAATATCTCCAGAAGTTCAGCAATGCTTAGATCCAGTTTCTTCTGATGAGAAGGGCCTAATCCCATACCCCAAAATATTTGAAGGCAGGGGTGCACTGAATCAGACAAAGCTGCAACAAAGCTCAGACCCAGCTCAACCACAGGTCAGATTGGTTTAGCCCTTAATTCTAACTTGCTGACAGATTAGGGCTTTGCTCTTTTCTTGAGGTAAATATTACTTATTCTAGTCATTTCTTTTATATGAAATATCTGGAGTATGATTTTAAAAATTACAAGACACAACAGAATCAAGAAAATTGACCCCTAATCATGATGAGAGCAAACAGTCCATAGGAAGACGCATAAACATAGCCAAGAGGGTGGAATGATCAGACAAGAACTTGGTTGTTGTGGGTTTTTTTGTTTTTGTTTTTGTTTTTTTTTAGAAGACATAGAGAGCACCCCTTCCCCTGCTTATGCTCTCTCTCTCAAATAAATAAATCTTTAAAAAAATCTTTAATATGCATACACACATATATGTGTATTTAAATGCAATTAAAAGACTTTAAAATAAAAATAATGTCTTGTGGGGTTTAGAAATATAATGACAAAAAGGTGGGTATGGAGTAAATAGAATTATACTGTTGTAAGATTATCATCTTACTTACTATTTTTCAAGCAACACAAGCTTATTTGCAGGCAGACCGTAACAACTTAAAGGTACTATTAAGAGCTCAGCTGAGCCCAGGGAGACAGAGAAAGCCAAGCAGCTTGGGTGTCAGAGTACTGATGAAAGCAGCAAGCCAAAAACAAGAGTCAAGCCTTTAATCACTTACTGTGAGGGAGAAAGTGCCTGGTCAGGACAAGGATTGAGAGTCTGAAGTCGGCAGGTCAGCCAGATGGGGGGGCGGGTTCACTGTTGAGGGAGCCCCAAAACAAGCGTCCAGCAGTTCTGAGGTCAGGGCAGAGCGAGGGGAAAGGCTAGAAGTAGAAAATAACTGGCTGCTGAGTCAGTGAAAGTGTCTTCAAGCATCCTCTCAGCACACATACCTGGAGAAGACTTCGGACCTTGAGCAAAGGCCTGATAGAGCTATAATGAGGGCTCCTGGGCAGGGAGGGCAAATATGAGAATATGATGGGCCTGTGTGACTAATGACTAGGGAGACCAGTAACTACGGAGTGGCCTGAGTCTTTGCTTCCAACTTTTTCCAGAGATTGCCATGCACTGGCTGTACCCCAAGTCTGGTGCTGGAAGGGCAGCATTCCACCATGATGCTTGCCAACTAAAGCCTTTGTAATTGCCTATAGTCAGTTCTGGAAAATCACACATAAGTTTTTAACCAAGAGCTAGACTTCTCAGGTACCTATTATATTCTCTAGAATAACACACACACACACACACACAAATATTTAAGTAACCCCAAAAGAAACAGGTGTTCCAGTTACTATGGCTATGTAATAAACCACTCAAAAACTTAAAAGTGTTCAACAGCTATTTATTATGCTCATATGTTCTGTGGGTTGGACATCAGGACAGGGCTCAGTGAGATCAGCCTCAGTTGCAAAGAAAATAACTTTTTGGAGACTACTAAACCAGCTCTCACAACTGTGTAAGACCAAATCCTTAATAGTTATAGATCAGGGGGGTGAAGGAGGCTAACGGAAAGACAATCATCAATTGATAATTTAAGCAAGTTCAGATCTGAAACTGCTATTCGCTATACCATGTGCAAATCCTTGTGCATTTTTAGAGAGAGGAGACTGCCTGGTAAGAATGGGGATGAGGAATGAACGTGCCAGCTTAATTATTCCAGAATAAGAAGCGAAATAGCGTGGTAGTTGAAGGACGGGTCAAGAGTTCGCTTCGTGTCCTACCTTGCATTCCTCGAGAAGCCTGCCTTGAGATAAGAACTGGTAAGCAAGTAGTGTACTTGGAGGGGTTTCCAGGAAACATGAGTGCAGATGAGCCACGGAAGTGTCCAATAAATGGTTGGTTGAGGGCTGAGTGGTGGGGGGAGGAAGGAGCCTTAATTTCCCACCACTTCCAGCCTGCCATGCTGAGAGGTAAAGTGGACTCTGGAGGCCCCAAAAAACTATCAGGCACAGGAATCCAAGGTCTGATATTGTGAGTCAGGCCTGTGCCCTAATGCCACTAGGGGAAGTATATACAGGCAAGGTATTGACGGTATCTGCTAACACTGTACTCTATTTTTAATGTGTGTGTGTTCAGAGGGAGAGAGAGATGGGATAGACACAGGCATGAATACATGCTGATGAGAATGAGCCTACAGAGAGACAAGTACTGAAAATGAGAATTTGATGGTGAATAAGACATTTTTCCCTGAAAAGCTTAAAAACAAGTGATTTTATAGCCCAAAAGTACCCTATTTCCCTTGTAAAAATATTCAAGAAATTGAGTATACGTAAGGCACACAGAAATACATGGCAGATGGGGCGCCTGGGTGGCTTAGTCGTTAAGCGTCTGCCTTCGGCTCAGGTCATGATCCCGGGGTCCAGGGATTGAGTCCCACATCGGGCTCCCTGCTAGGTGGGAAGCCTACTTCCCTCTCTCCCACTCCCCCTGCTTATGTTCCTGCGCTCACTCTCTCTCTCTCTGTCAAATAAATAAATAAAATCTTGGGGCGCCTGGGTGGCTCAGTCGTTAAGCGTCTGCCTTCGGCTCAGGTCATGATCCCAGGGTCCTGGGATCGAGCCCCACATCGGGCTCCCTGCTCTGCGGGAAGCCTGCTTCTCCCTCTCCCACTCCCCCTGCTTGTGTTCCCTCTCTCGCTGTGTCTCTCTGTCAAATAAATAAATAAAATCTTTAAAAAAAAAAAAATAAAATAAAAAAAATAAAAATAAATAAATAAATAAATAAATAAAATCTTAAAAAAAACAAAAACAGGGGCGCCTGGGTGGCTCAGTCGTTAAGCGTCTGCCTTCGGCTCAGGTCATGATCCCAGGGTCCTGGGATCGAGCCCCGCATCGGGCTCCCTGCTCGGCGGGAAGCCTGCTTCTCCCTCTCCTACTCCCCCTGCTTCTGTTCGCTCTCTCGCTGTGTCTCTCTCTGTCAAATAAATAAATAGAATCTTTAAAAAAAAAAACAAAAAAACACATGGCAGAGTCAGGAATGGAATTTATATCTCCAACTCTTAGTCAAATTCATTAGTAGTTCAATAAGACTTTATCAAGGGTCTACACTGTGATAATCACAGGGAGATTAGACACAGTCCCTACACTAAGTAAGCCTAAAGGTGTAGTCTTCCTTCCATACATTATCCATTAAGTTTCTACTTAAATATCACATGGATCAAGGAGTGTTCCCAAACAGAAAAAAAGTAAATGAAAAGTCATTAGCTTTAGTTCAACTTTTACTTCTTTTCAAACATCATCACTTTTTCCTTCATATCCCTGGTTTATTACATTTCACTACCAGAAAGCATTTCTGAATTGCGTAAATACATATGACCTTTAAGAAATATTTTCACATAGGGCGCCTGGGTGGCTCAGTTGGTTAAGCGACTGCCTTCGGCTCAGGTCATGATCCTGGAGTCCCTTGATCGAGTCCCACATCGGGCTCCCTGCTCGGCAGGGAGTCTGCTTCTCCCTCTGACCCTCCCCCCTCTCATGTGCTCTCTCTCATTCTCTCTCTCTCAAATAAATAAATAAAATCTTTAAAAAAAAAAAAAGAAATATTTTCACATAATGTAATTCTAACAAGCCATTCATCTGACATTAAAAGAAAAATCATCCTTCAAACAATATAAAAATAGGACCACAATTCAAAATCCCAGACTAAGAGAGTTTCTTCTGTAATATTCTAGGAAACAGTTTTTAGAAAGAGAAATATTAACGGAGATGGGGGAAGATAGAATAAAGAAAAGTCAACAAATAGTTTGAGTCATTCTCCCTCGGAAATATAAATTCTGGCTTGATATCTTCATAATCACAAGTCCCTATTGATATCTTTTCTAAACAAACTCCAACAGAGCACTTATCTGAGCACTCTTTCAACTCCATAGCTGAGGTTATAAATGAACAAAAAGACTATTTGTCTGCATGAACTGCTAAATTCCAAACACTGAAATTAAGAATCTATTTTTACTTCTCATTCAAGACCTGAGACTTTAACCCATCTACAACCAGCCCAAAAGAGATAGCCCTGATTACAAGCTAAAAAGTACCGGGATTTTTCCTCTTGAACCTTCCTTTCCCCTCAGTAAAGAATGGCACTATCTAGAGTCATCTTATCAGTCAAAACCTCAAATAGGTCTTTGCAGTCTAACCAAACTAATGAAGCACTCTCTCCCTCTCCAAAAAAATAAATAAAAATTAAAATTAAAAATGCAAATTTAAATCATGGGGTATACTTATACCTGTAAGATTGGCAAAAATTGTAAATTCTGAAAAGAAGAGTTGGTTAAGAAGTGGATCACCAAGACTCAAACCCTGCTAGAGGAATGAATGTAAATGGGTGCAATCACTTTAGAAATTTGGCATATCTATTAAATGTGACAATATGAATGACCTTTGATCCAGCGATTTCATTTCTAGAGATATACCCAACAGAAATGTGTGCACAGATGCATCAGGAATTGTAGACAAATATTCAGAGCAGCATTTTCCAAGATATTAAAAACTAGAAACAACCAAATGTCCATTAACAATAAAATAAATGAATAGATTTTGGTATTTTTTTTAAAATTATTTATTTATTTATTTGACAGAGAGATACAGTGAGAGAGGGAACACAAGCAGGGGGAGTGGGAGAGGGAGAAGCAGGCTTCCCGCCGAGCAGGGAGCCCCATGCGGGGCTCCATCCCAAGACCCAGGGATCATGACCCGAGCTGAAGGCAGACACTTAACGACTGAGCCACCCAGGCGCCCCTGATTTTGGTATATTTATACAGTAGAATACTACAAAGCCAGCATTAAAAATAAACGAATCAAAGCAATAAAAATAAAAGAATCGTAAGTACATTCAATAACCCTGGGTGAATTTGACAAACCTAATATTGAGTGTTAGATGCCAGTCATAAATTTATAAATGAATCATAAATTTATATATGCCAAAAAAACTACAGAACATACTTGTAAATTTTTAAACAAAAGCAAGGAAGAGATTACCAAAAGTCAGGATTGTAGTGAAAAATTATCAATGTACTTCACATTGATAGACTGCAAGTAAATGGATGAAAAAAAATATAGCATACAACACTAAGCATAAGGAACCCAAAGTGGCTTTATTAATGTCAGATGAATTGTATTTCAATATCAAGAGTATTAACAGAAATAAAAAAATAATGACAAGTTCATAAAAATCATAAATCCTAATAATGGATTTCAAAATATATGGAGCAAAATTTGACAGAATTAAAGAGAGAAATAAATAATTCCATAGTCATGGTTAAGATTTTAACATTCCTGTCTCAGCAACTGATAGAATAACTTGCCGAAAACAGTAAAGGCATAAATTTAAACAACACTATCAATGACCTTCACCTAATTGCTATTTATAGAACATTAAACCCAACAACTTCAAGCACACATGGTATATTCAACAAGATAAGCCATAGGGGCGCCTGGGTGGCTCAGTCATTAAGCGTCTGCCTTCGGCTCAGGTCATGATCCCAGGGTCCTGGGATCGAGCCCCGCATCGGGCTCCCTGCTCAGCTGGGAGTCTGCTTCTCCCTCTCCCTCTCCCCCTGCTTGTGTTCCCCCTTTCGCTGTGTCTCTCTCTGTCAAATAAATAAATTAAAAAAAAAAATGAAAAAAAAAAGATAAGCCATAAACTGTGACATAAAGTTAATCTTTTTTTTTTTTTATAAGATTTTATTTATTTATTTGAGACAGAGTGAGAGACAGCATGAGAGGGAGGAGGGTCAGAGGGAGAAGCAGACTCCCCACTGAGCAGGGAGCCCGATGCGGGACTCGATCCCGGGACTCCAGGATCACGACCTGAGCCGAAGGCAGTCACTTAACCAACTGAGCCACCCAGGCGCCCTAAAGTTAATCTTAATAATGCAAAAATGCTGAAATCAGAGTATGTTCTCTGACCATAATGGAATTAAATTAGAACTGAATAAAATATGTAGAATATCTTATTCCTTATTTATTCCCAAATATTTAAAATCAAACACACTTCTAATAATCCATGGATCAAGGAAGAAATCACATCAGAAATTAGAAAATATTTTAAACTGAGTGATAATGGAAGTACAAAATGAAAATATTTGTAGGATGAAGCTAAAGCTAAAAAAGGGAAATTTATAATTTTAGTGACTTATATTGGAAAAGCATCTAAAATCAATGGCCCAAGTCTTTACCTTAAGAAGCTAGGAAAAAAAAAAAAAAAAAGAGGAAAGTAAACCCAAAGTAAGTAGAAGGAAGGAAATAAGAAAAATATATTATCCATGAAATAGAAAATAAACAATAGAAAGAAATTAACAAAGACAAATTTGGTTCTTTGAGAAGACTGGCAAAATTGATAAACTACAACCCAGACTGATCAAATAAAAAGAATAAAATAACAAATACCCCAAATGAAAGAGGGCTTATCATTGCAGATCCCATAGACATTAAAAGAAAAATAAAAGATTATGAACAATTGTATGCCAACTAATTCGTCAACTTAGATGAAATGAATAAATTCCTTGTAAAATACAATTTAATGAAGAACTGTTTCAAAGTAAAGGAGATTAAGTAAAGGTGAGAACAAAAATGCAAAGCATGAACCAAGATTCGATCCTGCATCAGGGGGTGAAATTACTATGAAGGTCATTTCTCGGACATCGGTGAAATTTGAATATGAACAATGTATGATTAGTGTTACATCAGTGTTAAATATTTTGAATTTAATATTTCCTGAGTTTGCTACTGTACAACCAACATTGGAATTCTGCTGAATCAGAAGTTAAGAGACTACTTTTGAACTTAGAAATCATTCACGTAAAAATTTTAGGACTTTTGCACTGTGAAATAACCTAATAAAAATAAGATAGAAAAATAACTGCAGATAAGATTAAGTTCATGTGTGCAGGTATGACTGAGTTCAAGCTATCTGTCATTTAATCCTCTAGGATACACAGAACACATGCTAATGGGATTACAAATCAAAGAAGTAGGACAGGGGTGTCTGGCTGCCTCAGTCTGGAGAGCATGTGAATCTTAATCTTGGGGTCATGAGTTCAAGCCCTACCTTGGGTGTAGAGCTTGCTTAAAAAAAAATATTGCCAAAAGGATGACTTGAGATTAATATTTACAAAACGAAAAAACAAAGAAGCAGGACCAAGTTGCCCATTCCTAGGTTCAAGGTCAAGAAATTTACAGTGGAACGACTTCCACTTCTGATGAGTTTTATGGCAGACCAATACTCAAAGAACTAAAAAAGCCAGATTTTAAAAAATAAAAGGAAAGGCGCCTGGGTGGCTCAGTTGGTTAAGTGACTGCCTTCGGCTCAGGTCATGATCCTGGAGTCCTGGGATCGAGTCCCACATCGGGCTCCCTGCTCGGCAGGGAGTCTGCCTCTCTCTCTGACCCTCCCCCCTCTCATGCTCTCTATCTCATTCTCTCTCTCAAATAAATAAAATCTTTAAAAATAAATAAATAAAAGTAAAAAACTGGCAATAACTTAAATATCCAATTTCAGTTTATGTGCTGCCGAAGCGAGTAATAGCATATTGGTTGAAAAATTACAGTGATCCTCCCCACCCTTAATTTCACTTTCCAGTTTGAGTTACCTGTGGTCAACCCCCATTAGGAAGCAGACAATCCTCCTTCTGATGTAAATCAGGTCAATAGCAGCCTAATTCTACATCACAACACCTAGGTTATTCACCGCACTTCATCTCATCACAAATAGGCATTTTATCATCTCACATCATCATAAGAAGGGTGAATATAATACAATATTTTCAAAGATCACCTTCACGTAACTTTCATTACAGCATATTGTTAAAATGGTTCTATTTACTATTAATTATTGTTAATTTCTTACTGTGCCTAAACTATCATAGGTCTGAATGTATAGGAAAAAATATAGCATATATAGGGTTCAATACTATCCAGGGTTTCAGGCATCCACTGGGGACCTTGAAATGTATCCCCCCCCCCCATGGTTAAGAAGGGACTACTGTACCTAACATCCAGTTATGGAATATGTTATTAATCAAATTTGTTACTCTTAAGACTATCTTAAAGATTTTATTTGACAGAGAGAGACACACAGCGAGAGAGGGAACACAAGCAGGGGGAGTGGGAGAGGGAGGCAGGCTACCCACTGAGCACGGAGCCCGATGCGGAGCTCGATCCCAGGACTCTGGGATCACGACCTGAGCTGGCAGACGCTTAACAACTGAGCCACCCAGGTGCCCCAAGACTATCTTAAAATAAGTAGAAACACTCATAGAGTGAAGGGAACAGGACAATATGACAGTAAATTTTAAAATACAAGAAAAAAGTTTCTTTTCATTTGGAAATACGCCAGTCTGTTTAGTGATTATCTGAGTAGTAACACCGGAAATGGTATTTGTTGTCTTTCCCAAATTTTTAAAAATGTGCTTTTATAATCAGAAAAATGATGTTAAAATAAAAAAGAAGTCTATTTATGTGGCTTAAAATACATACTGTCTGTGCAAATCTATTTCTATTAATCCTGAATATTTTATTTTTATTTAAAGATTTTATTTATTTATTTGACAGAGAGAGACACAGCGAGAGAGGGAACACAAGCAGGGAGAGTGGGAGAGGGAGAAGCAGGCTTCCCGCTGAGTGGGGAGCCCAATGAGGGGCTCGATCCCAGGACCCTGAGATCATGACCTGAGCCGAAGGCAGACACTTAACGACTGAGCCACCCAGGTGCCCAAACCCTGAATATTTTATTACCAGGTTTTATGTAAGTATATTTACTGAGTTCAAAGGCCCAGCTAACAATAATTGAGAACTCTTTTGTACAGCAATCACTTAATTTTTTAAAATGTAAACCATTTATAATTACACCATGCTTGGTTACCTCAGTAAACAAGTTAGCAAACCCAATGTAACCTTTTCAGGAAAACTAAAGCTCATTATTCTGATAGATTTATTGTATTGGACTGTCAAACAGTGACACCTTCTAGTTATTGATGGATGTGCAGGTTATCTTGTCCACTAGCTCAACTTTCCAGGACCGCTGCTTCAGGGATGGTACTTTTCCCACTTTAATACTAGGGTCTAGGGCCATGTTACTCAAAACATGAACAGCATTGCCTAGGAGCTTTTTAGACATACAAAAGTTCAGGACCCACTCTTGACCTATGTAATCAGAATCTGCATTTTAAAAAGATCTCCAAGTAATTCATATGTGCATTAAATTTTGAGAAACACTGCTTCAGGTTACAAAGAAGTAATTTCTTCTGCCTTTACACCCATATGAAGCCTGGTTTTGCAGTTCTCCAGGTGAAACTAAGTGTTTTTCCACATTCCCTTTAGCATCTATTACTTCCATCATGCCCTTTGCACATTTTTCTGTGTTTCCAGATCAGAAGTAAAAGTTGTGTGGGAAATGAGATAATCAAATCCTGTAAGTTAAATTCAACTATTTCCATACTGAAACCTTCTCACATAGAAGGAATGTATCAGCCCTGATATTTAAGCTCCAGGACTTCAGAAACTTCTTAAGATCTTTAATGTACAGATTATTAAAAATCTGATTGTCTGCTGATGACATTTATAGGGTACAACTACAATGTAACCGATTTTATTAATATGCCAGAATTTATACACCCACCTGATTTTTGCCCTCTTCAAAGTAGTCACCCTGGAAAAGAGAATACATGCAATTTCCTTTGTATAAAAACTATCACTTTTCTTCCAGAACTATTAAATAGTCAGGATAATATACACGAAATTCCTTCTCCGTCTTACTACTCTCTAGCCATATCTAAAGTCTAAACAAAAATAATTCCTAATTTAATCACTTCCTCATTTAACATCTGTAGTTCAGAACTATCTGGTAACTAGCTATTTGAGTAATTCCCACAAATTGAGTATCTACAAAGTCTACAAATACCACCCTAGTGGACATCCACAGGTATTCAAAACCACTTTTAAAGTTACAGAAAAGGGGGCGCCTGAGTTACTCAGTTAAGTGGCCAACTCCTGATTTCAGCTCAGGTCATGAGATTGAGCCCTGCATCATGGGTCCACGCTGAGTGTGAAGCCTTCTTAAGATTTTCTCTCCCTCTTCCTCTGCACCCCGCCCCCTGCCCCACTCGAGTGCATGCTCCCTCTCTCTCTCTCTCAAAAAAAAGTGACAGAAAAGATAAAAGGTTGAAATAATCATCTCCTTTAAAGAGAGTATTCACTTAGACATAGAATCTGGATATCTCTTATTTAAAGAAAGTCACAGCACTTCACAGTTGGCATATACTCTAATTTTTTTCATTTATAATACTTAAATTAAGGAAATGACAGGGCAGAGAAGCAAATTTCACCTTTAAAAACATCAAAAACACACAACACTCTTCAAAAAATGTACTTTAATTCCAAAAGAGATTAATCTAGAATGAACACTATCATTTTCTACTATTTCTACTTGTGTAGAAAAGCAGTGAAAGAAAGAACTTGCTATAATAAACAACATAGATTTTTACATTTCTTTTATCCAAGTTTCCTATTTGTATTTGTACTATACATAATACCACCTTAGATTTAAGAGCCCTAACAGGATTAAAACATGTTTTCGCATCTATTATTTTATGCCTATGAAGAATAAAGGTCACGTCTGAACATATAATAGCCTCATATCTAAAGAACAAGTTTAATTACTGTGTCCTCCAGAGAAGGAAATTTTCATACATGATTAATGATCTGATTCCATTAAAAAAACAACAAAATTTCAGCAAATGTGAAAAAAGAAAATCCTGCTGTTAATTCTTCCACGGAAAAAGTGGGTTTAGAGAACAGTTCTGATCATTTTACATGGTAAAGTATCAAATCTAATAACCAACCCCTTGCTCAGGACAAAATGATTTCAACATTTCCTCTTCTGAACTGCTCAGTAACCCCAAGTGATTTTTAAATTGGGAGGCAGATTACTGGCAATAAGTTCATCAAATTTAGATCTATCATAGATAGGCACATTATAGAAATCAAGAACATCTCTGACCCTACACATCTGGTGAAGCCTGGAGTTGGGCACTGCATGGCCCAAGTCATCAGCTAAACGTGACAACAAACCAAATTTCAGATGACCATCTTCCAGGGACACATCCTGCCAATTGCTAGGAACAGATGAGCCAAAAATTTCTTTGACACAAGATTCCACACGACTCTGGAGATCTTCAGGTGGTATGTATGTTCGGCTTCGTAAGGGTGGACACACCAAAACAGGTTCTTTCTTCACCTCTTCTACTGTCTCAGCCACCACTGGCTTTTTCTCTTTTCTGGAATGATCAAAAACAGATATGTGAATCTTTGGTTAACTGCACTAATGTAGCTGACAAGCTGACGAACACCAGACCCAACCTTACCTATCTATCTAAATCAATAAATAATATGCACACTTACTACTTTTCCAGGCACTGTGGAGAGAATAAGATAGGTATCCGCCTTTGGAAGCTTATAACTGAATTGGGCTGGTACACACAGAAAAGAAAATTACAGATTTTACATGCTCTAAGAATTCCAAGAACAGGAAGAGGTAAATCATTTGCCTGGAATTCCCAGTTTCTAAACCCAATCCTACCTCTCTAACCTCATCTCCTACTAATCTCCTATATACACTCTATGCCCTACCCAAACTAAACTACTACATTCTGTTTCCCTCTTTCCTGGTGTCATGTGTTACCTCAAGTTATACCCTATTGGAAATGCCTAGCTTTCATCTTTACCTATAGAATATTTTCTTTTTAAAGATTTTATTTATTTGACAGAGAGACAGCGAGAGAGGGAACACAAGAAGTGGGAGTGGGTGGGAGAGAGAGAAGCAGGCTCCCCGCTGAGCAGGGAGCCCGATGCGGGGCTCAATCCCAGGACCCTGGGATCATGAGCTGAGCCGAAGGCAGATGCTTAACAACTGAGCCACCCAGGCGCCCCTTAACCTATAGAATCTTACTTTAAATCCTAGAACAGACCTTTTCTCTTCCAAGAAGCTTTACTTGATTTCCCCAAATATAACTGTAAATAAATTCCTCTGATCTACTATAGCACTTTATATTGCTTTAACAGCATATCACATCCTACCTGAGTTTTAATTTTTTTACATTCTACTTCTCTTACCAGATCAGGGTTTCTGAGCCCAAACACTGACATTTTGGACCAAATAATTCTTTGTTGTAGGGGACTATGATGTTCATTTTAAGATGCCCAGCAGCATCCCTGGCCTCTATCCAGGGTAGGGTAAATGCCATAGCATTCCTGTCCTCAAGTCATAACCAAATGTCATTGCCAAATGTCCAGATGGGCAAAATTATCCCTGGTTAAGAACCACTGTACCAAATTATAAACTCCTGTTTTATTTATTATAAAGACCTGTTTTATTGATTTGGGGTCCTTTGAAAACTGCTTGAATAACTACTACTGAGTACATGGGCCAATGTTAGGAAATCTACTTGATAACACTACTTCAGGGCTTACTGAAATATCAGTTCATGACCTGACTCTTGTTTTCCATGGAGTTGGTATCGGACTGGGATTGGTCATCCTTACAGAAATTGGAGGCAATGGAATAAAAAAAGAAAGAAAAGAAAAGATGTCTGGCCATGAATATGGTTTGTAGCACTATTTCCCTTTGCCTACTCAAAGACTCTTCCAGCAATTTAGCCCTCATTCTGCATCAATTCTTTATCAATTTCTCTCTACTTACTACAGTATTCCCAGGGCACACAATAGGCTGCTGTAAAAATCTCCCATCTTCAAAGAAAAACAAAAATACCCCCTAGACTCCATGTTCCTATCCAGTTTCCCAAAGAGTTGTCTACATTTATAATGTCTACTTCATCACCTCCCATTTTCTCCTCAAACTACTCCAGTCACATTTCATCAGAATGAAATGTATCCATTCCTTCCATCTCAGTAATCTCGTACACTGCTCTAGTTTTCTACATAATTTACCACTTGCTGAAATTATATCCTACGTTTTTTTTTGCCTCCATCAGAAAATATGCTCTATGAAGACAAATATTTGGTCTGACTTATTAACAACTGTATCCCTAACACCTAAACAGCTGACATTTAGCAGACATTCTATAAATTTGTGATGAATGAGTGAATGAAACAAACCTGAAGAAGATCTGAGATAATACTACTAACCAAAAAAAGAGGGGAGGCTAATAAATCCATGAACAGATGACAAAAATCCTTCCGGATGGAAAGAGTTTTTGCTTGAAACCTGAGGGCATAAATTGCTCCCTGAGGTTCCCACAAGTTTTGATGTCCTAACACTGAGTCAAACAGATTTACCTTCAAAATGTTCCACATGGTGCTGTGGGAAAAGCAGGAGATGGGGAGGCGTCAAAGACCTGGGTTCTGGTTCCAGCTCTGCCATTAACCTGCTTTTGGCAAAATACTTCCTCTCCACGGAGCTTCAGTTTCCCCGTATGTCAGAGCTCTGAGAAGGGACTTTGGTTCGCTACTGTAAACTACTTAGGGAAATGCTGGCCCAGTCCTGGCGTTTAATAACTATCTGTTGAGTGAATCAATGAATGAACAAATGAACAAAATGAGGCCACACTTCGTTTCTGAATCTTCCGTGTGAAGAAATATACCGCGCAAATGAACTTAGTTTACCGAGCGCTTTCACGTTCATGTTCTATGTTGCTCGTTCCAAACGAGTCATTTGTTTCCAGACACCGCACTTGATGCCTGGAACACGTGGTCAGTACTGCTTGCTTAATAAATTAATGAGTGAAATGGGAGGGAAAGAGAGCGGTATCTCCGTGATGAGAAAACTGAGGCCTAGACTGGGCCCCACCACTCCAGGAGACCCGCGCTTACACTTCTGAACTCCGAACCATAATCCAAGCGCAGGACCCGGGTCCCGTCTTAATAGCATGACGCTTTTGAATTCGTCCTTTCATCCTCCTCAGTTTCTCTCCTTACTTTCCCTGAACGAGACCCACCATCCAACCTTCCGCTTTACCTGAATCGAGACCAAAAGTCTCTGCGTGGTGCCCCTAAGACGATCCACGTGAGACCTCTTCTGGTAACGCCATACACTGACAGTGCCGCCATCTCGGAGGAAAGCTGCGTGATAGAGCTCTGCCCTCAGCTGGCAGTGACGCGCCAAGACCAGCCAGTCAGGTGTAAGCTTAGTGGTAGGTGTTCCCTTTTTCCTGTTAAGCGTCCCCAGCTTCTCCCGCCCCCTTTGCATGCCGGGAAATGTAGTCCGGTGGCCATTGCCGGCGGAGGCTGGACCGAGGCGTTCTCTCAGAGTATGACGGGAGTTGTAGTTGGGGGGCGTCCCGGGAAGGTTCCGGGTGACGCCTTCTGGTCCGGGGGCGGGCGGTCATAGCGCTCTTTGGCTGAAAGGAGGAGGAACTGGCAACCGGGAGGAGGCTCTAGCGAGGCCTTGAAGGCTGCGCAGATAGGCGGGGTGGGAATTTGGGGTTGGGGGACGGCCAAGTAGCGCGTCTGATATGCTGCTGGGGTCGTGACCGCTCGGGGACCGAGGCAGGACCTGGCCAGACCCAGGCTGGAGGCCTCGTCTTCGTCGGGCCTAATTTCTAAAGGCTGGGTAGGCCTCACGAAAGGCTCCTATTCGTGCGACCGCGCGGGTTCCTGCCCTGATTTTCTGTCCGGGAGATGGCCTCCCCGAGCCCCCCGCCGGAGCCAAAGGTAAGTCGACCTTCTGGGTACTCCGTTCTCTCGCCACTACCCGAGCTAGGCCGCGCCACCGCCCCCCCACCCCCCCACCTCCCCACCTCCCCACCTCCCCACCTCCCTGACCGTGGTCTTTTGGGCCAGCGATTGCAAGGAAGTACCCCGTAGTGCTCTGGATTGTGATTCGCGACCAGATCGCCCACTTGGCTTTTTTTTTTTTTTTTTCAAGAGCGACTTGGTAAATCAGTTGAAGAAAATTAGTAATGCTCCAGACAAGCGCTCTCATTTGTGAGTTCTTACAGATGAGGCACCATTTTTTACCTTCCCCCGTGTCTTGTGCTCCTGTCACGATGCGTGAACCCAAGGTAGACGCTTAGAGAACTTCATGGAATTGAACAGGGTTCCAAGCCAGTGCGGAGAGAGTTGGAGCCGGGCAATGAGGTTCAGGAAACTTGGGGAGTTTGGGGGCAGCTTACTAGAATAAAAATGTTAGGGTATAATTATTAAACCAGAAAAGCTCTATCGTTAGGACCATCACTACTGACAAGATCCAGTTCAGTTATCCTCTAGTTTGAGGTGCCTGTTTGTTACAGAATTGGGCCCCATTTGGAACTCTTGGTTATCATGTTCCTTCTAGCCTACCCGGCCCTGATAGGTGATTGCTTCTAATACTTTCAGTGGTAGAATTGTCCTTGAGACAACAAGAACTGACTACAGAAATCGTACTATTTCAGGGGTTGCTGACATTTGAGGATGTGGCTGTGTTTTTTACCCAGGAGGAGTGGGATTATCTGGATCCAGCTCAGAGAAGCCTGTATAAAGATGTCATGATGGAGAATTATGGAAACCTGGTCTCACTGGGTAAGAATCTTTTGTTTCTCTGATTAAAATATCTAAGAGGCTGTAAGAAATCAGACTCTGAGAACACTTGGACCACTACCAGTACCAAAACTGCTTTATTCCAAAGTTCTGATTCGAAACTTTCAGCCATTAGTTGTGTCCATGACTGTCATCCCTAGCATCCTTGCAATAACCAAATACATGCCTTTCTGACTTCTTATCTTCATAATCTCATTCCCATATTGCTCTGTACTTTCCCTCCTGGCTCATCCTCCCACTGCTTTCCTCCCACCCCTTTTCGCTCTGCCTTCTGGAGCCCCTGTTCTTCTTCACATAATGTTCCTTACCCCTCTTGGCCTTAACTGAAAACTGGCACTTTCCCAAGGACACCATTTCTTTGGCAGAGGCTGCTTTTTCTCCCACATCCTCTTTTTTCCCCCTATCCTTTCTCTCAAGGCTAGAAGGGAGAAGTTACTGTTCTCCTGCCTTTTCAGTGCTATTCCCAAAGTATTAGTTTAACCCTTTAAGCAAAATCTCTCTCCTGGGAGGCCTCAGTGGTCTTGCTCTACCCACTCAATTCCTTTTCACTATCATCGGTCACCATGTCTTCGGCCCTCACCATGGATTTTGTCACATTTCAGAATCTTCTCTATGCTCACCTATGCCATGAGTGATGTAGTCATTACTTAAGCCTCACTATATTCCCTGACCATATTCTCTTCAGGGACCTGGCTTTCCTTTTTTGTTCAACTCACATCAGTGATCAAACCCTCAATTTTGTCAAAGCAGGCAAATCTTTAACCCCAATATCTTACTCTTTGAAAATTATTCAGGCATTATTAATTATTATTTTAGATTAACTGAACAGGGGTGACCGAAACAGACATGATCTCTGCCCATGTGGAGCTTACTCTAACTTCTTACCTTTCTACCTCTCCTGCTCCTTTCCTCCTACAACTACTTATTCTTAATCATGTTTCCTGTTCCTTGACTTCTCCTTTTCTCTCCCCAGATTATCAGTCCTCTCCTAACTTCAACCTCCTCATCTAATCCATGGACCTGCATGTGAATTATCACCAGCATGCTCTCTTGCCACTTTGTCATTGTGCTCTACGCATTCTGCAAATTTCAAATTCTGTATTGGTTATAAAATCTGCCTTTTCTCCTACCAGAGTTGCTAAACACAGCAGGAGAAATTCTTTAACTGAAAGGATTGATGCTCTGTATATATGTATGCATGGCTTTTCTTATAGTCTGCAGTGGGTTTTTACATCTCAGCCTATTTTTTATCATTGATTTGCTCATTCCCTTCTTCCTTTATAAAGGAAGATTATAAAATAAAGATTTTATTTATTTATTTGAGAGAGAGAGAATGAGAGCACATGAGAGGGGGGAGGGTCAGAGGCAGAAGCAGACTCCCTGCAGAGCAGGGAGCCCGATGTGGGACTCGATCCAGGGACTCCAGGATCATGACCTGAGCCGAAGGCAGTCGCTTAACCAACTGAGCCATCCAGGCGCCTCCCTTCTTCCTTTAATGACTAGTCCAAAAACTAAAAAACTTTCCTTGGGTCCATCACTCAGTAGTGGACCTTACTTTCTGTTTCACAGAGAAGATAGAGGCTACTAAACGTGAACTCTCAACTTTTCTGCCCTTCACGGGCATGCTTAAGACTGCTCCCGTTTCCTCACTTCTCCAAGAACTTATCCATCTGTAATCTTTTTTTTTTCCCCCTTACAACTTTAGTCTCTATTCCTTCTGCCCTGGTACCTTTATTTTGATAATAGGTATGTTTATGACTCTTCAAGTTGGGGAAAGGAGAGGGGTGGGTGGTGATCCTTTGAGCTTGCTGCTCCCTGTAACCTGCTCCTCATTCACCTAATAGCCAAGTTTTTGTAAGAGTAGTTAATGAGTGTTTTTGTAGTTTACCTTCCATCATCTCTAAGCCCCTTTTCTTGCCTCTGCCATTACCCTTAAATTATTTAACATTGGTCTGTAATAACCCAGTTGTCAAATGCAGTAGACCCTTTTTTTGGACCTTATTTTATTTCACCTCTCTATAGATATTTGAAACTCTTTATTGCTTCCTTCTATTGCCTTGCATTCTCACACTTCCTCTCAGTTTATATCCTTTCTTTGGCAAAGCTTATCTACACTCAGATCATCACCTACCTCTATGTGATAAGTCCCAAATCTTTACTTTCACCTAAGAGAAGCAATTGGAGCTTAACTGCCTAAGTAAAAATCCTGGTTCAACCACTTACAAGCCTTGTGACTATGGGTGAATTACATAACCTTTCCATGCCTGTTTCTTTTTTACAAAATGGCAATAATAATAGCACTTACCTCTTTGGGTTACTGAGTTAATATGTGTAAAGTACTTAGGACACTGATTGGCATGTAGTAAGTGTAATACAAATGTTGATTGCTGTCATTGTATTCGTTATTTTCTCTAAGAGCTCTAAAATCTTTGTCATCTTTTGAAGACCACATAAATAACTCACACCTGGCAAATTTCAAATAATCCATTCAGATCTCAAGAGCCTCCTCTTTGGAATTAAGTACTCCTTTTTCTGTGCTACTGTATACACTTCTGTTGAATTTATCACACTGTACTCTAATCATTCTTTATGTTATTTCTCTAATCAGACTGGTTTCCATGAGGACAGTAACTATATTTTTTTCATTTGATTTCTCCAGCACTTAGCACAGAGCCATATATATTATATGCTTAGGACAGAAGCATATATATTATATGCTTCTAAATATTTGTGTAACGGAATGAATGAATATACTCAAGATTCATACCTCTTGACTAGATTATTGCATTAATCCATAAACTAGCCCCTTGCCTCCAATCTCCCTTTCTTTTAATACATTCTATTTACTACCACCAAAGTGATTCTGTTAATTAACTGCTTACAATTTACAATTCCTGATAGCCTAAAGGATAAAAATCTTAATTTCTTGTTGTACCTACTAGGGCCTCTCTAAATAGGCCCTGCCTGGCTTTCTAGCATCATCTATTATTTTTGCACACCACTTCAATCTCCAGCCATATCAGCTGCTGATTTTTTTCCCCAATATGCCATGGTGTCTCTGAGTCATTGTCAGCTTTATCCACACATATGGTATCCTGGCTGATAGAACCAGGCAAATGCCCAGCCTTGCCTGCCCCTACTACTGTAAAATGTGAGTGCCATATGGACGAAGGCATGGCAGTGAGCCCATCTGTGATCTCCTTTCAGGCTCTCATTTTAGCTGAACTACAACTTTTTATCAGTTATTATTTCTCCCTCCACAATCTATTCATCTGTAGACTCTGTCTCCACTCCTTTGATGAGAGCCCCCTTGGTGAAAGATCACTGTTACTTGATTTTTTCTAATGTAGTGTTTTCCTGCACGTCATCTTGCTGCTTTACTTAGTACAACTCTCTTTCAAATTTAATTTTGGTCCTTTATTCATACCTTTCCTTTCTATGATGATTTTTCTTTAAACACTTTAGTAACTCTGTTGATAATACAGCTGACAGCTTAATCTTAGTTCTCAGTCTTTCAGTTCTTTCAAATGAAATGGACTTCTTCAGTTTGAATGACTTCTTTCTAGTCTACTTGAGCCATATTGGACCTTGACAGCATTGGGAATTGCTGCTTCTGTAAGATGTTAAACTCATTGTTTCTTTTCTTATAGTCTTTTCTCAATTATTCAACTACTCATACATTCAATAAATAGTTAATCAAGCACTGTGCTAGCACTAGGAATGCAGATTCTTCCCCATTCTCTCATTCTTTTACCAAAAAACTGTTCTTTCTGTACTCTTTTGGATACTGGGGTTGGCAGCTATGGTCAGTCCACAGGCCAAATATGGCACACTGTTTTTATAAATAAAGTTTTATTGGAATGTAGACATGCCCATTTTTATGTATTATCTATTACTACTTTCATGCTGTATTGGCAGAGTTGAATAATTGCGGTAGAGACCATATGGCTGACAAAGCCAAAAATATTTATTGTCTGGCCCTTTTTAGAAAATGTGTGGTAACTCTTGTTCTGTCCTAAAGTTTAGCCAATTCCACTTCACCATTTCCTTGCCTTTTCTATCTCTCTGCAGCTACCATATTATTAAAACTGATTAAAGAGTATAGAAATCAACTCAAACTAGCTTAAGCCA
The DNA here is from genome assembly GCF_002201575.2 of Neomonachus schauinslandi. Lineage (NCBI taxonomy): Eukaryota > Metazoa > Chordata > Mammalia > Carnivora > Phocidae > Neomonachus > Neomonachus schauinslandi. Next base: position 63,750,643 of record NC_058415.1, read on the forward strand.
ACACGAGAACTTATTGTAGGGACAGAGGTGGCACACAGAATATATGAGCATGACTGCAACTGGATGTCAGAAAAGGATTAAACCCAGGGGCATCTGGGTGGCTCAGTTGGTTAAGCATCTGACTCTTGATCTTGGCTCAGGTCTTGATCCCAAGGTCATGAGTTCAAGCTCCACACCTGCCATGGAGCCTACTTAAAAAACAAAAACAAAAACAAAACTACACCCAGAAATTGGATCGCTCAGGAAGTCAGGAATGAACTCTGTCTTTGCATTCTGTTTCTTTCTTTTTGGTAGAGTAGTCTTTCCTCCTCATATCCACATGCTTCTGTCCCTATAGCTTCTGAGTTGATAGATTACAATTCTAGTCATGTTGGAATAACTGCCTATTTCAGTTTTAATTCCAAATTCCTGGGAGAGATGCACTTTTGAGTCAACTCTCTACTCTAGACAAATTAGCTGTATGATCACAGGATGGGAACATAGAATACAAGCATGGCAGAGACCACAGAAGGTGATTTTACCTACCAAGCCCAGATCTAATGGATAGTCCTTTCTGTGCTGCTCTGTGTGGAAGCCTGAACTCACTTGTTTTCTTTACCTGTCTATCTCTTTGACCTATTTATTTTCATTCCATTGCCTCTCTGTTTAATTTACTTAAGCAGTGTATTACATTTTATGCCTGGTATAATAAATCATTCTTTTATATTTTTTAGGATATATTTCCAGTTGAAATTTAGATTCATTGGGGTTTTTTATTCATTCATAGGATTTTGATTGGAATACAGTTGGGTTCATAACTTGGTTTAGGAAGAATTAAGATCCTTATAACATTGAATCTCTTTAGCAGTTTGCTTGACTCTGTCTTATGTCCTTCAGAAAATTTTTATGGCTCATTTTCATGGCTCTCATACAATTCTTGTAAGATTTATTCCTTGTTTTATGGTTTTTATTATCATACAAGGCATATTTTATTTTTCTATAATATTTACTAATTGGTTACTCTTGGTAGTAAGTACTTACCACTACTTACTTTATATCTTAGTTTTCTTGTTGCTATTATATTTCACTTAATTTTTTTAGAAATTTTACATAGACATTTATGTTGTTTGCAAATAACAATAATTTTGTCTTACTCCTTTGAGTAAAACCCCTGGAACAACAATACTGGGTAAACATTATAAGGAGACTTGCCCTTCTCATAAGGAATTTACAGGCCCATAGAAGAGATAAATACATTGCATTCACAGTGCATATAATAGCTATAATGCAGTTATGGATGAGGGCTGGTGATAAAAAACAGAACACCTAGGTCTGCCTAGTGGACTTAGTGAAGGCTTTGTAGAGGAGCTGTTGCTTTGAATTGAATCTTAAAGAGAAACCAAGAGTTTGCCAGGTAAACAATGTTGGGGGACATTTAGTAAAATGAGATGTGCAAAGAAATGGCATAAAAGAGTAACATAAGCAATTTGCCCACTTCCACTGTGAGAGAGTGGGTAGGAGGGTGACTTGAGGTTTAGAGAACCTTTCGTGAAGTGCTGAGTATCATGGTGTAAAGAGCTTTGATTTGCTCTCACAGGTGTTGGGAGTACTAGTGAATCTACAGGTGGTGATGTGACTGGAATTCCATTTCATGTACATCTCTCTGGATGCAGTGAAGTAGATATAGTGTGGGGAGAGTCTTAAAGGCTAGAGTGAAGGATTATTAGATGGTTTTTGCATAATCCAGGGAAAACATGGAAAGAAGGTAGATACTAGAGAGTTGAATCTTTGATTTTGGTGATTTTTTACCAATAAGAAAAATGGAGAAATCTAGGATGATTTTCTGCTTTGGGTAATGGATGAGGATGCCTCTCAAGAGAAGATAATTAGAGGTGGAGACATACATGACTGCAAATGATGATGATCCTGTTAATTGTAAGCCCTTTTTGAGACAGGTAAATGGCAATATCCAGAGTATATGTAGAGGGCAAGGTAAGAATGTAAATATGGGTAACAGTAGCCTTCAACAGTTAATGAAGGAAGAGAAATACATGAAGGAAATTTATTAGAAAAGGCCAAAGAAGAAGTAGGGAGGGAACTAGAAGAATATAATGGCATAGAAATAAAAAACAGATAGTGTCAAAATGGTCAACAGTGTCAGCTGCTGGATAAAGACTGAAAATGTTCATTGTATTTGTTATTCAGGAGTCATTGGTGATTTCGTAGAAGCTTTTCTAGATGCTGGAAACAGAAGCCAGATTTCACAGTAGGTTATAGGGGAAGAGGTGGGCATGGGAAACATACCTGGGAAATGGAAACCTACAGTGTTAAGATTTTATTTCAAAACTTAGATTTCAGGGGCACCTGGGTGGCTCAGTCGTTGGGCGTCTGCCATCAGCTCGGGTCATGATCTCAGGGTCCTGGGATCGAGCCCCGCATTGGGGTCCCAGCTCCACGGGAGGCCTGCTTCTCCCTTTCCCACTCCCCCTGCTTGTGTTCCCTCTATCACTGTGTCTGTCTCTGTCAAATAGATAAATAAAATCTTAAAAAACAAACAAACAAACTTAGGTTTCATTAAGAGAAGGATTTCAGGTTCGAGATAAAATTGGGCATATTTATATGCTGAGCGTATTTGTATGTATGTTGGCAATGGAGAACAGATGGAAGAAAGAGGAAGCAATGGTAGTCATTAAACAAGTGCTCAAGAGACACATGGGATCAAGAGAAGGTAGATGAATTAGCTTTGGATAGGAATGGGATATATCTTCATGTACCATTGCAGATAATTTTATAGGCAGGGGGGCAGAAAGTTGAAGGAGGGCGCCTGGGTGGCTCAGTCGTTAAGCGTCTGCCTTCAGCTCAGGTCATGATCCCAGGGTCCTGGGATCGAGTCCCACATCGGGCTCCCTCCTCTGCAGGAAGCCTGCTTCTGCCTCTCCCACTCCCCCTGCTTGTGTTCCTGCTCTCGCTATGTCTCTCTCTGTCAAAAAAAATAAATAAAATCTTTAAAGAAAAAAAAAAAGTTGAGGGAGTTCTCTCATCCTTTTTCATTGTGTGAAAGAAAGCAGTCCACTGAAGTGAATTTAACAAACAATACTGTTAGGAGCGTAAGCAGAAATAAAGTTTCTACTAATTTCTTAGGGAATAAGAGAAGTTTTTTTGGAATAAAATAACTTATTGACTGATTTGAGGTAAGTGAAAAGAAAATTCAGAGGTGACTCCAAAGGTAGAAGATTAGAAAATTGAGAGAAAAGAGGAAGTCTAAAAAAGAAAATTGTTTAGGGCCAAATAGATATATTTGGTACTGATCAGCTCTTGTAGCGAAATTATCCAGCAGACAGTAAGAGGTAGAAAATCAGGAAAAAAGAGTCAGAGGCAGACTTGAGGGTTCTGTATGCCACTCTGTTTCATCAGAGACCATTATGTTATCTTTCCTTCAACGCATGCAAGATTTTCATTTCTCAGATGTCTTAGAGACTCTCAGTTGGAACTAAATGGTTCCAACTTGGGCTCTTGTATCTTTAGAAGAGTGAGAATCATATATACTTGAAGAACATGGTAGGATTTGTGGTAGGTAAGGGCATAAATTACCACAGACTGCTTTTTCTCTTTTCTTTCATTACCCCGACCGTGTTCCTTTGTATTTATTTTATTATGTCTTTCTATATCATAGACTCCTGTCACTCCAACCCATTATTTTATTTTTAAAACCATTTTGTCTCACTATAGGAACTGCTTTACCTAAATATTTTATCATATTATTTTCTCTCCCTAGTATACCTGTCATTCATTTTATTTGGTAGGGAACTTCATGTCTTATCTTTGAATCCTGAATCATTACACGATGCCTGGAGTGCTTTTGTCTGCAATCAGTAAATTCTTGTTAATGAATGAATTGTTGCTTCCCCTGCTTTGTTTTTGTTTTTTGTTTTTGCCTTTTATCCTTCTCAGCATCATTTTGTGTTCATGTCTGTCAGTTATTTGGCCTACTCATAGTCCAGTAATGCTGTCTTACCTCACATTTTCCTCAACCTACTGTTTTCTTTCTGCATCATCCTTTCTTCCTTGATAGAATACTTCATCACACCACTACTTGTTTTATTTCATTGTTTGCCCATCTTACCTTGCAAAATTGTCTGTTGATTTACCTGCCCTTCCTCCCAACTCTGCTTGCCCCTACTAACTCGTCATTTGCCTCATAAAAACACTCTTTTAGTGTGCCTGGCAGGCTCAGTCAGAGGAGCATGCGACTCTTGATCTCGGGGTTGTCAGTTCAAGCCTCATGTTGGGTGTAGAGATTACTAAAAAAATAAAAACTTAAAAGCTTGCTCCTTTGAAACACACACACATACACACACATTCTTTTCATACCTCTTCTTCAAGAAAAATATTTCATCAGATAACTAATAATAATTATATAGCTTGTATTCTTTGCCAGGTACTGTCCTAAATGCTTTATGTATATAAACTAATTTAATCTTCACTATACTGTGGAGTAGTCATCTGCATTTTATAGATGTAGTGGATTAATTTATATTAATCTTATTTTTCTAAGCATTTCTCCTTGCTAGCAAAGAGCCTGGCTGATCTATTTTCTGTTTATTATTCCAGATGTTTTGAACAGAGATAAGGATGAGGAGCCAACTGTGAAACAAGAAATTGAGGAGATTGAGGAAGAAGTAGAACCACAGGGTGTAATAGTTACAAGAATCAAAAGTGAAATTGACCAAGATCCCATAGGTAGAGAAACCTTTGAACTTGTTGGTAGGTTAGATAAACAGAGAGGAATCTTCTTATGGGAAATACCAAGGGAATCTTTGGCCCAGGAACAGAGAATGTTCAGAGGAAACACTAACATTATTCGTAAGAGACCAAACTCAGAAGAGAAATGCCATAAATGTGAAGAATGTGGAAAAGGTTTTGTCCGCAAGGCCCATTTCATTCAACATCAAAGGGTCCATACTGGTGAGAAGCCTTTTCAATGCAACGAATGTGGGAAAAGTTTTAGTCGCAGTTCATTTGTTATTGAACATCAGAGAATTCACACTGGGGAAAGGCCCTATGAGTGTAATTATTGTGGAAAAACCTTTAGTGTGAGCTCAACCCTTATTAGACATCAGAGAATCCACACTGGAGAGAGACCCTATCAGTGTAATCAGTGTAAACAGAGCTTCAGCCAGAGAAGGAGCCTTGTTAAACATCAAAGGATTCACACAGGTGAGAAACCCCATAAATGTAGTGACTGTGGGAAAGCCTTCAGTTGGAAGTCACACCTTATTGAACATCAGAGAACTCACACTGGTGAGAAACCCTATCACTGTACCAAATGTAAGAAAAGCTTTAGTCGAAATTCATTACTTGTTGAACATCAGAGAATTCACACTGGGGAAAGACCCCATAAATGTGGTGAATGTGGGAAAGCTTTTAGATTAAGTACATACCTTATACAACACCAAAAAATCCACACTGGTGAGAAGCCTTTTCTTTGTATCGAATGTGGAAAAAGCTTCAGTCGGAGCTCATTCCTCATTGAACATCAGAGGATCCATACAGGTGAAAGACCTTATCAGTGCAAAGAGTGCGGGAAAAGCTTCAGTCAGCTGTGCAACCTTACTCGTCATCAGAGAATTCACACAGGAGACAAACCCCATAAATGTGAGGAATGTGGAAAAGCCTTTAGTAGAAGCTCAGGTCTTATTCAGCATCAGAGAATCCATACCAGAGAGAAGACTTATTCATACAATGAAACCAAGGAAAGTTTTGATCCGAACTGCAGTCTTGTTATACAGCAGGAAGTCTACCCCAAGGAAAAATCTTATAAATGTGATGAATGTGGGAAAACTTTTAGTGTCAGTGCTCATCTTGTACAACATCAAAGAATCCACACTGGTGAAAAGCCCTATTTATGTACTGTATGTGGGAAAAGCTTCAGTCGGAGCTCATTTCTTATCGAACATCAGAGAATCCACACTGGTGAGAGACCTTATCTGTGCAGACAGTGCGGCAAAAGCTTTAGTCAGCTTTGTAATCTTATTCGACATCAGGGTGTTCACACAGGTAATAAACCCCATAAATGTGATGAATGTGGGAAGGCCTTTAGCCGGAACTCGGGCCTTATTCAGCATCAGAGAATACACACAGGAGAGAAACCTTACAAGTGTGAGAAGTGTGACAAAAGTTTTAGTCAACAGCGCAGCCTTGTCAACCATCAGAAGATTCACGCAGAAGCGCAAACCCGAGAAACCCATGAATGTGATGCTTGTGGCGAAGCCTTCAATTGCCACGTATCTCTTATTCAGCATCAAAAATTGCACACTACATGGATGCAGTAAATGTAGAGAAATATTCAAGCTCAGTTTGACTTGAGACTAGCTACCCAAGTGCAGTTTCAGTATGGTTCACCATGAGTCAGGTTTAGTGACAAAGCAAATTCTCCTTGGCCTCAGGCAAATGGTTTCTAAAGGTTCTGTGAAAGGTGGACAGCTGCCCACAGGCAGCTGAAGACTTCCATTACTCTTTGTTTTGATGATCATAAAGACTCAGTAATTTATTGAAGCATCTTTTTGTCACACATCTTTCAGCAGAGAGGTCAAACCCAGGTTCAGAGCACTCGGTATTATAATTAATAAAGGGACAAGGACAAAGTTGCATTGGTACAAGGGAGCTGAAGTTAGAAAACTAGAATAATTATTCAAGAGAGTCCCCTGCCACTATCATATGGTGGTTCATTCAGTTCCATAACATGTTTGGCAGTGCATGCCAAAGCCTAGTAATTAAGCATATGATTAAGTTTTCGAGGAAACAGAGCCCCAGTTTTTTTTCAAATTGATATCCAAAGATTTTTTTGGTCATTGCTTAAGAAAGCCAGTTGTTTGGCATGTGATTTAAAGAAGCAGTTCCAATGCCTTGTGGTTCCCAGATCTGTGAAATGAGTGGACCATTAGTCTTACATATAAAGATTATGTGAGTAATTAACAAATGTAGCAAAGGTGTTACCAAGGAACCTTTGGGAGTGCCTTTTTTCAAGATGGGCCCGAAAAAGTGGAGGAAGACACTTCTTTCTGTGCCCTCCCATCTGTGAAACATAATTGTAGTCCTATACAAATAACCTTATTCCTCCACTACCAGTAGCATGCGAAAGTGTACATATTTTGATTACCAAGAGTTGGAAATAAAAAGACCTGGAGTCTATACTAGGAAGCTGAGATATTTTGGTATTGCTTTGGTTTTTATGGTAACTAGACTTTGCATGCGATTTTAAAATCCTTATTTCTGGTTCTAGGGCTTCCCTTAGTTGATGGTTATATAAACCTGTTAATTCATCTGTTTAAATCATTAAACCTGTTTTGTTTTTTGCTTTGTGTAAGAGTTCTTTGTTATTTTCATGCAAAATCCTGTCAAATAAATAACTGTACTTAAAAATTAGAATCAAGGATTTTAAAGAAATTGCTCTCACTTGTTGTACTTGTGACTACAGGCATACCTTGGAGATACTGTGTGGTTCCAGACCACTGCAATGAAGCAAATACTGCAATAAAGCAAGTCAGGTTAATTTTTTTATTTCTTACTGCATATAAAAGTTATGTTTACACTTTTCAGTAGTCTAATAAGTGTGCAATAGTATTACGTCTACAAAAGCAATGTACCTGCCTTAATTTTAAAATACCTAAGTACCTATTGCTAAAAAGTGCTGATGATCATTCTGAGCTTTCAGTGAGTCATAATCACTAATCAGATTAGTGTAACAAATATAATAGTAATGAAAATGTTTGAAATATTGCAAGAATTACCAAATGTGACACACAGACACAAAGTGAGCAAATGCTGTTAGAGAAATGGAATCGAGATTTGCCTGATGCAGGTTTGCCACAAGCCTTCAATTTGTGAAAACATGCAGTATCTGCAGAGCACAGTAAAGCAAACCATAATAGATCGAGGTGTGCCTGTAGTGACCTTTTCTGGGATAGTTCAGTTAGGCTTAAATCCAGATTCTTTAGTTTCTGAGTGTAGAATTCCCAATCACCGGAGCTCTGTAATTCTAACTACCTAATAGTTTGAGCAAAACACCTCCCTTTCGTCTATATTACAGACATTCTGAACGTCTCCTCCACACTTTCATCTTCCCCTGAGAATACTTGTGTGTGCACATGGGAATGTGAAGGTATATGTGTAGAAATCGTGCTCCCTCCTATTCAAATTAGGTACTCGTAGTCAGCATACGGTTAACTTGTCAAAACAGAGTTTGTAGCCCAATGAAAAGTACAAAAAATAACTGAAAATGTGCTTGATGCCTCAATTATCCTCCTGCCTGAAATGTCCCGTTTTACTTACTCTCTACGAGTCATTCTCAGGCCAGCATCTCAACTAATAATGAGGTTCTTAGACCTGTTTTCAGTATTTTGAAAAGCCTAATGTGAAGTATGTTTTCCATACGTGATAGTTGCATGCACACTTAAGCATTGTGCTTTTTGCTGGAGTTGCATCTGTTTCATGTTTGGTTGTTGACCTCATCATAATGTGGGGACATGGTCATGTGAGATATTGGCTGGCTGTTGACCTCATCATAATGTGGGGACCTCATCATAATGTGGGGACATGGTCATGTGAGATATTCCTACTAAAATAACATAATTTTTAACATCCTTGGTTGTGAATGTGGAATGATAGCTCAAAACTCCAGTTGCAGTGAAACAATTCTTGATTATATATACAATTCATTGCTTATGTAAAGCATAGCCAAAAAGATTAACTTTTTTTTTTTTTAAGATTTTATTTATTTATTTGAGACAGAGAGAATGAGAGAGACAGAGAGCACATGAGAGGGGGGAGGGTCAGAGGGAGAAGCAGGCTCCCTGCCGAGCAGGGAGCCCGATGCGGGACTCGATCCTGGGACTCCAGGATCATGACCTGAGCCGAAGGCAGTCGCTTAACCAACTGAGCCACCCAGGCGCCCCAAAGATTAACTTTTTTAAAGCAAGGTTATTGCAGTGTTCATGGTAGTTTTCTAAGAGGATGGTAAAAGAACAGGGAGGCACATGAAGAAGAGGAGAGATGGAGAAAGTTAAATCTTTCAAGAGGAAATGATGCTTAAGATGAGACTAAAAGATGAGTACCAGGAAAAAACTGAAGACAATTATCAGAGGACCTACTAGCTACAGAGTGAGCCTCCCATTTGTGTGGTAATGGGCAAGTGGCAGGTGAGAGTTGCCTGCTAAAGAGAGAGGACTTTATGCTGCCAAAAATTGTGTGATAACATTTTCCTTGTATTTAAATTGTGTGTGTGCACAAGAGAAAGGGGCACATATTTCAAGTGTGCCGCTCAATTTCACAACTAAACCTATGTAACTAGCACTCAGCTTAAGAAATATTACTGGTACCCCTGATACTCACCTGGGTACCTTTCCAAAAACTACACACACAGCACATCTTGTGGTGCCTCCATTCTGGTTTAAGAGACAATGTGGAAGTGAATATGAGGAGAAAGTTATGAGTTCGTGTACTTACGAAGGCCAAGAAGTCTCATGCCAGCTATAAACAAGAACCATGAAAGCCAGTGGTATAGTTCAGTCCCAGCCCAAAGATCCAAGAACCAGGAGCACTGATATCCAAGGACAGGAGAAGATGGATGCCCCAGCTTCCCCAGGTGGAGAGTGAATTTGCCTTTCCTCTGCCTTTTTGTTCAGTTCACGCCCTCAATGAATTGGATGATACCCACCACCATTGGTGAAGTCCATCTTGACTCGGTCTACAGATGTAAATGCACATGTCTTCCAGAAACCCTCACAAACACAAGAGATAGTATTTTACCGGCATCCCTTAGCCCAGTCAAATTTAAACAAGTTAACCATCACAGTAGACAACATTTTATTTTTATTTATTTATTTTTAAAGATTTTATTTATTTATTTGACAGAGACACAGAGAAAAAGCAGGCTTCCCGCAGAGCAGGGAGCCTGATGCGGGGCTCGATCCCAGGACCCTGGGATCATGACCTGAGCCAAAGGCAGACGCCTAACAATTGAGCCACCCAGGTGCCCCCGCAGTAGACAACATTTTAAAACTAGGAGGTAAAAGGATCTTTGGTGGCAGCAAAAAAAAAAAAAAAAAAAAATTGAGAATCACTACAATGCTCCATTTCTCTAATTCTGATAAGTGAGGCATTTCATTTTCATCTGTCTTCCAAAAGAAGGATGTCATCAGCAAATCTAGGGGCATACACAGCATACCCAATTGAGCATAATATTTAATTTCAACTTTTTAAAAAAATCTAGACCAAATATTACAAGCATTTTTTTTGAAAGTCATTGTTCCTAATCAGTATTTTTTTAATTTTTTTATTCTTATGTTGATCCCCATACATTACATCATTAGTTTTAGATGTAGTGTTCCATGAGTCATTGTTTGTGCATAACACCCAGTGCTCCATGCGGAACGTGCCCTCTTTAATACCCATCACCAGGCTAACCCATCCTCCCACCCCCCTCCCCTCTAGAACCCTCAGTTTGTTTTTCAGAGTCCATCGTCTCTCATGGTTCGTCTACCTCTCCGATTTCCCCCCCTTCATTCTTCCCCTCCTGCTACCTTCTTCTTTTTTTTTCTTAACATATATTGCATTATTTGTTTCAGAGGTACAGATCTGAGATTCAATAGTCTTGCACAATTCACAGTGCTTACCAGAGCACATACCCTCCCCAGTGTCTATCACCCAGTCACCCCATCCTTCCCACCCCACCCCCCACTCCAGCAACCCTCAGTTTGTTTCCTGCGCCTAATCAGTATTTAATACCTTTCACCTTCCTTCTCTCCTTCAAATGTGTTCTGTGGCCTTGGGTGGTTGGCAGGAGTGGGTTGATTGATTTCTTTTTAATTAAGACCATCTCTATAACCATAATGCATGGAAAATAGAAGGATAGATACATTTACTTTACTGCACAAATAGTACAAGTTCCATTAACATGTATTTTTAAATACCTGTCGGGTGCTATGTTAATACTGTATTAGTTGCATAGTTGCTTCAAGGAGTCCTTTATCCTCAAGGAGACTTTGAGAAGTGAATAGTAAGCCATATGTACTCCACAGTGTAAAGAATGGGGGGAAATCGTGTAACTTTCCAAAATGCTGAGTCTTGATATATTTTGCAGAAATAAAAAAAGAGTATATCTCTACCTGTGCTATTTCCTGTCCAGGAGCCATGTTCTCAAGAACATGCTTCTCATGTTCAATGACTAAGGTAGCCCACATCACATGACAGTCATTGCATCCCTGGGACCAGGAAATGCATTCTGACTTCTTTAGCCTATAAAATGCCCCAGGGAAAACCAGGGCAGGACAAGGGAAAGTTGGAAGTGGCCACAGAAAGATGTTTGACCTTGAATTTTTTAAGACGGCAGGATAGATTTCTCTGACATCCGAGACCTCAGGCTACAGCCTAGTCCTGGTTGTTCTGAACTGCCAGAATTAGTGCTTAGAAGATGCTTTATATTTTGTTTAGAAGATGCTTTATATTTCACTATGCTGCCACCATACTCAAAGGGCTGAGTCTGTGCATGTATGTAAGCCTCTTTTTGAGAAATAGATGTAGAAGAATTGTGAATTATTTATCCCAGTACTTCCCTGTTGAGCTGCAATAAAACAGAGACTTGTTGGGTCTATTAGGGTGGTAAATAGCAACGTAACATGAGTTTTTGTTGTTATTTTCCCCAATCTAAAGATCTCATGTCCACTCACCCACCACCACCAAGAGGCTAGGCCCTATGCTGGATTTGCCATTCTACACACTTAGCTACTCCCAGCTTCCCAATCTCTTCTGAGTCCCCTACCTTCCAAAAAAATAATTTTAAGCACCATTCTTTTATCACATTATTTTCTGCTCAAGAATTATTCACAGGTACCTATTTCTCCTTACTTCAAGGCAAGACTTTCCATAATATCCCTGCCCAATCTCCCCTTCCCCTTCACTGTGCTGCTCCACTTGGCCTCACCCTATAATTTCCAACAGTGTCCTCAACATATACGATCTGTACCCGAGTCATAAATTTAATTCATCTTACACAGCCACTCAAATGCCTTTACCATTCTCCAAGAGCCAACTGGCAGGGAAAAAACATAATATTTATTCACAACTTATGTATCTGGCACTCAACATAAAATATTTCTAACCTCACAGCAACCTTATTTTACAGATAAGGAAACTGAGGCTTGGATCCCAAGGTCATATAACTAGCAATAAACTGTAACTCATCCCACGGTCTTTATAAAGCCCCTTTGATCCCAGCACCTCGCCTATGCTACTAATTTAGCACATTATTGTGTACCATTTTGTTTCCTAACTGTATCCTTGTCTTCCTCATCTCAGTATCTTCACATCGCTGAGCATACTGCAGGTGATAAATGAATACGTTGACTGATTTTATAAATGTTTATAGAGACTGATACCCAGCATTGAGTGACCATTTCAGGAGGCTTAGGACAGACTGTGTTACAACCTGGAAAACATACTTATTTGAGTAATGAAAAAAGAGCTATGACTGGCTGTGTTGAGCTTTGCCATTACTCCTGTCTCTTCATTCATCCTCTCTAGAAAATGGCCTTAGGGAATTGGTAGCACTACATGAGCCCTCTGGGCTCTCTTGAGCATAGATAATTCATTTTTACCCTACATGTGAGGTAGATACTGTTCTAAGGACAGGTCCACAATTCTTTGATAGCTTTGAGGGTGTATGTGTTTGAGAAATCAGAATTTTTCAGATTTTAGAGATTAAATATAGAGCTTATGCTATATATTGTATAACTCTCTCTGCAGGGTCTGAGTCAGCACCTAAAATCAGACACAGTAGCTCCGCATCCCATCACGTGGAATAAAGATGACAGCCTCAAGTAAGGTTCTGCCATCAAATAATTTGCTGTAAACTTAGGAGAGAACTTGGTTTTCAGACCTTTTTGGATTTCAGGATTGTGAAAATCACGATAAGGGATGTGAACCTGTTATTGAGATGTATTGACTCATTTAATCTCTCAGTAATTTGCAATGCTGTCCTTTTTTTTTTTTTTCTTGGAGATGAAGAAACACAGAAAGGTTGTACAGTCTGCCCAAGGTCACATGGCTAGTAAGTGGCAGAGCCAGCATTTGAATTTAGATTGTCTGACTCCAGAACCGCTGCTTTTTACCACCCCAAATACTGCCTTCCAAGAGGACTTTGCAAGTCTCACTGACTGGTGATGTGACCTTGGACAACTGCCTTGGTGCCCTGGACCCTGGGTCCTCTGCTGTTGCTGCAAGGAAATGTAGATGTCAGCTGGAGGCTTTCACCCCAGGAGGGCTAAATCAGATGGACTGGAAGTCCCTTCCTGCATTGCGTAAAGCCTGCTCCAAGATTTCTGCAAAGTTCTAGAGGCTTATATTCTCATTGTCACAGTTGGCTTCAGCTTCTGCTAAATTAATTCACATTATGAATCATTATGAATCATCTCAGGATCTTGTTTTTGAATAGCAGAATGTAAACTCATGTGAAACTCAGCTCTTCCTCTCAAGCAGACAAATGTCTTTAGATTGCTTGAGATTTCTCCACCTTCTGAAAAGTGCTTTATTTAGTCACCTCTCCCAGTTCCATATTGCCTTGGCTTCTCCCTGCCTACACCCTTTCCCATCCTTTCTCATTTCATCCTTTATCCTCGCTCATTTCCCTGCCCCTTCTCTCCCTACTCTCCTCCTTCCTCTTCAGAGCAAAACCAAATTCCTCTTTTATTCCTTCCAGAATTTAATAATTTTTTGTGACCTTGGCTTTTGATACTTTTGCCTTCAAGTTATCATCTTCTCCCAGTAAATTTTCTTACACAAAGACAGTTCTAAGAGTTCCTTGCCTTTTGCCCTCCCTTGATGCCCACCCTAAATGCTATCTCCTCCCACCTCTCAACCCCCAGTCAGTGGTATCTGTGTTTCTTGCTTAGCTACTTAAGCTTCATTGTGTGGTATGCAAATGTCATGCCTACCCTAAAGCTGAAACTTCTCTTAATTACCTTCAGTGCCTAGTACCAAATTTTATTTTTAGTAGGTGTTCAATAACTACTAGAATAAATCTGACGGGTGTACCAAAAGGTAGGAAGCCACTAATATATTCACTCAGTGATTAGACAGTTAATAGAATTTCAAGTCTATAGACTTATAACACTTGTCTTCATATTACCCTCCGTGGAGTAAAGTACTGGGGTTGAGATTTCCAAGACAACTGTAGTGCCTTAGTTGGGAAAATATATCAGATGATAGCCAGGACAATGCATTATGTTAATCCTCATCCCCAGTGAAATGTAATTTGGCCGGGATCAAAATACTTAAATAACTCAACCTTGGTTATAGATTCTCGCTAAAACCATAAATGAGAATCTAGGAGGTTTCTTTACAACATAGGCTCAGTGATGCTAAAGTAAGCTCTAGAAAAAAATTTTCTGGCAGCAGTGTTTTGTCACACCAGATATTACCAGTTTTAGGACAACTTAACCCATGGTAGGAGCTCCCCTGTTTGCTGATTGAATGAATGAATGAATGAATGCAGTAAAAAATGTAGAAGACCAGGGCACCTGGGTGTCTCAGTTGGTTAAGCATCTGAGTCTTGATTTTGGTTCAGGTCATGATCTCGGTGTTGTGGGATGGAGCCCCACATTGGGCTCTGAGCTCAGTGCAGCATCTGCTTGTCCCTCTCTCTCTGCTCCTTCCCCCCCACTCACACAACACACACACTCTCTCAAATAAATAAATAAAATCTTTAAAAAAAGAAGAAGAAGAAGAAAGGAGATGTAGAAGACCTACAACACTGGTGACAGAGGTTTTGAACACTGCCTGTTGCCCTGTCCTTACCTTCCTCCCTGGTCATGTGCCCATTATAGGAGGAGACCTGAATTCTAATCTCTCAGCTCTCAACCCCTAAACCCCTGTATGTGTGACCATCGGCGAGTAATTTAACTGCCCTCGGCTTGGTTATATCATCCTAGTAAAAGTGAAAGCCTCAGGCCAAATGAATACAGTTGTCTTTACAGAACTAATACAGGTATATGGAAACAAATACTCAAATTGTAGTAGAGACACATGAGTAAAAATCTTCCCCGTGCCTCATTCCCAGGTCTCTCTCCTCAGACAAAGTGCCTTTGGACTAATTCTGTCTTATTCCTCTAAATGCTATGTGTATGCCTCTAGTTCTTAATTTATCTACTCTAAGCAATATCATTTATCTTTGCACTCTTCAAGACAAAGAATTTAGTTTACTCCTTTTCTCCTATATTTAATTATACGTAGGAATATTTTAATGATTTATATCCATTCCCTTTAATAGACTTAAAGCACTATTTCTTTTTTTAAGCACTGTTTCTTAATCCATCAATTTTAAGTAGTATCCTGACTCCCCACTAAGTAAATGAATGTTCCCTTCACTTCTCTCTACATCTCCTCTTCCTTTAATTTCCTAGCTTGTCAGTGAAACCATTACTTTTTTTCCACCAAAATCATAATTTTTATATCGTACAAAATTATATTTAAATTCTCTTTTGTGTTGAAAATAGAGCTACCATATGATCCAGCAATTGCACTACTGGGTATTTACCCCAAAGATACAAAAGTAGGGATCTGAAGGGGTACGTGCACCCCGATGTTTATAGCAGCAATGTCCACAATAGCCAAACTGTGGAAAGAGCCAAGATGTCCATCAACAGATGAATGGATAAAGAAGATGTGGTATATATATACAATGGAATATTATGCAGCCATCAAAAGGAATGAGATCTTGCCATTTGC
Source organism: Neomonachus schauinslandi (assembly GCF_002201575.2). Lineage (NCBI taxonomy): Eukaryota > Metazoa > Chordata > Mammalia > Carnivora > Phocidae > Neomonachus > Neomonachus schauinslandi. The sequence goes on from NC_058415.1 coordinate 63,766,402, forward strand.
AACGACGTGGATGGAACTGGAGGGTATTATGTTGAGTGAAATAAGTCAAACAGAGAAAGACATGTATCATATGATCTCACTGATATGAGGAATTCTTAATCTCAGGAAACAAACTGAGGGTTGCTGGAGTGGGGGGTGGGGTGGGAAGGATGGGGTGACTGGGTGATGGACACTGGGGAGGGTATGTGCTCTGGTAAGCGCTGTGAAGTGTGCAAGACTGTTGAATCTCAGATCTGTACCTCTGAAACAAATAATGCAATATATGTTAAGGAAAAAAAAAAAAAGAAGAAGAAGAAGAAGGTAGCGGGAGGGGAAGAATGAAGCGGGGGAAATCGGAGGGGTAGACGAACCATGAGAGACGATGGACTCTGAAAAACAAACTGAGGGTTCTAGAGGGGAGGGGGGTGGGAGGATGGGTTAGCCTGGTGGTGGGTATTGGGGAGGGCACATTCTGCATGAGCACTGGGTGTTATGCACAAACAATGAATCATGGAACACTTCATCTAAAACTAATGATGTAATGTATGGGAATTAACATAAGAATAAAAAATAAATAAATTCTCTTTTGTAACTATGGTTGTCTTTAATGCTTTTTCTCTCGGTTAATTCTGAACATTGAAAGCCGCAATAAAGTATAATTATGTGAATTGTATTTCCTGCAAACCGAGGTAGTGTGCTCAGATGTACATAGGGAGTGGGTGTGTGTCACCAAATGTGGGTCACTTCACGAGGAACGCTGCGAGCATCATAGCCACACTGATTCTCCCATTACACTCTGCATGTTGCTTGAAATCATTTTACAGTGTAGCTTGCTTCCTATTATGAAGGGCTTTCATTTTAAAATATCCTCAGACTTGAAATTTAGCATGGTAGTTCTCAAATGTGGCTATACTTTGGAATCACCAAAGAAGCTGTTAAGAAACCCTGATATTTAGAGGATCCCACATCCAGAGTTTCTGATTTAACTGGGCTGGAGTGTGGTCTGAACATCTGGTGTTTACATTTGTGGCAGATGATTTCAATGAGTAGCCCTAGTTGAGGACCCTGACCATTAATGCCAGTCATGTCTAGTAGAGTCAAAGGTCATGAACTATACTGAGCCCTTTGGAAGCAGGAGCAGAAAGTAAAACCAGATACCAGCTGAAGGCTTCTAGAACATTTTATTTCTTTTTTGGTTGCAGTTGCCTCCTTCATAACCTACCACTGCTACGATTGTTGAATAAGACACACTTCTCCACACTCAGCTTCTGAGGTGGTCATTACTCCAACGGAGAGCTGGTTTTGTTTTCAAGTCTATTCTTTTCTTGGGTGGATACTCTGGGGCATGGGGAGCTGGAGCTGTTGCAAGGAAATTGCATGAAATTTTGTCAGATCCTTGATATTCACGACTACGTTTCAAGAACTGATTTTTTTTCGTTGTGTCTAAGAATTTAATATGCATTGTGTTTCCAGTAGTTCCAATCTGATTTTGTCTAACTTCCAGGGTCAGTAGAAAAGTCGTTCTCTTTCAGCCCTCCTACCAAGACACCCAGAAGAGCTGGAGGCAGGCTGGTGGGCCTGGGGTTCTAGTAGGTGTAGGAGGCTGTGAAGAGGGACTGAGTAGAAGTAGCAGCAGAAGAGCCCATGTGAACATACTGTCCTTTGGCTGCCTGGCAGTTAGCCTAAAAAACAAGCGTGAAAAAGGACATGGGGTCAGAGCAAACGCAACCCTGTATTTGACCCTCTGGCTCTCATTTGAAACCAGCTCCACCTGCATCTGGATTTCTCCCTCCTTACAGGGGTTTTGCTAAATATTAGTGCTGATAGCATTCCTTGCCTTCTGTAATACATTATCTCCTTTTTTATCCCAGTTTCCTGAGCATCTCTCAGGCAAGCTGAAGTTTGTGTCAGTTACTGAGAAAGTTTCTTTTTAGTACCAACAATATTGCAACAACAGTATTAGAAACTGAAGTTGATACAGTGGTAAGGGAATGGATGTTTCCGGTGGAGAAGATTGCAGGGGCTGCTAGAAAATGGACCAGACATTATGCCGAAGGATCAGGCAAGGTGCAGCCAGAGGTACAAGAGCAAATTTTAAAAACTCTTTTTTAAAAATTTCCATTTTCCATCTATACTTGCCCACAAGAATATATCATTTTTTGTAGTTGTAATCATACTATCATTTGGTTCCTTGTGTAAATTCCAATTAAAGGGGAGTTCAGAATTACAAAACCTGCAATAATAGAATTTGAGCACCACTCCATGGTACCATGTCTTCAAGTCCCTGTTGCTATTATCTCGCTCTCTCTGGGACTTGTTTCTACATCCACAGTGATTTTCAAAGCATGTTGCATGGACCTCAGCGCTTCTTAGAAATGGAAATTCTCTGGTTTGACCCCAGACGTCTCAATTAGAAACTCAGTGGCTGGGGCCCAGAATCTGTTTTCACATGCCGTCCAGGTGATTCGGATACATACTCAAGCTTGAGAACCACCATCCTAAATGAGCTCAGCTTCCCTTCTTTTGTGTGGATGGCTCTTCCGACCCTTACTTTCACAATCCCTCCTTCATATTAGCCACATCTCCCTGCCCCTCATCAGGCACACCCCAGCACAGCCACACCTAGGCTCTCCATCCTAACAAAGTAAGGAACTACCTCTAACATCTTACACCTCTCTTATGCCCCTGAGATGTCTTCTAAGCTTCTCTGGGGTCTGCCTTCCCTTTAAAAGTGCCTCATTGCCAAACTCCTCCTACGCTTGATTCTTCACCCAGCCTCTCCTCTGTGATCAGCAAGCCGCTGAATACGGCTATTGCTCAAATTCAGCACTCCTCTCTATTAAACTTTTACTCTTCTATCCTATTTCCCATTTAGATTGCTCTAGATCTTCCTGCATGATTAAGAGAGCTATTAGGAAAATTTCAGATCTAAGTTAATGCACTGCAAACTCACTCTCATTTCAGCCGCACCTTGCCTGATGCTTGGCCATTCTGTCTGGTGAGTCTCCTAGCGGACTACTTCAACAGCTATCCCAGGCTTCCCTGCTGTGAAGAGGGAAGTCTCCATTCCCTTATCCCCCTCAACAGATGCCCTCGACGGTAATCAACCGCTACATCCCTTCACGTCTACAGACCCGATTCCAAACCCATTTTTTTTCTTCTTTGCTGTCTCTTCCCTGCTCTCTGAGACCAACTCAGCCACCTGCATTTAATAGTCTCACGCAATCCTGTTTCTTCTAACTCTGTGTCCTCTCAATCATCCCCACTGTCCTCATCTTTAATCTCTCCTCTGGCTCCTTTTGCTTTACATTTAATTTCTTTATTTTTTTATAATGTTCAATTAGCCAACATAGACATCATTAGTTTTTGATGTGGTGTTCAGCGATTCATGAGTTGCTCACTCATCAGTGCTCATCACCGCACGTGCCCTCCTTAATACCCATCACCCTTGTGCTTTACATTTAAACATGCCCGGCTGTCTCCTATTTGGCTAAACTCTAAGCTCCCTGAGGCCAGTATCTGTGTCTCCTTTGTTCACCCCAGTCCTTGGCTCACAGTAGATATTCAAAAAGGAATGGTTCCTGACTGAATAAAATCCTTTTCTGTCCTCATTTCTCCTGGTCCTTCTTCTGGCCCTTTTCCTGACAATCTTCTTGAATGGGCACTTTTCCTCTTCTCTCTCTATTGAAACTGTTGTGTTGAGGGTCACCGGTAGGCTCCCACATGCCAATCTCAGCTTTTTTCTCAGCCTTTATTCTGAATCTCTCTATAGTGTGTTATGACCGACCCCCTTGAAACTTGTTTCTATTGGTTCCCAGGATCCTCGGCACCTCCTATGTTATTACTGCTGCTTGTCCTAGTGGCTTTCTTCTATTTTTTCCTAAAATGAAAGGTGCTCTGGTTCAGTCCTTGGCCCTCTTCCCTCTCAAGTGTCTCTGTGGAGATTATCTACTGTCCACTGTCATCAACTATACTCCCAGTGCAGATCATCCACAACTCTCCACAACCCCCACCTTCCTACTGAGCTCTAATGCCACCTTTTCAACTATCTAGTAGACACTCTCTGGATTTACCGTCACGTTCTGAAGAAAACAATGCTTCTCCAGGTAAGAGAGCCAGGCTCCTAGTATCCACTCGATCAAGTAGATAAGAAGTAGAAGCATCTTAGGGCGCTTGGGTGGCTCAGTCGTTTGAGTGTCTGACTCTTGATTTCTGCTCAGATCGTGATTTCAGTGTCATGGGATCCAACCCAGCACTGGGCTCTGTCCTCAGCAGGGAGTCTGCTTGAGATTCTCTCTCTCTCCCTCTCCCACTGCCCCTCTCCCTGCTCGCTCGCTCTCTCTAAAATAAATATATAAAATCTAAAAACAACAACAAAAAGGAATAGCATCTTACCAGGGCCCGCTTCATGAAAGCCTCCTGGGTGGCCTTCTTGTTGGCAGCCTTGCCACCCCAGGCAGCCAGTGCACTGGCCTGCAGGGCCCGTCCGTAGGAGAAACTGAGTTTCCAGGGCTTTGGTAGAGGGCAAAGGTTGATAGCATTGAGGTTGAGAGTAGCATCCTCTTCGCTCATGCCCCCGGACAAGAAGCAGATGCCTGGAAGGAGAGAAGCCATTGCACTTTACTCTTCCCAACTTCTTTACCCAGCTGGAGAGAGCAAGCCAGGAGCCTAAAAGAAATGGAATGCCTCCATCCTTTCTCTACTTGATTTGCATGGAACTGGGTTGGAAAAATTAGTTTGCTTCTGCCGAGGCTAGCGGGGCTAAGGAGAGAAGGGCTTTAATAAATAAGGAGGGTGGTGACCTATTGAGGAAATCAATGGATTGTGTGCATTTGGACAGATGCAAGCTTGTGGTATCATGGAGTGTGAGGGGACGTGCTGGCCGCCTGTGAGACACAGAGGTCCATTTCCTGGATACAAGACTCCCGGGCAAGCACAAACGCTGGTGGAGCTCCTTCACGGGATAAGGGCTTAGACCTCAAGTCAGAGAAGAAGGAAAGCCTTACCGGGAACAGCTGCGGGAACAGTCCGGTGGAGAGCAGTGACGGTGGCCATAGCCACTTGCTCTGGAGTATACTTTTTGGTGCAGGCATGTCCGGCAGTCACCATGTTGGGCTTCAGCAGGGTGCCCTCCAGGTAAACGTGATGGTCATTCAGGGCCTTGTAGACAGCCGCCAGGACCTGAGGGACAAGACGTCCAAAAGCTGAAACCCAGCGCCAGCCTGACAGTCCCCTGACCTTGACACTTTCAGGTTGCAGGGCTGAGAGACAAAGAAATCCTCGTATGGGGCCTGGCCCAAGTTTCCGCATCAGAGCAATGCACAGGCAACTGCAAGCCGCGGCCACTGAGCGCAGCCGAGCTGGCCTAGCCCCACCTCCCCTACTCTGACTGCGGACAGGTGGCATGGCTCTGCTTCCTGGAGCCCCTTCACTCCTTCCTTCCCATCACTGCCTTTGGCCAGGTGAGCCTGCCTTGATTTAGCTAGTTGGGGACATCTAAATTGGCCTCCATTCTCCATCCCCATAGAAGCTGAGGAGTCACAGAAACATACATTTTAGAGACAGAAGCACTTTCAGACCTCATCTCAGTCCACCAACTTTTGCAAGTGGAGAACGTGAAATCAGGCTGCATTGCAGATATGAACAAAGTACCTTCTTATGACATTTTGTCATGTGAGTCTCATCTTATTTTTAAATTTCTTTGTTTACATATAATGTAACTGATCCCAAAAGATAATAGGATTTGCTCATGGGCCCACAACTGGGAACATGGATTGTCATATCCAAGTCTTGGTACTGCAAATCCTATCCTTTTTCCATGTGGAGAATACCATTGTACCAAAACAGTAGAAGGTTTGATAAGTACCCCCTTATCTTCTCAATGCTACATAATGATTCCAACTGAAGAATACTTCATATATAACAGCTGATATATATTAAGTAACAGGTCTTACTTAAAAATAAGATATTTCGGGGCGCCTGGGTGGCTCAGTCGTTAAGCGTCTGCCTTTGGCTCAGGTCATGATCCCAGGGTCCTGGGATCGAGTCCCACATCAGGCTCCTGGCTCAGCAGGGAGCCTGTTTCTCCCTCTCCCTCTGCCTCTCCCCCTGCTCATGCTCTCTCTCTCTCTGTGTCTCAAATGAATAAATAATATCTTTATAGAAAAAAAAATAAGATATTTCAACTGGAATTGGGACCTTTATATTCAAGACTTACCTTCTCAGTAACATACTGGCAGTGTTCCAAGTCATGGTCTCCATCAGGAATGACCTCTGGTTCAACAATGGGTACCAGCCCATTCTAAAAAGGAAAAAGGGGGAGATAAAGTGCAGCTCTGCTCACTGTGATCCTTTCCTTAAGAAGATATTTGACAGTTGCAATTGGGATAAAATGAAGCCCTTATAGAGAAGTGCCATTCACTGACTTAAAGGCAGTATCAGGAAATTTAATGGGATTTCTAGTGAGCATTTGTGGCTTAGCCAAAAAAGAACAATGAGGTTAAAAAAAAAAAGAAAGTTCTCCTAGGAATGGGTAAAATAATGCAAATCCTTAATTTCTATAGCTAGAGATTCTTCTAGAGACTATTCTAGCTACCTCAGAACCTAGCTGTCACCCCTTTAGGGCAGTCGAACTTCAATCACTAATAAAGATGCCCCTTGTGTGGGTTACTTAAGGAATCAAACACTGTGTATAGCTCTAATTGGGACTCCTCAGGTACCCACAACTGAGGTAACCTCAACATAGCACCCACACAAGCAACTCAGACTTAACTGGGGTCGATCCCAGAGACACTATGTTGGAAAGTAGTGTCAGGTACCATCCTCCAAGATATTATTTGGACCGGGGCTAAATCAGAGCTGTCACTCTCGAGCTAGGGATCTAAGAGGATCATGTTTTAGATGTGATGGAGCATAGGTAAGCAAGTGCCCTGGCCATAGGGGCTGGATCACGCTTAAGACTCAGCCTATAGAACTTTGGCAGAGGGCAGCCATTGACGGCATTGGCCTTTTGGGCTCATAGCCGACTTGTGGGACCAAATCTTTCCCTACCACGCTTGGCTACAGCAGAGGTGGTGGAAAATGCCACCAGGATATAGTGGTGAGATAAGGTTCATGTACTTGTAGTAAAATTGGAAAGAGAGGTTCTGAAGAAAGCTCTTTCTGACTGCTTTTTAGCCCAAGGGGAAGGCAGAGCACCTGCTGACAGATGCTGGCGTAGCGGGCCAGGGTGTTGGCATTTTCCTGGATGGCAAGGTTGGATGGACACTGGTTGTCAATCCTCAGCACAGCACGCCATTTCCCAAAGTCAGCACCGTCTTTCTTGTACTGAGCACAGCGCTCAGAAAGGCCATCAAGACCTGCAAGTCACAAAAGAGAGGAAGGCTTCTTTGCACCCATGCCCCTGATCCATGGGGCCACTGATAAAGTGAAGGAGTTCTTCCTTGCCTTACCTTTCTTTCAGTCAGCAGAGCTTAAGGACTGAAAACATTAATCCCAATACTTAGCCCAAACTGGGGCTTTATACTTAATAAGAAGAACAGAGAGAACTAATATTTGTTTAGTATTTACTATGTTCCAGGCATGATTCTAGGCATTTTGCATACATAGTCTCATTTAATTATGATAACAATTCTAATAGTTAACATTATACTTGTTTTACAGATGCGAAACCTGAGGGTCCAAGAGGTTATGTGACTTTACCAAGTTTGCAGAGCTAATGAGTGACAGAGCTGGCATTCAAATTCTGCTTAACTAACCTAATGCTATGGTTTGTACTTGTCCACTTGGGCAGTGAAGCACCTTGCAAAATTGTCTAATTAGTAAATGATAAAACTAGGAGTCAAACCCTGGTGGGTCTGATCCCAAAGCTTGGGACCCTTCCTCTCTTCTGCTGCTGGATTTTTCTCTAAAAATTACATTCTCAGGTAAGAATATCTTCTCTGTGCAAAGCACCGTGGTAAGCACTTTTTATGTACATTGTCTAATTAATCCCCATGACTACTCTGCAAAGTAGATATTGTCATCCTATTTTAACTGACTCAGGACATGTATATGACCAGCCTAAGGTCACATAGTTATCGAATAGAGGAGCTAGGGTTGAAAAGCAGATGTGTGTGGCTCTAAAACCAGGGTGAGATTCATATTTTGTTTTCCCTTGCTCACCTCTTTGCTTGCCTTCATTTCTAGCATATATTAGCATGATTCATATCAGCAGGTGATATCCTTACCTTGAATGGTGGTTTCTTTGTTGGTTCCTGCAAGGGGAGCACCTCCCTGGTCTAACTGTGAATATAAATAATTAACAAGTAATTAGCAGGTGTCGGGGGTCCCAGGAAAACAAAAGCAGAGCCCCTGGTACTAATAGTTCTCATCTTTCACAAGCTACGAGTTGAATTAGGAAGGTGTATTAGTCATGGGGGTGTGGGGGGGAGACACAATTAAATCCATAGCGGAAGGGAAGTACCTGGAAGAAAAAAATGCAAGTGTCAACACCAGGAGGATGGAAAATATGGAAAGCACAGGCCTGGAGCTTGGGAAGTAAGAAGTAATCTGACAGTACCTGGGATGCAGAGGGGCCATATAAAAGCAGTTTCTCTTAACTTATTTGTTCAAGGGACATTTAGGGAGCACCTACACATACCGAGCAAGACATTATTCCAGGAAATCGAAAGAATAAAGATGCAGCCCCTACTCTCAGCATAGCAGAGGCTGAGATCATGAGCCTGAGAGGTAGACAGGCTGGGTTTGAACTGGCTCTGGTTTTGTCTTGCTGTGGGCAAGTTACGCTATGCCTTGTAAGTCCATTTTCTCCCCTCATCTCTAAAATGAGGATAAGAACTGAATTGACCTCCAGGGGTTACGAGAAGGATTAAATGAGCACTTGGAGTTGTAAGCACTCAACAGATACAAGTTTTCACTTGTGAGAAGTTCTTGCAGTTTTGGAAGACTGAATTGTACCTGAATAGTAAGTGGTTTAATCATTAATAGTGACCATGAACTAAATAATAATTACGTGACAGGAACTGTTTTACAAACTCCTTTCATCCTTATAAGAGCTTTATGAGGTAGGCACTACTATTCCCATTTCAGAAATGAGAAAATTGGGACACCAGGAGATTGAGTACCTTGCATAAAACTTGGTTGAAAGAAGAAGACACTGGCCGAAAAATCTAGAAGAGGACCTGTTTCTCAGGGGGGAGGCTGATGATGGGAAGGGCAGAGGGAACGGCAACTAGATGAAGAGGGTGTTCAGAGCGTCAGCCCGGAGACTGGGCTGGGCATTTGGCTGGAATGAGGCAGAAGGGAAATGGGAATGGAAGTGTTCACCTTAATTCCCACCACAATCCCCTTTTCCTTGAGGATGTTTCTGAACAGCTTTCCCTGGCTGTCCTTCTGGTAGAGGGTCTCATGGAACAGGATCACGCCCCCGATGCTCTGGTTGATGGAGTTGTCCACAGTGAAGAGGATTTCTCGGAACTGCCGGCGGTTCTCCTCGGTGTTCTCCACCTTGATCCTCTGCAGGCGGTTTCCCATGGTGCCTAGGGTGGGCGGGACAAAGGCAGCTTGAGGAACCAACCAGGTCTGTACCGCCGGCCTCCTCCCCTCTAGTGACCCTCAGCAGGATGGAGGGCAAGACTCTTTTTTATTCAGATCTTTAAAACTCCTGTCTCCTTTTTCGGCTCCCGGGGGAAAGACCTTGACTGCTGCCAGGATGTTGGATAGGAAGCGTATGGACTGGATATGTCAGGGTCACGATGGAAGCCACCAGTGGGTCCAAGTGTGTATATTAGGCCCTCAGGCCTCTCCAGCCACCACCACCCCGACCCAGGTCCAGGCCTCAATCTAACTAGATGTATGTACAATAGAAGGAGGGGTGGGGCGGGCTCTTGACTTCCCTGGTTTCTATCATTTTATGGTGGGCCAGACAGGCCTGCCACAACCCTCCCTTATGTCATTCTGGGCTTCTGTCAGCCACAAGCCCTTCCCTATTCCAGATGAGGACACTTCCCTGCCCTCCCTGCCCTTCCTTAGCTGACCTTACACTGACTTCTCATTAGCAGCAGAGGTCTATGTATCTGATCTCATTCTGGTTCCTGAGTTCTTGGCCTTGCTACAGTCTAGATTCAATGATCCCTGGCAAGGGGCCTTGAAATGGGGGGCTTGAACCTCTTCCCTTGGTTTTCAGAAATCTGCCTACTGGAACTATAGGACTCAAAATGTCTGCCTATGCTTGCTGGGTCTTCTGCTCCCACTCCTGTGTACCTTTACTCCTCTGAGAGGAAAAAGAATATAATTGTTGCTTGCCTTGCCTTGGCTAAGTTGTAGAAATAAGAACACACTTGTTGTATGACGTTACTTGCACTCACCTACAGACTCATCTGCAGCCAGGATCCCCTTCCCATTGGCAACAATGCGCTGTGCAATTTCGCAGAGCTCCTTCTTCTGTTCTGAGGTGAGGGCTGGAAATCGGTGGGCCATGGTGACAGGTCTGGAAAAGAGTGCAGGAGTGTCCTGAACAGAACTGCAGGTGGCTCAGACAGATTCGTGACCAAGGCAGGGAAGGTGTACAAACAAACCCTCTAGGCTTCTCTTACACTTTTGGCCCACTTCCATAACTGGATGAACAAATGAGGTCTGGGTTTTTCCCCCTTTAGCTTAAGTAGTTGCAATTAGCCATAGTGGCTGAAAGTGGGATGCCAAATTTCCTGGTCATCCTAAATAGAATATCTTCCAGGAGACCGTTGGCTTCACTGATCCGGAGACTGAACCAGCTCATTAGTGACCCACTCAAATCTGATAAATAGATGGCACTGTGGTACTTGACTATCTCTCTGTGGATTGCTGGTGCCTTTGTGTGCTCTGGATGACTTGAGGCCAGGACAGTGAGGCTTTTAGCCTCTATGGCCATCTCCCATTTTGTTCTGTTAGCCTGTGTTATGCTCTGGATAGCAAGCTTGAGAGGCTTTGGCCTTGCAATTAACCTCCTTTAGCTTTGGGACATAGGGAGTATGGTGTGTAAGGCTCTTTTTTCTTATATTCAATGACCTATGACAGCTGATAGATGGGGATAGATGGGGAAGATTTTCCCTAAGTGCCTCTGGGCTGGAGGCTCCCATGGACTCTAAGGATGCCAAAGTCATCTGGTGATCCTTGCCCCAGTAATTCTCAGTTTCACTGCTCTAGCAAGGAAGGACTCTGGTTTGAAGATCCCCTATCCAAACGCCCTTCTCAGCAGTGGTCCTCTGAAGGGGATCATTGCTTTTGTTGGGCTGCCACTTTGGGCCAGTCTTGAAAATGCAAGTTCACAGGGCTCTCATCTTGGATGTTAGAAAGAGTAATTTTGCATGTGTTGGACTATCAAAGAAAAAAAAATGGTAGTAAAGATCATCTTTAGTGGTTTCCTATCCAATCCTATGACCTTCTCCTTTCCCCGGTCTCCTTCCTCTCATACACTCATCCATAGGGTAGATGCCCCATGCCTGCTTTCTACTTCCTGCAAGCCCAGGGACACCTCAGTACTCATTTGATCCACTCAGCAACCAGGTAACCAGGGCAACTAGTGTCTTTGTTAATTAATGAGCAAGCTAAGACTCAGAGAAGTTAACTGATTTGTCCAAGGTCTCAGCTAGGGGGAGGCAGAGCTCCCCACCCGGTCCTGCCCCTCCTGGTAAATCAATTTCTTCACATTTTGTGCATCCCTTCAAGGCAGGCTTGATATAAGAAGTAGGTGGCTACTGAACTGATTCTTGAAAAAGTATCATTGGTATCACTGATGCTACTCTCACTTCAAGAGTCCTCGTCTTAACCCCAAAGGGTGGAACCACGGTGCTGTCACTGGGGACAGGACAGGCTAGTGGGCAATGATCTCTAGAGAAGATATTCTTCCAAGGCTGCTCCTATCCCAGCCACCTAACGATCATGTTTCCCCTTGTTTACACATGAGTTCCTAATATTGTAGTCAGGGATTACTAGCTGTAAATCTGGTCACTAGATCTTTATGTGGAAAAAGCCAACCTGAAGTTGGCAAACTTCAGGCCAAAGTACAAATTCTCTCTCTCAGTTTAGGTAACTGCATAAAGGAATTCACAATTAAGAAATAAAGATGTTTCCTTAATGAAGCAAAAGGAAAACATAGCCCAATAATAGCCAATCACCATTAATGCCAAGTACTCCGCTAATTGCTTTACAAGCACTGTATAATTCATTCCTTATTATAACCTCCAAAGGCAGCTGGGCTTCCCCCACCACTGCCACATAACAGATAAGGAAAGAACATAAGGGAATTTGTCCAAGGACATTTAACTAATAAGGCGCAAAGTTGGGATAAGGGGCAGTACTCCCCTCCTTCCAGGAAAGAGTGAGCCTGGTGAAAGGAATCGGCCTTTGGGTGACTCTAAGGTGACTCTTGATAACACCCCCAGAGTTCTTGTCGAGGACACCCCCAGAGTACTCAAAATCCGTGGGCTGTGGCTCATCATCCATACACCATGGACCTTGTCAATTCATAAACATCTCACACATTCACACAGGTTCTAGCTACTAGATCAGACAGACCTGGGTTCAAGGACCAGTTCTGCTTCCTCCTCACTGGGACCACGGGCTCTGAGTCTTAGTTTACTGTGGAATAAATGGTGCTAAAATCTGCGCTGGGTGTCTCATTGTCAAGTGGATCTCCTGTGACCTGTGAGCACCCTACTCATCATAGTTGCTCAAAATATATTTGTTGGGTTAATTGTATGATAAATATGAAGATGTTTTATAATATATTATGAAAATGTTGGGTATTACTATTTCTCTCTTTTTAAATTTTTTAAAAAGTTTAAAAAAAAATAATTGCCTGTGATTCCATGTTTCTATTTACTACCAAGCTATTTTTTCAGTCTGAATGTGCTGACTTGACCAGAAAAAAAACAGAAAAGGTCAAATTGAACCAATACTGTTTATGGAAGTTAAACTTCTACAGAGGGGTTAAAGGTCTATATCACCTCAGCACAAATGTTGCCCCTCTGTTAATCATAAAACAGGGTCACAGACCAATGTTTATCCCTGGGAGACAGGAGGCCAGGTGGGAGTGGGTAACCATAGAGAATGATCTTGGGCTCCTAAGCCTCTGCTCATCGAGGTCTCAAGCCAATTTGATTTTAAAGTGTGATGGGAAGTGGTTCACATTATATTATTAAGTAAAAAGAAAAACAAAGCAAGTTTCAGAGAAGTTTGTGATATAAAATATCATTCCTGTTTAATTAAAAAAATGGTATAACACATACGGTACATACGGTTTGTAGATCTATATAAGCAGAGAATAACCACCCTGGTGTTATCTGGGGGATTGGGATGGGATGGACTAACTCTCACATTTTACTTTATAAATTTTTTGTAATGTTTGATTTCTCAAATAGGTCTATATATGGCATTATGTATTATACATAATATATTAACAGGTGATACATATACAAATCTGGGAAGAGGAATATGAAAATATAAGAATAGAAGGCAATCACAGGAAAACAGCTGCAAACAACCTCAGGGATATCTATATCAACCCTGCCAACTTTAAAGATGGGGAAACTGAGGCTCAGAAAGAATATGTCTGATGCTCCTTCTAAACTGTGATGCTCTAGGATTATAAACCACATCCTACTGGCTTATGATTTGGAATCCCTTTTCCAATCCTTTTCAGCAAAATAGCACATAAAACCTACAGTATGGTTCTTTCTGCCTTCCTTCAAGAGGTTCTGTGAAAAGAGAATGATTTGTAAAATATGAATATTTAACTCCTGGAGAAATATCAGGGAGTAGAGAGTCCATTCACTTCTCCAGTGTACAAGGCAGATGGGTTTTCAAGAGGACATGAGGGGCTTATTCGTTGAAAGCCTATGATCTCCAGGCACTGTGAGCAAGAATTTTATATACAGATGTGTGAAGATGCCCACAGCTTCATTACCCACCCCCGTGTCACAGCGACAAAAGCAGTGAGATGCCTTATGACAGCCTGGTGCCTTTGAACACAGCTGAGGTAGCTCGGAAAGAGAGCTGAGCATTGCTCTTTCTTCTAGGATTACAGCATCTACACTGTATTCAGCACCTCGGGCTCTAGTGTCAGCCTGGGGAGTGCCCAGATGTGCCTTGGCCTAACGGCAGCAGAGCTAAGCCCCCGCTGGATCCAAACTGGCAAATGGAGCCCTAGGTAACTATTTAGGAGAAGTTTATTTTAGAAGGCAACCTATCCTCACAACATGTCTATTTTTCAGATAGTAGAGCAAACGTCCCAAAGTACATCAGCCGCTTTTGATTTCAAATAACTTAAGCTGTAGGATCTTCAAAGTAGGAAATGTTATAGGAACGATCAAATGAGTAGAAGTTTGATAATTCATAATCAAATGACGGTGGTGCTCTGTGGCGATTCCAAGCCTGTTCCGTGTTCTCATTTGAGCCGTGGGGGAAGGCAAGGAGTTCATTTGTGTGACCAAAAAACTTCAGTGCCAACACTAGTGGGTGTAGGAAGAGATTGAAGAAAATGACGTAGGACGACAGGTCTGTAAAGAAATCATGGAAATAAGCAGTTGTTATGGGGAGAGTAGAAATGAGCAGGAATCTCGAGAAGTGATTAGAACCTAGCCAAATAAGTGTATTCAAGTTGTTTCTCCCAGGCCAGAGACAGAAGCGCCTTCATATGGGTAACACTGGGAATGGTCTTGAACATTTGCCTCCACTCAGAGAGTCAGCAAAGCTGTGGATGAGCATTTACGCTTAGGGAGAAAAACAACCATTTCAGCACACCAGCACGTTTTTGGCCACCACCAAGTTTCTCCTGAAAATAAAAGCAAACGGACTTTCTCAGCTACATGTGTAGCACCATCAGTAACCTTCACTCCCTGGTGCAGTCCAGGTAGACAAAGGAAGTTCTGTTACTTACAGTTTGGGAGAAGAAAGTCCTCTTAGCGATCAGAAGCTGTGGAGGAGTCAGCAGCTGCCAAATAGGACGAACCTTTGGGAACACGCAGTTTTTATAGACCTCCTGTCAAAGTTTGTTGTTGTTGTTGTTGTTTTTTAACTTTCACCCTCCCCTTCCCACTGTTTATCCAGTGCCTGATTGGCTCATAAACAGCCAGTCCTGATCATGCTCACACACTCATTGGACTCAGGGAATGTTAAAGCTACAGGGGCTATCTGGAGACCGTGTAGTTCTTCATCCAGTCGGTTCATTTTTCAGGTGAGGAACCTGAAAAACAGAGGACTAGGGGATTCCCCTAAGTCACACAACTAGTAAATGACAGAGCTCTAGAGCCACCAACAGAACCTGTGAAGAATGTCACCTTAGCTCTAGCACTTACTAAACACACGACCTTGGCCAAGGTTTCTTTTCCTTTTCTTTCGTTCTTTCTTTCGTTCTTTCTTTCGTCCTTCCTTCCTTCCTTCCTTCCTTCCTTCCTTTCTTTCTTTCTTTTTCTTTCTTTCTTTCTTTCTCTCTTTCTCTCTTTCCCCCCTCCCTCCCTTCCTTCCTTCCTTCCTTCCTATGTCTCCAGGCCTTAATATCCTCCTCTGTAAAGTGGGATTTCAACTTCACAAGAGCATTAAGTGAGTTTGTAGAGTGCCTGCACACAGTAGGCATGAGATCCCTCCTTGTCCTCCAAAACCAAGCTGGGCCCCCTGATGTTGATAATACCAGAACACACTGTATCTACCCCATTCTCACTCTTTCTCACCCTTTATGCATTTGTCTTTAACGTGGTAAAAAAAAAAAAAAACTAAACTAAAACTCAAAGTGATTGCTGTAAGCTACCAGCTTCCCTAGTTATGGCACTGTCTGGGTAAGGGTTCGTTTTACAGGGATTTTTTTTTTTTTTCCTGAGCACTAAACCAAAATCTAGGTCAAGAGAAGGCAAATAAAGTTTTCTTCCTGAGGCAAATAAAGGTTCTGGGGAAATCTAAAAGTAATGAATGACCATGATCATAGGAAAGCATAAAATTCTCAGGACTATATTCCTCTGGGATAACTCATAAAATGGAAGGGAAAAAAAACACCCTAAAAATCAAAGTGCTTGATGGTATAGGGTGTGATGCTCTAATAAGTGAACTGTCAATGGAATGAAGGAAAAAGAAGCAGAGAACTAAGTTGTTTTAATAGAGTTTAGGCTCAGACAGCTTCTAAAAGTGGGGGAGTATTAGACATAGAACATGATTATTAAAGGAAATTGAAATGTTTGAAACACAAAACTGAGGCCCATTTGGCAACGGAAGTTTTGGCCAAGACCTGTCCTAAGGAGAGCAAAGGGCCAGGCCAGGTAAAGGTCATCAGCATGCTTGACTCCATGTGCCCCCTGAAGGCACACTTTCTGGTTTCCCCATCTCCACCTGATGCTCATGCAAGCCCCTGATCAGACCAAGATGGCCTGATCTGGGGGATATGTGAGTTTCATCAGATTTGATTTTTGTCAAAGGAGAATGGAGGAAGAATATGGAGGATAGTGATGATACAATGGAGAGCAGGGCTAGCGACAGCTGTCGGGGGTCAGGGTTGGAGTGTCAGAATCGTGACTAAAACGTGCCACCTGCCAAGAGATGCATGGTAGAAACAGTTTTACTTATGCTAGCAGCACGAATTATTCTTGTTATAACAATGACAGCAATAACAATAATAGTAGCTATTTTTTTTGAGGTGTTAGGATGCCTCTGGTTCTTTTTACACATGATCTGCCATCTCAGCACCCCTCTGAGGAGAGGTTTATTACTCCTGTTTTCTGGGTGGGGAAACTCTCGTTCGGGGAGGGCAAGTAACTTGCCTGGAGTCACAGGACGGGTACACGGGGACTCCTGTTTCCTCCAAGCCAGTGGTCTAAAGCAAGGCTGCTTACCTTTTGGCTGCCACCAAAAGGTAAGATTAGCCCTCTCCCTCTCCCCCTCCAGCAGTTTATAACCTTGGACATTAAACCTGCATTCATCAGGAAGAATGCCTTGCGTCGGCAGACCTGGGTGGCCCTGCTCTTGCTGGGTATCATTTCACGTGGACAGCAGCCTGGCCAGCGTGTCAGAGGAGCGTGAGCACATTCGCCTCTGGTGCCACGTGCCGTGGCTCCCATAGCATCAGCATTTGGCCACCTCTGGGCTTGGATGTGCTGCTGAAACTCAAAGTGCAGGAAAGCAAGGGCAAGGCTTCCTGGAGCTTAGAGAAACAGCAACCCTGGAGCAACATAGACTGCTTGCAGGGTTGGGTGGTTTTTTTTAAAGTCTCTTAACTTAGCAATATGTTCAAAACTGAGATATGATATGATACGTGGAAAGAGCATGGGACCCGGGGGCTATGAAACACTGGGGAATCCTCCAACCTCTCTGACCCTCAGTGTTGCCATTGGTCAAATGGGCTGGTCATGCCTCCATCCAAAACTGATTATGAGGCAGGAATGAAATGACATATGGTGAGGGGTGTAGCACAGAGTACATTTTTATTAAATGGCCCAATCTGAATGCATACTTCTGGTTTAGAGGTCTCCAACTGCAGACTCTCCTAACAGGCAAAAATAAGATGATGTCATTTGTGAGCATTAGGGTCAATACCTCCGACAACTGCCATGTTTATTTTCCACTCCCCACCCCACTCTAGATAGTTCTGATTTGAATATGACGGGCCACGAATTCAATGTATTCGTGAGCACTATGACGTCTGAGTCCACAAACAAACTTGTACATGCCAGTAAATCTCCTGGATCATAGAGTTACAATCAGTAGAGGCTTAGTAATATTATAGGGGAAGACCTTTCATAAAAAGGGGCCACATCTACACGATGCAAGGAAGATCCATGGTTGGGTCAATATGGCATTTTAAAATCTCTTTTCTAATCTGTGGTGCAGATGTTTCCTTATTGTCTTGAAATCTGCTGTGGGGGTCGGGCTAGTTTCAGCACCCTGAAACCAGCAGTCATTATTTTGGTCATAGGGATAGAGCTAGTGTTATTTCAGCATGGTTCACAAAATTTTTATTGAGGTTCTATGTATAAGGCATTTGGTTAGCTCCAGAGGCATTTCGCAGAGAGTATACTTTTGTAGAGAATACACGATGAATAAGACTGGCCTGTTGTCAAGAGGCTTCTAATCTAAGAAGTGGGAAGAGAAAGTTGAGGTGAGAATCAAATCAAATCAAACCAAATAACAGAATGCATATTAAAAAAGTACCAAGTTGTTGTGGTGGTGGTGGTAGTGTTCAATGAAGACTCCATGAAGTAACACGAAAGAAAAGTCTAGATATTCCAGACTGCTACATGGCTAAATCGTGCTCCATAGCATCTGATCGAGTTCGTGAGACTGTAAGACCTATGCACAGAGGGACAGTGAGAATTTAAGATGATCTAAATTCTAGGGCTTAGAAATACCACCCCCTTGAGACTAGAGACAACTAAAGCCTGAATGTGATAAAGAAGAAGGTTTGCCTTGTCTGAGGAAACATATATGTGCAGTTAGGACGCTGCAGAGGCAGAGGCAGAGGCAGAAAGGACGGGGCTGCAGACTTTCAGGATGAGTGACCAGTAGTTATCTGACAGGAAAGAGTTACACTGGGGTCAGCAGTGACCACCAGCCCCCACTGTCCCATATTCCCTCCTAGCGAGTTGTTTACTGCCTTGTCAGTGTTTTCTCTTTGCCTTTTGCTTAATCATATCAAAGTCCAGTTTTTCCCTCACTATCTAATCAGGATTGTCAGTTACTTAGGTCATTTATGACCCCCAGCCTGTATTTTTTTCACTGTTCCTTATCTCTTTGGTGGAACTGTTTGGCCTTTAGGTGGGTAGGCATTGGGCACCAGTGGAAAGAGGTACAGAGAGGGAGGCACAAGATCTAGGTGGTGGTCTAGTTCTGCCCCTGGCTAGCTAGGGACTGAAGGAAACCACGTTCTCTCAGCCTCCCATACGTGATGTGCAAGGTGGGCCTAGGAATCCCACCCCGGTATAACTTTTCCATGTGGTCCCCTGAGTGAGCGATAGCATCTAAGTGAGGGCTTTGGAAACGATAAAGCCCTACCTAATTACAGGATGACTAAACCATGTTGCTTCGGGGATAGGCAAACATTACCAATGCTCCTGTGGTATGCATGTGCATGTGCGCACACACACACACACACACACACACACACACACCCCACGTGAGAATCAGAAAACGAGGTTCTGGTCCTAGTTCTACACTGGGTGGTGGAACATATTACCCAAGGGAGAGTAGTACAATTTGTTGACACTTCCTCCTCACAGGACCTTTTCTGGGCACCTCACATAGAATACATCATTCAGCTGGCTAGGCATTGTTTTGGAGGGGAAGGAGTTGATCCTATCTCTGGCTCAAGGTCACACCATTAGTAAGTAACAGGGCAAGGACTTCAATATCAATCTGTGATTTTAAAGCCATCCTAGGGCCTTGAACTCATCATCTCTGCAGTGAAGGAGGGATCCCTTCTAGCGAAGGCCATGTTCTATGGTCTTCTCCTCTGAAATTCCATGTTTTTTTAACACACATGGTTGTCCTAAAACAAAGTAAATGGTTTTAAACAATAATATAAGAAACTCAGACCATAAAAATGTTTTCTTTTGGGAATTATTGTTAAAATAGATTATTTTTTGACTAGACATCTTCAAAATACTGGGGCACCTGGGTGGCCCAGTTGGTTATGCACCTGACTCTTGATTTCAGCTCAAGTCATGATCTCAGGGTCCTGGGATCAAGCTGGGCGTCAGGGCATCAGGCTCCGCGCTCAGCAGGGAGTCTGCTTGAAGGACTCTCTCTCCCTCTGCCCCTCCCTCCTGCTCGAGCTCCTGCTCTCATTCTCTCTCTCTCTCTCTCTCAAATAAATGAATAAATCTTCAAAAGAAAAGAAAAATCTTCAAAATACTGGTGTGTATGAAAGAACCTGGGTAGTTCTAACTACCTGTCTCCTATTCCCCTACCCCTTGGGTTGCTTCATCCCATAGGAATGAAGAGTGCCAGGCTGACCAGATCCTGGAAAGCTGGACAAAAGGCTCAGACTCTGAGGGGCAGGCAACCAGCCAGCATCTGCAAAGAGTGGACCAGTCCATTGCTTTGTGACCACCTCAGCCATCTACTCCCCGACAAAATGAAGAACAGGGTCACTCAGCCTTCCAGGTAATTAATCCAGTTACCTACAAACTCAACCTTGTGCCTTTCTGAACATCCAGACATAAAATTTTGTGGCAAGTCAATATTTCTTCATCATTAAGAATCTGGCCTCTGAAGTTAAATAGAACTTACTCTTAAATTCTGGCTCAGGGCTTCCTCACTGTGTTACTTTGGCCAAGTCCTCTAAGCTCTTTGAGCCTCAGTTTCCTCAGCAGTGAAAGGAAAATAATAAGACGTAAACTACAACATTGTTGGAGGATTGGATTGAATGATGGTGAACAAAAAGGGTTATGCATAATGCCTGGCAAAAATTAATTACTGGATAAATAACAGTTGCTATCATCCCCTTCTCCTACATTCTCCAAATTCCCTTTTCCTTCTCAGTCACCAAAGAAGAGTCACTCTAAAACTTTTGCTCCCACAATACCCAACGTCATCATATCCTGTGTCCTTCATCCTGAATCTTCCCACCTCACTCCCACCCTCAAAAGCTTTCCTCATTTAATAGGCAGAAAAATTAAGCTGGATCCTGAGTTCATCTCAAAAGTGGCGTACCCACACCCAAGAAGAGTAACACTCCCCCCCCAGAAGGTAGTGGGGAGCTTTAGATGAGGAAAGATTTTTTTCACCCCTTATGGTATCCAAAGTTTGAAAGTGTGACTTATCCCTTGAAAGAGATGAAGAGAGAGGTAGAAACAGGCCTGAGGAGAAGGAAGAAAATGGCAATATGATTTGTGGAAAGCATAAAGGGGCATGAAGGAGGAGAGTTGAATAAAGAGATGGCCATGCATTAAAGACTTAAATATGAGACAGAAAACCATTAAAATCCTAGAGGAGAACACAGGCGGTAACCCTTTTGACATCAGCCATAGCAACTTCTTACTGGACACCTCTCCTGAGGCAAGGGAGCCAAAAGCAAAAATAAACTATTGGGACTTCATCAAAATAAGGAGCTTCTGCACAGTGAAGGAAACAATCAACAAAATTCAAAGGCAGCCTGTGGAATGGGAGAAGCTATTTGCAAATGACATTTCTGATAAAGGGCTGGTATCCAAAATCTATAAAGAACTTATAAAACTCAATACCCAAAAAACCAATAACCCAGTTAAAAAATGGGCATAAGACATGAATAGACATTTTTCCAAAGAAGACATACAATTTAAAATTGAACATTAGTCATCCCTGTTCCTAAAAGTCCTTTGAGGGGTGCCTGGGTGGTTCAGTCATTGAGTGTCTGCCTTCAGCTTAGGTCATGATCCCAGAGTCCTGGGATCGAGCCCCACGTCAGGCTCCTTGCTCAGCGGGGAGCCTGCTTCTCCTTCTCCCACTCCACTGCTTGGGTTCTCTTTCTTGCTGTGTCTCTCTCTGTCAAATAAATAAATAAAATCTTTAAAAATAAATAAATAAAGATAAATAAAAGTCCTTTGAAACACCCCCACACCCAGGCAGGCTGTTCCATTCACTGCTGGAGGCTCTACTTCTCTCCTCTGCCATGTCCCCTGCTCATTTCCTCCCTCTCAGGTTGTCCTTAGAAGTCTGACTTGTTTTTACTCAACCAGTAGGTTGAGGCAGTACCCCACCATGCACCTCCAGACCTTTGTATCTCCAAAAAATCAATGTTCTGGGCTGTCAGACAGAGCCCTATGCTCTGCTGGGACAAGCCACTCAGAAACCCTGAAACTTCTCCAACCCGCTCCACCTTCCTTCAGGGGTGTTTGGCATTACATCACAATTTTGGTTTCTCTTGTAAGCATATTCCAAGGTTGTGGTGAGGGCCACAAGAGAGGCAAGCCCCCTTGTGAGTTCAGAGGAGGGTCATCTCTTTCTCTGAGATGGTCAGGGAAGAATCCAAACGCATACCTGCTGACCAGAGTGAGAGGGTCGAGGTTTTCCAGCTCTGAGATCGAACTTCAGGTATGTGTTTTGGATGGAGGTGGGTGCCAGGCTGCAAGGAGGAGCAATCCCCCCATGGGCCTGTTTTCCCCGTGCCCTACTGCTCTGAATGTGGGAGTGGAACAGAACCAGAAAACACCAGAGAAGAGTGAACAAAGGACAAGTATTTCTTTGTACCCAGATGATGTAATTTCATTTTCTTGAGCTAGGCATGACAAGGACAGACTGTGACCCTGTTAGTTAATCATGGCCTGGAAGAAAGGCAAGGGAAGATCTGCACGATTCTGACTTTAAATTATTTGTTCATAGACCCCCTTTAAAGGGGGTCTTAAAAATCAAGCCCACACTAGTGTGGTTTTTACATGTTTGCTTATAAAGTCAGGAACAGCATTGTTTTCATTAGGTATATATCAATGGTTTTTTATCTTGGCCAAGGAGGGCATCTAGCCAAGCCTAGAACTACTTGGCTATTAACATAAAGACTATAAGTTTTGGGAATATAACTTTAACCAGGACCAACACCAGAAGACCAGGAAGATCTGAGCTTCACATTCAAGAAAGGCCTCAAATTCAGTTTTGACGTTATCACCAAATGAGTTATACACAAAATTATTGTTATATGTGTGTATTCAAAGCATTAACATGCTAAACGTATGCATGCAAATTAACTCTGGTTTTGCCATTTCTTCATTTTTAATATACTTACTGGAAGCTGAAAAATAGGGAAGTAGCTTGGATCTCCCATGGCCTCTGAGAGGCCCTGCCCCATGACTATCTTGATTATGTAGAGAGAGAGAGAGAGACCTTTGTTCTACAGCAAAGGAGTATAAACTTGGGCTTAAGTCCCTTAATTATTGGAAAGATCGCCTGAAAGAAATATCAGGAGAGGATCCCTGGAAGAATATGCAGTCCATCCAGTTTGATAATGTCAGAGGTATAGAGAATGGGCACATTGCATACCCAGGCCTACACCTTTCCTGCTGGAACTGTTTTGGGTGAATAGCGCTAATGTGCTTTTGGTGTGTTATGCTCTGACTTGCCTGGGGGCCATCACCAGAAATCAGTCTGTGCTACTCACTCTCAGGCCATTGTCCAATAATCCCCTCACAGCCTGTGCTCGGTATGAAGTGCACACACAACAATTCTTGCCTGACCTGAGAACTAAGAAGAGTTGTGCTTCTCCTGGACAGTCAGTTAATTTTATCTTCTAATGTTGTGAAACCACTTAACTGACCACGTTTCCATCTCTCATTGCCTGCTAGTTCATTCATATTTTTGATCTACTCATATCAAGTGTTGAACCACAGTGGTTAGTTAGTTCATTGTTATTAGTTTGGCTAGTTCTGTTTAGGTTTATCTTTGTTTTTTGGTGTTTTAATGTATGTTTGGTTTTATGTGTGTGGATGGGTGTGTGTTTTTACATTTTATTCATTAATCCAGATGTATTTTATTTTTGTGAATAGTTTGAAGCAGGAATTTAAATGTATTTTTCCCCAAATAGTGAAGCAGGAATTTAAATGTATTTTTCCCCCAAATAGTAAAGTGTATGAGCCATGCATGTTCTTTTTTTTTTTTTAAGGATTTTATTTATTTATTTGAGAGAGAGAATGAAAGAGAGAGAGCACAAGAGGGGGGAGGGTCAGAGGGAGAAGCAGACTCCCTGCTGAGCAGGGAGCCCAACGTGGGACTCGATCCCAGGACCCCGGGGTCATGACCTGAGCTGAAGGCAGAAGCTTTCCCCACTAAGCCACCCAGGGGTTCCAACCATGCATCTTCTTAACGTTCTTCATGCATGTTCTTAAATGCAAATAACAGACTCAACTTGTCTTTGCTTGGGCTGCTATACCCAAATATGATAGACTGGGTGGTTTAAACAACAAACATTTATTTTCTCACAGTTCTGGAGGCTGGGAAGTCCAAGATCAAGGTGCTGGCAGATCCAGGGTGTGGTGAGGACATGTCTCCTGGTTTGCAGATGGCTGTCTTCTCATTGCATCCTCCCTCACCTGGAAGAGAGCAGAGAGAAAGGAAGCAAGCTCTCCCCTGTCTCTTCTTATAAGGGCACTAATCTCATCCACGAAGGCTCCACCTTCCCAAAGGCCCCACCTCCTAATACCATTACGCTGGGGGTTAGGAATATGGATTTTGCGAGGACACAAACATTCAGCCCATGACACTACTCCAACTTAAGCAGAGAGGGATTTGTTAAAGGATATTTGGTATCTCACAGACCTCTGTGAGGGCCAGAGAACTAGATTTGTAGGCTATAATACACAGCCAAGAACAAGACAGGCATGGTCAGCACATCTGACCACACCGCAGGATGGTTCTAACAAAAAAAACCCCAAAACTTTAAAAAAAAAACTGACTCATTGAGACACCTGCAGCTCTGACATGGCTGCTCCAAAAGAGCAAACGATCTTGACACCACACGTCCCAGAAGAACAGTCTCTCTGGGAACATGCCTCCTCACGTGGCTCTTTTCCACATTGGGTGTCTTGGGGCAGGGTAGGGGGAATGTAGACCTAAGTCATATGCCCGATTTATGGATTTTCCTGGGAAAGCAGGACTTGTTTACAAAATGAGAAAGGTCAGAGGGTGTTCAAAAATGTTGGACCGCCATGATGAAGAGTTCTGTTACCTTAATCTGGATACTATTTCTAAAAAAATTCAGCATTCTTTTGAGGTACTGTTCATAATATACTTGATTAATACATATATGTAGGGGCATTTGGGTGGCTCAGTCGGTTAAGTGTCTGCCTTCAGCTACCTGAAGAGAGATAGAGAGAGCATGAGTCATGATCCCTGGGTCTTGGGATCGAGCCCCGCATCAAGCCCCACATCGAGCGCGTTGGGCTCCCTGGTCAGGGGAGAGTCTGCTTCTCCCTTTTTCTCTCCCTCTGCCGTTCCCCCTGCTCATGCTTGCTTTTTCTCTCTCAAATAAAGAAATAAAATCTTTAAAAAAAAATACATATATGTATATGCATGCACAGCACACACATATTATGCTTTCTATTTTTCTATGAATGCATTTTACTTTTTCCTTGTAGTACTCAGCGCTGTTTAATTACTTTATTATACATGTAAATATCTAGATCACCTCCCCTACAATCTTCTTCAAAGATTTCTTGGTTCTTCTTATCTTCTAATTCTCCAAGTGAACTTTAGCAGGGTTTTGTGAAATTTTCAATTTGACATTCTGATCGAAATTATAGGAAATAATTGATGTGTTGTTAGAACTTAGCATCAACAAAGATGAAATGGCACCTCTATTTATTTTGTATTCACAAAATTATCATAGTTCTTGTGATAATTGGCTCTATGCATTTCTTGTTAAGTTTATGCTATGTTGCTGTGTTAAGTGAGATATTTTTCCTTTATATTTTTAACTTAACGATTGCTCTTAGAAAATCCATTTCTTTCATTATAGAAAAGCTCTTTAGTAACTTACCTTCTTTTTGACATTCATAACTAGTTCTAATAGTTTTTCAGTTGACGTTCTTCCATTTTAAATATCCTACTCTAAGAGAAATGATATCTGGTACAAATAATAAAATACTGCCATAGTCCTTTTCAATAGCCTCTTATACATTGGTTAGAACTTACAGACAAAGGCTAAAATTTTGTGCTAATAGTGGCCTTCTTTATTTCTAAATTATTTTTCATGGCAATCTACCAGTGTTTTATTGTTAAGCGTGATACTGCTTTTTGGTGTGAGATACTCGTTTTTCGGAAATGGTCTGGCGTCACACCAGAAGGAACGCTGAAGCACTAGCTTCCGTTGGGGCAAGGCAGCCGCGCGGGGCGCCTGTAAGAGGGGCTGGCGGGCCGGGTGCGAGGAGGGGACCTTGCCTGAGCCGGGCAGCAGGTGCGGGCTCTGGCTGCAGGACCTGTGGGACCCAGTAGGGAAGGTGGGGCCGAGGTGGGTGTGGCGGGGGGGTCTGTGTCCCGGCAGGTCGCGCCTGGGGGGAGGGGCTGTCGCCGTGCCGGGGGTGGGGGGGGCGGGGGGCGCGCCGCAGCAGGGAAGGGGGAGGGAACGGCAGAGCCCAGGCCTTCTGCAGGGAGCGCGCTGCCCCTCTGCGCGTCCCCGATGTCTGCGGGAAGCAGGCCGGACGACCTGCAGGGGGCGCACGAGGAGGCGGTGGCTCCGGCGGAAGCAGAGCCTGCAGAGTTGGATGCCAGGGGCAGCAGCGCCAACACTTGCGGGGGCCGCAGTAAGCGGAGCCACCTGACGACTTAGTCTTGGCGTCAAGCCCATAGGACCGTCCACGAGCAGGCAGTATCTATCTGAGCGAATTGCGCACATCCGTGCGAGAGCAGAGGAAGGGCAACCATATAAACCGTGCGTCGGCAGGCAGATAAAAAGGTAGGTGAAGATACAGATATACATCATCCTCTCTGACTTCCAAAACAGACTGAATGTATGCTTCAAGAATAAAGGAGAGAAGACGTATTCCACCCCCCAAAAGGGAACAAAGGAGAAAGAGGGAAACAAAAATGGAAGAAGAGATAGTGCAAAATAAGGTGGTAGAAATAAATACAAAAACTCAATTGTGATAATTGTGAATAGATTAAGGTCTCCAATTAATAAATTTCCTATGCTGGATTTTTAAAAAAAATCAGGATATGCTGTTTATAAGAGACACAGTTGAAATGTAGAGTCAGAAAGTTTAAAGTAAGAGACTTTTTTGTTGTTGTTCTAAATGTTTATATCACAATAGCAAAGAGACTGAAAATTGAGCTAAGCTACTCAAGTTGAAAGACAAAATAAACCCAAAGAAAAGAGTAGAAACAAATGAAACAAAATAGAGGTAGAAGTTGATTCTTTGAAAGATGAATAAAATGGCAAACCCTTTGCCAAGACTGTTTACTTGTCTTCTTTTTTCCTTTATCAATGTTAAGAATGAAAGGAAGGGTATTAAAAAGGCAAGAAGGATCTCAAGAAACTTGTTACTGAGGCACGTGGGTGGCTCAGTTGGTTAAGCATCTGCCTTCGGCTGGGGTCATGATCCAGCCTCAAGTCCGGCTCTCTCCTTAGTGAGAGCCTGCTTCTCCCTCTCCCTCTGCCTGCTGCTCTGTCTGCTTGTGTTCTCTCTCTCTATGTGTGTCAAATAAATAAAATCTTAAAAAAAAACAAAACAAAAAAGAAAGAAACTTGTTACCTACATATCTGAAAACCTAGCTAAAATGAGCAATTACTGGAATAATGTAACTAACAAAAATGACTCAAGAAGAAAATAAAATAATCATTAAAGAAATAGAAACCGAAGTTGATCTTACCACAAGGATAATTCTAAGGTCCCACAATTTTATTGGTTTGTATGAACATGGAACAAATGCTTCTGATTTGAGTCAGTACCATTCCGGAGTACAGAAAGAGGGGACACTACCCAACTTATTTATGAGACTTCCATAAACCTGCAGCCAAAACCTGACAAGATAGGATGAAAGAGGACAATTACAGCCAATCTCTTTAGTGAACATAGATGGAAAAGTTCTGAAGAAAATCTTAGCCAGTTGAATACAATAACTTGAACAAATACCATGACATGGGTTTATCTCAGGACCGCAAACTTAGTTTATCATGAGAAGATCAAATAATATAAGTGGCTACATTATCAAATTAAACAGGGAAAATAATCATTTCTTAGAGGACGTTGTCAGACAAAACTCATGATTCAAGACTTATTATGGACAGAAGGAACTGCCCTTTAATAAAAGTATCTATGAAAAACCAATAGCAAGCATCATCGTTATTGGTGAAATACTGGAAAAATTTTATTTAGGATAAGAAGTAAGACAAACCTGGTATCACCACTTTTGTTCAGTATTGTCCTAGCCAGTGAATTAAGACAAGAAAGAATAAAAAGTATGAAGTTTAGAAATGAAGAAACAAAACTGTTCATTATTTGTAGATGATAAGATTGTCTGCTTGGATGGAATAATTATTAGAATTAATCATAGTTTAGGGGGGCCTGGGTGGCTCAGTCATTAGGCGTCTGCCTTCGGCTCAGGTCATGATCCCGGGGTCCTGGGATCGAGCCCCGCATTGGGCTCCCTGCTCAGCAGGAAGACTACTTCTCCCTCTCCCACTCCCCCTGCTTGTGTTCCCTCTCTCGCTGTGTCTCTCTGTCAAATAAATAAATAAAATCTTAAAAAAAAAAGGAATTAATCATAGTTTAGTAAGGTTGCAGGATACAAAATCGGTATCAAAGGGCAAATGTCTTTTCAAATACCATCAAAAAACAGAAAACATATCTTTTAAAAAGTAACTTTCCAAAAAAGGTAATTTTCAAGAGCATCGAACAACACAAATTACTTAGAAAAAAACCTAACAAATAGGTAAGATCTCTATGAAGGAAATTAGAAAACTATTTAAATTTTAAAATGAAAATATAATTAAAAGTTTAGTTCTTTACTTACTATAGTCTCATCTCAAGTGTTCAGAGCCACCTGTGAACAGTGCTGCCTTAAAGTCTTCAGGTTACAGAAAACTAAGAAAGTTTTTTTTAAGTTGGTTGCAGAGAAGTATGATACAGTGAATAATAAGACTTCCAAGTCTAAAAATATATCATATATAATTCTATTTAGATAGAATTCTGTGAGGGAAACGTAAAAGAATAATAAAAATGTTCCAAACCAGGGCGCCTGTGTGGCTTAGTTGTTAAGCGTCTGCCTTCGGCTCTGGTCATGATCCCAGGGTCCTGGGATCGAGTCCCACATCAGGCTCCCTGCTCCTTGGGAGCCTGCTTCTCCCTCTGCCTCTCTCTCTCTCTCTCTCTCTCTCTGTCTCTCATGAATAAATAAATAAAATCTTAAAAAAAAAAAAGGCAGCAGCTATGTGATGAGGATGAATAAATGAGTATTAAAGTATTTTTAGAAATTTCTCATGATGCCAAATGTCAGCCAGATAACCTCCTATTTCCTCATCTCCTCATTTAAATATTTTGGCATCTCATAGATACCATTTAATTATACTCATGTACTTTTTCTTCATGTCTGATCCATGTCTATAGTAGCACTTCCTGAAGGTTCTTATAAAAACGCGTTACTGTTTATAAAATAGAATCTATCTTAAAAAAAAAGACCCCAAAACATACTTCCAGATTGCATAACCCAGAGAGTACATCTGGTTAATCCCCTCCGTAAGCTACTTGTGACTGCACGCACTTCACTCTGCTCTTGGTCCGTCTCCATTTTAATGTTCCACCACCTCAAACTTAAAGGGCCCCGAAGTGAACTCACGTCCCCTCCACTATCAACCACGGACACAAGAACCACTAGCATTTATTTAGCCTTTAAAACGAACCAAGCACGTTACATACCTCCTTCAATTAGTAGGTATTTTCCTCATCCTCACCATTTTTCAGATGAGGAAGTGGAGAGCTTATGTAACTTGCCCAAGGTCATACTGAGCTGAGACATGACCCCAGCAGATATGACTCCCACGCCCTGGTGCTTAACCACTTCTTTCTATTCACGCTTTCTATGATGACAAGATAATTCCTAAAACAACAGCTGTTGGAATGATTGGCAAAAGAACTGTTTTCCTTTACATCTTGGGCAAATCAATGTCTACAATCAATCCAGAACTCTGGTATCCTCCCAGATCACTCGGTCCCTATGATTCCTGCCATTGCTAACAAACACCCTAAAAATTAGTGTGTTCAGCCAGATAGATTCTGCTCAGAGAAACTGTGGTCTTTTATCCCCTAGTGACCTCTTGTGGTTTGCGGACTGCCTGCTGGGGCATCCACTTTGGAGTATCCCTGTTTTGCTGCCTCCTGAATGCTCGTCCTCGGGCTACAGAGAAAAGGCCGTAGGCGAACTGCCTGGCTCTGGGACCTTCGACTACTCAGTTCACCAGTATGAATGTCAGTTTTCTCATCTAGTAAAGGCAGGCACAGATATATGCCCCCAACAGAACTGTAAGAATTCAATGAAATATGGCATATGCAAGGGCCATATAAAATGCTAATTATAGTATGTGACAGAGATAAAAGAACAGAAGAGAAAGTAGAAAAAAGAACTGAACATTGCAAGATAAGAATGTGGTTAAACAGTTTTTGTTTCTTACAGATGCTTCCATTCCTCCAAGTACCATCGCTGAGGGCCGACTGTGTTCCAGACACTGTTACAAAGGATGGAGAAGACCTCAGGACAGGTGCTTCCCTCAAGGGCTGTAGGGGAGGTGAAACTTGACCTCTCCCCTCCTAGGGTCTCCTCAGCTGGGCCTGAGAATTGAATCAACATAAAACAGGTTAACAGGAGAAAAGCAAACAGATTTTCACATGCAGATGGGAGGCCCCACAGGAAAATGAAGACCCAGAAAAGCAGTTAGAGATGAACGTCCATACACTAAATTGAGCAAAAGTAATAAATTGTGGAAACATGAAAAGACAAAGCGTTGGGACAGTCAATGGTGGAGAAGTGACTGAGATGGAAGGGTTAGTTTAACAAGGTTGGTTTGTACAGATTTCTCTCAGCCTAGTCTTCCATCTCTGGTGATAAGAATTTTTCTTTCCTTCTGTTATAGGGGAGGCATCTTTCACACAGGACTTTCATCTCCTGCTTTCAGGAATAAAAAGGAAGGTCAGAGTGTCCTTTTTGCATCTGCTGTCTTTTAGTTTGGCTTAACGCAAAATAATCTTGATGTCAAAGTGACATTTTTGGAGATGACATCTTCTGGTTTCCTTCGGGGCTCACACCTGCAGGGGAGAGATGGGCTGTAACAAATAATGCCCTGTGATAAGTATTGTAAGAGAGGTATGCTCACAGCAGTAAGGGAGTCTCCCACGCCTTTTCTGGAGAAGGGAAGTAAAATCCCAGGTAAGCGTATGGGGAGCACCTAGTGGGGAAGTGCAGGATTGTGCTCTGTCCTCTAGAGGGAGCTCGTGCTCTTTCTCTGAGATCTGAGATGCTGGTTAGTTCTAGTCAGGATAGAGATCGCTTCAATAGAACTGGGTTAAGATAAATGCTCGGGTGCCTCTTGGTCTTTTTAGATGTTTCCTATTGAATCGCTTCCCTCCTTGCTCATCTTCAAGCTGGTACCGTAGGAGGAGTCTGAGTCCTCCTCCCACTCGAAAAATTTGCTTCCTTCTCTTCAGAGATGAAGCAAGAACCAGAGTGAAGTCCCACCAGGCAGGAAGATGACTCACCTAGGCACAAGTCATATTTCCTAGCCCAACGTACGAGGATAGACGACATCAGGATTTGGGGATGATTTTCCCATAATAGTCGCTTGTGCACATGTACTCTAAGGGGGTGGCCTTTGCCAAGGTATTGAAAGGAGGTGTCAAGACAGGGTTCAAAAATTTGGGACCCTGACATACCACTCACCACAACGAACAGATAATTTTGGATATTTCCATTTTATTATTTATTAATGTTTTCATTATCATTTCATGACTACATGATTTGTTGAGTCAGGTTCTCTTGAGAATTTGGCAAAAACGTGAATCAGAAATTTTCTAGAATGTATTTAATTGCAGCAACTATATTTTATAGGAAAATACGTCTCTAATTCCTAGATGGATTTCCTTCTTTTCATCATGTATATTTTTATAATCTGTCAATGTTTCCATTTGCATACTCTTACATAAGGAAGTCTAAAATAGTCTCTGACTGTCTCAATGGAAAGTTAAGATGGAGTCTCTCAGTTTGTATGATATCCAAATGAAGGGAGATACGGACAATTTTTCTCACTTAATGTAAATTTGGTTTATTTCTTTTTTGACATATAAAAGCTGTACTTATTTAATGTATACCACTTGATGAGTTTAGAGATAAGTATACATTCATGAAACCACCACAATATATACCAGACATATTTATCACCTCCAAAAGTTTCCTCCCACCCTCTTTAATTATTATTACTTTTTGTATGTGATAACATTTAACATAAGATCTTAGCAAAGGTTTAACAGAAGATTTTCTTTTTTCTTTTTCTTTTTTTTTAAGATTTTATTTATTTGACAGAGAGAGAGAGCACAAGCAGGGGGAGCAGTGGAGGGAGAGGGAGAAGCAGGCTCCCCGCCGAGCAGGGAGCCCGATGTGGGACTCGATGTGGGACTCGATCCCGGGACTCCAGGATCATGACCTGAGCCGAAGGCAGCTGCTTAACCAGCTGAGCCACCCAGGCGCCCCAAGGTTTAACAGAAGATTTAACCTAAGATCTTATCAAGTTTTAAAGTGTACCATTAGTATAAGCTCACTGCTAACTGAAACTTTACCATTTGATTAATACTTTTCTGCTTCCCCCTCCACCAACCCCCAGATGCTAGAAGTCACCATTCTACTCGCTGTTCAATGAGTTTGACTATTTTAGATTCCTTATATAAATGGTATCATGTAGTGTTTGTCTGTGTTTAGCTTATTTTACGTCCTCTCCGTTCATCCATGTTTTCAAAATTGGCAAGACTTCCTTCTTCTTTTAAGGCTGACTAATACTCCATCGTAGGTGTACAACACATTTTCTGTATCCATTCATCTGTTGATGGACATTTAGATTGCTTCCATGACTTGGCTATTGTAAAGAATGCTGCAATGGCTACAGGAGTGCAGATATTTCTTTTAGATTCTGATCTCAATTCTTTGGATGTATACCCAGAAATGAAATTGCTGCATCATATGGTGGTTCTATCTTTAATTTTTTGATGAACCTCCGTACTGTTTTCCATAGTGGCTGCACCAATTTACATTCCCACCAACAGTGCATGAGGGTTCCCTTTTCTCCACATCCTTGCCACCATTTGTGATCTCTTGTCTTTTTTTTTTTAAGATTTTATTTATTTATTCATGAGAGACACACACAGAGAGAGGCAGAGGGAGAAGCAGGCTTCCTGCAGAGCAGGGGTCTGGGGTCCCAGGACCCCGGGACCATGACCTGAGCCAAAGGCAGACGCCTAACCATCTGAGCCACCCAGGCGCCCCTCTTGTCTTTTTGATAATAGCCATTTAATAGGTGTGAGGTGATATCCTATTGTGGTTTTGATTTGCATTTCCATGATGATTTGTGACCCAATTTGCATAAATGAAACCAATTCACATTTTTAAAAGATAAGATGGGTTCTGGGTACAACCCTAGCGTCAGGGCTTCTACAGATTCCAGGCAAAGAGGAAACTTATACTAAGTATGAAGTTTGGGGTTTTAATGTGCTGCTTCTTCATTGAGAGACTGTGCCTGAGACTAGCCACAGTGCTGAGACCACACAGGGGCACCTTGAGCTTACAAAAGTGGGCCCTATGCATCCTTTCCGACAGCCTTGGGACTACTTGCTACAAAGACTATCGTACTTTCTAATATTTTTGAAGTTGGAGTGAATCTTATAAGAAGTGTAATTTTATTGCTTTTGCTTTTATCCTCCATAAAAAGCTGTTAAAAGCTTGAGATATGGCATGTCTTTTATACTTGAGGGCATCTTCAAATCAAAGGGATAGTATATGTAATTCATTTATAGAACTTTAGATTCATAAAATGTTATAACTAAGTGGGCGTTAAAGATCAGATGATCCAGCAAATTTTAAAGGCTTTTTCCATTGTTTCTTAAATCTGGGCTTTTTTGAAATAAGTCTTTAGAGAAGTTCTAAAGAAACCAACAGATCAAAGCACAGTGAGGTGATAGATAACCCAGCACATTCGCCCTCCTCTCTGCTGACCTACACTCTTGAAAAGAGCTTTTCAAGAGCAGTTTGAAACTTAATGAAAAGATGCAAGCCACCTCTTCATCTTTGTCTGGTGCAAAAACCACTATGTGAGTCTTTTCTAAGTAATAATTTTATGGAGATAAATAAATTGCACATTAGTAAAGTGTAACATCTGATGTTTTGACACGTATACACCCATGAAACCATCACTGCAATCAAGATATTGAATCAAGATATTGAATATTCAGTATCAAGATATTGAATATTCTTCATGTACCTTTATAAACCCTTCCTCCCTACCTCATCCCATCTCATCTTCAAGCTTTCTGTCCCTATAGGGATTAGTTTTTATCTTCTAGAGTTTTACACAAATGACATCATACAATACATGCTTTTGTGTGTGTGTGTTTGCTCTGGCTTCTTTCACTCAGCGTAATTATTTTGAGATTCACCCATATTCAAGCTTTTCGTTGCTGACTAGTATTCCATTAGACGGATGTCCTTCTGTGTTGACCTGCTTGCTGCGGATAGACATTTGAGTGGTTTTCAGTTTTTAACTGAAATTATAAATAAAGCTCTATAAATATCCATGTACAAGTCTTCATGGAGACATATGTTTTCATTGTTCTTGGGATAAATACCTAGGAGTGGAATGGCTGGAGCTGATCAAATGGTAGGTGTATGTTGAACTTTTCAAGAAACCACCTACTGGTTTCTCAACGTGGCTGTCCCATCTTATGTTCCCACCAGCTGTGTATGAGAGTCTAGCTGCTCCACATCCTCACCCACGCTTGGTATGGTCATTAAAAAAAAATTTTTTTTTAGCCATGTAGTGCATGCGTGGGGGTATCTCATTGTGGTTTTAATTTGTATTTGCCTAATGACTAATAACTTTGAGCATCTTTTCATGTGCTTATTTGCCATCTTCTGGGTGGAGTGTCTGTACGTTACTTGTCTTTTAGCTTCTTCAGTTTTTTTTTTTCCTTGTAAAGTTTCTGCAGTTATGAGAATGCTTTGAGGCATTTTGCTCTCTATTTTTCTATTCTAAAATTTTGTTGACAGAACTATTAGATAAACAGCACAATTAGTTGGAAACCGAAGAAGATCGATGTTAACCAACAGCTATCTAAATAGGTTGGTACTTATGGCATAAACAAAGACTCTTCACACTTACTCAGGCTAGCAGAAATGAAGGTGAATGGGGGAAATAATGGCATATAATTGGGAGAGAGTGGGAGGGGTTGAGAGAAAGAAGCCAGGCAGGGAAATATTAACTCTGCCCCGTCCAAAGTCTTTCCTCTCACAGTGCCTCTATCATGGTCAAACTTTCAGTCTTTTTTCCCCAAGTCACTTTTTTTTTATTACGATTATGGATGAACTTTTTGTTATTTTCATAGCAAACATGTAAAGGAGATGGGGACCTTAGCTCAGCGGCAGAATCTAGCTGCAGGCTATTCCTTGTGGTAAGGCTCCCAAGAACGTTCATAGTGGGCCACTTGATCAGAAATCCATGTATAGGCAAAAGAAAGCATATCCATGGGATGCCTGGGTGGCTCAGTCAGTTAAGCATCTGCCTTCAACTCAGGTCATGATCTCAGGGTCCTGGGATCGAGTCCTGCATCGGGCTCCCTCCTCAACGGGGAACCTGCTTCTCCCTCTGCTTGCTGCTCCCCCTGCTTGTGCGCTTTCTCTCTCTGACAAATAAATAAATAAAATCTTTAAAAAATTAGTGTATCCACATACCAGTGTTAATGTGTAGTAAGTTTTGTATTTTTTTTTAAAAAAGGACTTTGTACAACAATGCAGTAATAAGCCTACAGTTTGCACTTGTCTCTAACAAACAGGTGTAGTAGAGCGAGGACACTGGCCTAGACTGGAGTTCTGGAGACAGTCTGTCATGGAGTGGAATGGGTGTGACCCCGTGTAAAGGACCGAAGGGTTTGGGCAAAGGGGAGAAAGAAGATGGCATTCAAGAGGAAGAAGGGTAAAGAGCTAGGCATGGAAGAAGGGAAGAGGAGATGGAGAATCCCCAGCCAGCTCTCCTCCCTTTTCCACATTGGCCTGTAGGGGAGGGGAGGGAGCGTCTCTGCTCCCTCTGCTGCTCCCACACCTTCTGTCCATCCTTCTTACCAGCTGCTTCTGGAGGGAGGAGGGATTGCTCACACTCTGAAAGCACAGGGACGTTACCCAACACCGTTCTCTGAGAGGGTGGACTGTCCGAGCTGAAATTCCCTCTTTTGCAAACAGTCCCTTTACTACAGTGCACTGGGTTGGGGCCTGGCCATTCACCATTCTACCTAAGTGCCTCAGCATCAATTGCATCTGGTCTATTCCAGACCTTTCCATCACCCCCGAGTGACAGGCCTAAACAGCATAATCTAATTTGGCTTAACCAAGATGTCTGCCCTGGCAGACAATTGGGTGCTTACTTATCAGTTAATAAAAAGGTATTTCGTTTTCCATGTAGTTATTGTTCTCACGTGCACATCCCTTAATTAGGAATCCCTGAAGTTGTCTGAGTGCTAGGATTTCAGCCACTAAACTGAAACGCTCACTCTCCCATAGTTAATCTTAAACAAGGTCCCGGTCCAAAGGGAGCCCCCAAAAAAGAGGTAAAAATGGTGTCCAAGATAGAAGGACCGCAGCTAGGGTCAAAGTGCCAGAGGTTCCAAAGGTAAATAGAAAGTGGTAACAGGCCTCCTTTGAGCTTCCTCTCTGGGTGGAGACAAAACTATGATTCATCGATCTGCCCCCCTCTTCCATCCCTCCAGCCATCCACTCATTAACACACTTTGGAGTTCCAGGTACTGGGCTGTGACTTAATGATACAGTAGTGAACACGTCAGACACTGTCTGAAGGAGGATTAGAAACAAAGGGGTGTATGCCGATTTGTCATGAAAAAGAGAGAGAGAGGTGGCGCAGCATTGTGTCCCCATTCTTGGACTATGTCAAAACTCCTGGGGCGCCTGGGTGGCTCAGTCGTTAAACGTCTGCCTCTGGCTCAGGTCATGATCCCAGGGTCCTGGGATGGAGCCCCACATTGGGCTCCCTGCTCAGTGAGGAGTCTGCTTCTCCCTCTCCCTCTGCTTGCTGCTCTCCCTGCTTGTGCTCTTTCTCTCTCTGCCAAATAAATAAATAAAATCTTAAAAAAAGAAAGAAAGAAACTCCTAACAGAAAAAATGATGGATTAAACACTGACAATGGAGCTTACTCATGAGAAAGTTTCTGGAACTCTGGACATAAGCAGTACTGATTTGAGGA
Source organism: Neomonachus schauinslandi (assembly GCF_002201575.2). NCBI lineage: Eukaryota > Metazoa > Chordata > Mammalia > Carnivora > Phocidae > Neomonachus > Neomonachus schauinslandi. The sequence goes on from NC_058415.1 coordinate 63,803,297, forward strand.
TCAGGTGACAAAACAGAGCACAGAACTGGAGAGAGAGGGGCGCCTGGGTAGCTCAGTCGGTTAAAAGTTCGACTCTCGATTTCGGCTCAGGTTGTGATCTCAGGTCCTGAGATTGAGCCCCACATAGGGCTCCGTGCTCAGTGCGGAGTCTGCTTGAGATCCTTTCTCCCTCTGCCTCTGCCCCTCCCCCTGCTTGCACTCTCTCTCTCTCTCCCTTTCTCTAAATAAATACATAAATACATTTAAAAAATCTTAAAAAACAAAAACGGGGAGGGTCATTGTTTCCACTTTTTCCCAGAACCCAGCACTGACCTGTAAACTAGGTATTACTACTATTTACCAAATACTGTTTCACTACTGTTCTTCTCCTCTTTCATATATATGGAGGACCTCTCTGTACTTTTCAGCCGTCTTGCAGTTCAATGAGGCCACGGCTCTGGCCATTTGCAGTCTGACGCAAAGAGCTGCTGAGTAACAAGCAAGTCTTTTCTTTATCTTTCTTTAAGCCTGCTTGGTTGACCAAGGAGGTTTCCTGCTCCTGATGGGGCAGCTACATGACGGTGAAACCTCTCTCAGCCTCAATTCTTGAGTTCCTACATGGAAAATAGTTGTCCTAAAGGGTTGCCCAGATCTTTATTGGATTTTATGGCAGTGAGAAATAAACCTTTGTTGCTGAGACTTTAGCATTTGTTCTTGTTGTGCCAAAGTCTGGCTTAGCCTCCAGGACCGATAGTTCGGTAAGCATTAAAAAATAGTAACCCGGGCACAGACTACCATAGCAGGGGAAAGGGAGAGGCCCTTTAGAGTTACTTTGCAGGCAGTGTGGGGCCAGAATAGGAGAGGAAAGACAAGATAGATGCTGTGTGGTAATTGTGGATAGCAAATTGCTATGTGACACATACATGTAAGATACCTTTTTGGAGGTTCTCAAGAAATATTCGAGTGAGGATTTTAGGGGGTGGCGAAGAGTGTGTCAACAAAGGAAACTGCATTATTTAATGTTAACATGACTTCATTTGCACTCACAGGCTGGTGAGACTAGGTGTCACTAGTATTAATTGACTGAATTGGGGGGATATCTTTTGTTGGGGAGAGCTTGCAATTCTAGAACAGATTGTGGTTCTTATCTTCATCTTTATTCCTTTCTTAAAGAGTGAACTGCCAAACACTGCTCAAGAGATTGCTAGAAATTTCAGGATCTCCCTAGAGTTCCTGTCAGACCTACCTCTAAACTTCCAAGGATGCTGAGTTTTCTTGTTGAACATAATTTCACTGATTTCAATTGAAACATGATTTCAATTTCATAGTTTTCTCATGAAACTGAATACAGACAGGAAAATACTTTCTAATGTAAACATATTAATGTTTGCCTGTTTCAGAAATTTATAGCACAGTTCATACTACATATCGACATTTATGTGACCACTTTCTAAAATTGTGAATCTGGAAAAAAATAAAAAGCTCTTGGTGTGCCCCAAATCAGTAATTCAGAACAGTTCAACAATAAGTAGAAAGCATGATCTTCAGTTGTCAACTGGTCAATCCCCTTGTCCAGTTTGTTTGAATATCTATACTTCCTTGAAACTAGCAACAATGATCTTACTGTTTCCATGATGTTTCCTGTTCAGCAGCTCAGATAGATGTCCTATCATACTGGGAAGAAAATGAAGTCTTATGGGCTTCTAGGAATTTGACAAGTTAAGCCTCTCACAGCTTTTGACACTCCAAAACAATCTTGTAGCAGTATCTTTTTTAAAGGCTCCTATGATATAACTCTGTGACTATATGGTTAAATAAATCTAATCTAAATAAAATAAATCTCCATGTTGCTTCAATTTCTAAATATCATACAAAGCGGCAAGAGCAGGAAAAATATTAAGTCTTGACTACTTCCTCCAGAAAAAGGTCCGTCACTGTTCACATTTTGACCATGAGCAATCCACATCCATCTTTCTGGCTAACAAAAGCCCCATTCTATTTGGGTGATGGGTAGAGAGCCCTTGAGGTCAAGAAAGATAAGCCCCCACCTAAGCTAAAATGGAGGGATTTGGGATTGGGTTTATCCAAATTCCTTTTGCCTGGGACTGGTCAAAGAGAGGGCCTGGCCCATATCTGGCCAATGAAACAAAAGGAGAGGTCTCAGGGAGACGTCCTGAAATTGTTCTTCCTGGAAAAGAAACATAGAACTTCACAAGGAGAAAGTTTTTTTTCTACCCCAGTCTCTTCCATCTTTGAATGTAGCCCTGTGAGGATGTAGTATTTGAAGCTGCAGTAGCCAATGAGCAAAAGATGGCGGACAAGAAGGAGAGACAGAATCTGGGTCCCGAATGACACCATTGCATTACTGAGCCTGCCTTCTCCAGACTGCTTTTTAGGTGATACAATCAAACATCATTATTGCCTGAGGCCCTGGGAGACTGGATTCTGTTATTTGCAGCTAAATGCATCCTTATGCTACAACTATTTCCTGCACTGAAATCAACCTGCAAAATTTGCAACACACCTTCCTGATGTATGAGATGTAATTCTGAATTTTAATGTGTGTCTCTGCCTTAGTGTGAGGATTCATATTTAAGCGTGACCGTAGGGGTTAATTTGGCTAAAACAGTTTTCTTCCTCTGGTGTTAACTGATAAAACGAAAGAAAATGTGATTCTAATCTCTTCAAAGCTTTTTCTGTTTCAAATATGGGAGTGTGTTTCTGCAGAGTGGGGCGTTTCAGCTAATAGTTCAGTGAAATTAAAAAAAATCATGACAAGGAAAAAATAGTTTTTTTCTTGTTTTTTCTTTTTATTGTACCTATATGACAAGATGGATGTTAGCTGAACCTATCATGGTAATCATTTCATAATATATGTAAATCAAACCAGCATGCTGTATGCCTTAAACTTATACAGTGATATATGTCGATTATTTCTCAGTAAAACTGGGAAAACATTTTAAAATGAGAAAACAACTTGAGTCATCTGAATGAATATTGCTAATGTGATTTAGGCATTTTTTAAGATGGAGATAAAACACTATATTTAGATTTACATATGATTACTTTGCTTGATGTAATTCCTTGCAGAATAATACATGAACTATGATTATGAATGTGATAGACACCATTATTTTTTTAATAACTTTTAAAATTTAGATGATTTTTCCTCTTCTTGTTCAAAAGGAGAGCACTCCACGTGTAGATTCCAGGGACCCTGCCTCCTTTATCATAAACTCCATTGCAGGAGGAGCTAGATGGAAGCCAACCTTCATTTGGTGAACCCTAGCTGGCTATGGATTCTGGATATATTAGGGCTGGCAAAGTATGGTTGAGAAGGACAAGAGGAATTGCCCAAACATGGTGCTAGAAAGAAATCTACACAGACTAGTTGACTTGTGTTTCTGAAGTAGGGGCCTCTAGGGGTGCCTGGGTGGCTCAGTCGGTTAAGCGTCTGCCTTCAGCTCAGGTCATGATCCTCGAGTCCTGGAATCGAGCCCCACATCAGCTCCCTGCTCAGCGGGGAGCCTGCTTCTCCCTCTGCTGCTCCCCCTGTTTGGGCTCTCTCTCTGTCAAGTAAATAAATAAAATCTTTAAAAAAATAAAATAGGGCGCCTGGGTGGCTCAGTTGGTTAAGCGACTGCCTTCGGCTCAGGTCATGATCCTGGAGTCCCTGGATCAAGTCCCGCATCGGGCTCCCTGCTCGGCAGGGAGTCTGCTTCTCCCTCTGACCCTCCCACTTCTCATGTGCTCTCTCTCTCATTCTCTCTCTCAAATAAATAAATAAAATCTTTAAAAAAAAAATAAAATAAAATAAAAAAATAAAATAAAATAAAATAAAATACGGGCTGCTAACTGTACAACCAACCAGGTCTTGGAGTCACAGCAATGCCAGAGCTTACATCTTTTTCTGGATAAAACCAAATTGGGGAGGCATATATTCTTTGTCTAAAGTGTTGCCGGTGTATGAGTTTTGCAGAGGACTCAACTTTTGTGGAGAATTCCCATTTAAACAAAGCCATGCTACGGGGCGCCTGGGTGGCTCAGTCGTTAAAGTCTGCCTTCGGCTCAGGTCGTGATCCCAGGGTCCTGGGATCGAGCCCCGCATCGGGCTCCCTGCTCAGCGGGGAGCCTGCTTCTCCCTCTCTCACTCCCCCTGCTTGTGTTCCCTCTCTCGCTATGTCTCTCTCTCTGTCAGATAAATAAATAAAATCTTAAAAAAAAAAAACAACAACAAAGCCATGCTAACAGAACGTAAAATAACCCAAAAGTCATGTATCAGAAAAATGATCCTCTAAGAGTGGCCTGTTCCTCACGTCTCGTCTCTGGGAAGCTTTACGTCTCTATTCTTGGTTTGTGTTAAATCATATAATGTTTTGCCAAAGACCACTCCTACCACCCAGAGCCACTCACCCCTATAACCTGAGTTCACCGGTACAGTGTGGGGATTGTTCTGTCACTCTCTTTCCAGCCTCTTGGCCTAAAAGTCCTAGAAGAGGCTGTGGACCCACCATGCGTGGTGTTCATATCTAGATGATTCCCACTGGCAGCACCAGGAAGATTGCAGCCCGAAGGGAAAATCCCAGCCTTCGCCTGACAGTAACACACAGGACCCTCCCCGCCCCCACAACTCCCAATGCACACACTAGAAATAAAACCATAACAATCCAAAAAAGCCACTAGAAATAAAACCATAACAATCCAAAAAAGCAGCTGTGCGGTTGGTGTCAAAAGTTCCTTTTCGTGCTTGTCATTCCCTCTGCCTGGAATGCATGTAAAAAGCTTTTCAGTGGAGTCAGAATTGTACATCATAACCAACCCTCACTACCTGGACTCTACTCTGTCTCTCCTAAATTTTACTCCCTAGTCCCTTTTCTCTTCTACTAGTATTTCTCTTTTCCATAGGCAGTTCCACTGTGGACCCCTCTACCCTTTCTACCCTTCTTTTTCTTTTCTTCCCTTCCTTCCTGCTTGCCTTTCTTCCCTTCCTTCCTTCCTCTTTCATTCATTCATTTCCTACTATGTGTCAGGTATTGTTCCAGGGCATACAGCATAAATGAAAAAGAAGAGTCCAGATATTGGAAAGTTTATATCCTGTGGGGAGAGAAGGAGGGGGAAATATCCCAAGATAATAAGGGAATTTCAGTCATGACAAGAGCTTTGAAGAGAATCAAACTGGGTAAGTGATAGATGGGCCTGGGGGTCGGGAAGGGGGACGACTGCTTTAGAGAGGATGGGAAGTCTATTGGGAAGGATTAAAATTAAGTTGAGGCCTAGATTATAGGAAAGATTCAGCCAAAGGAAAAGTGTTCCAGATAGAGAGGATGGCCACGCAAAGGCCTTGCAGTAAGAATCAGTGCAGCAAGTCTAAGCAAGTGAACGCAAGCTGGCATGGTTAGAGCCTGGAGAACAAGGATGGGAGTGGTAATAAGACATAAGTCAGACAATTTGCAGGGGCAAGATTCCACCTGGCCTGGAAGGGAATGTAAGGGGGCTGAATTTTATTCTAAATGCAGTAGGAAGCCAGGTCCTAGCAAAGTAATGAACTATTTATCTAGAACACTGACTATTCATTATATAATTCCTATGCATTCTCCATAGGCTGGTCCTATAAAGATTTCATGACAGTGGGACACACAGGAAGAATTTATTACAGGGGCGCCTGGCTGGCTCAGTGGACCATACGACTCTTGATCTTGGGGTTGTGAGTTTGAGCCCCATGTTGGGTGTAGAGAATACTTAAAAATAAAATCTTAAAAAAAAAAAAAGAATTGATTACATACGGAGTTTGGGACACACAGAAACGTGACAAATGTGAGATCCTCTGCTTCACTCTACATCTTTGTCTTCCTCTTCCATCTCTCGGACATCTTAAAGCTACCCCATTCCTACATACTTACACCATCTGTTCCGTGTTTCTTTTGGATAAATTCATCATTTGGCTTTGGATTTTCATCTGCTTTTACCCCAGATTATTAGTAGAGCTGCCTCTTTTGAATCAGTTCATTCACTCACATTTCTGTGTAGGGCATTAGGGAAAAAAATCAAGAAAATCTGTTAAGTTCTAAGCCAAAAATACCCATTCTTAAGAGTGATGACTCATGGGCGCCTGGGTGGCTCAGTCGTTAAGCGTCTGCCTTGTCTGCCTTCGGCTCAGGTCATGATCCCAGGATCCTGGGATCGAGTCCCAATCAGGCTCCCTGCTTGGCGGGAAGCCTGCTTCTCCCTCTCCCACTCCTCCTGCTTGTGTTCCTGCTCTCGCTATCTCTCTCTGTCAAATAAATAAATAAAATCTTAAAAAAAAAAAAAAAAAGAGTGATGACTCATGACAATGCTACAACCCAAGTCCTGGAGAGAGCTGGAAGCCACACTACATTTCCACTGCAGTTCTAATACATTAAGTACTTTTTAATTACATTATCAATCATCTTTGACATAGCCCCCAAAGGTTTTCCAAATAAAATCCAACCTAAAAACAAAAACAAACCCCGTGCCAGTTAATGAGCATTTCTCAGCAAATTCATTGTAGTTGGGATAAAAATATCCAAGTGGTTCATGTGACTTAAAATTAGCCAACTTCATATTGTGTACTACTGTAGCTCACAATGTTTCGTAGTGTATATAAAAATCCCACAGCAATCAACTCCAATTAGAATGCCTCTCTACCCAAATTTAAGTTACCAAATAAATAAGTTCTACCAAATAAGGAGTGTATCCAAGGTAAATTAGATTAATCCTATCATCATATTAATCCGATTTGTATTCTTCAGTTGCACAGTTGCATTGTCACCCTTTTTTCTTTAAACAACAATAAAAAGGAATGCACAATTCAAATGTTTCCACTTAAGAAATCCAACAAAATCAGTTATGAATTTTTAAGCCAACAGCCCATAATTGTGAATGGCTACCTTGGGACTCAAAAATGGTGTGTGTGTGTGTGTGTGTGTGTGTGTAGTTTTAATACTATTCACATTAGAAAAGTCCATCCACAGAAATGAGAGAGAGGGGCGCCTGGGTGGCTCAGTCGTTGAGCGTCTGCCTTCAGCTCAGGTCGTGGTCCCAGGGTCCTGGGATCGAGCCCCACGTCAGGCTCCCTGCTCAGTGGGAGGCCTGCTTCTCCCTCTCCCACTCCCCCTGCTTGTGTTCCCTCTCTCACTGTGTCTCCCTCTGTCAAATAAATAAAATCTTAAAAAAAAAAAAAGGAATGAGAGAGAATGACAAAAGTCTTCTCAGGATGCCTCAGTGGAACAGGTGTTCTAATTTGAACTGATACGTCTATGCAAATATACCCAGTCGCAATAGGGAACTTCTTAGGCCTGACAATTATTTAAACCCTGAAGGGTGAGCAGGTTCTGTTAGAGACCTTCACCCTCCTGGTGACCTATGTCCTTTAGTTCTCCTCTACCCCCTTGCTTAGGATTAAATGAGACTTCAGCTTTGGTGTAAAGCTGCCAGCTGTCTTAACCAAGGACAGCACACAAAAACTGGACTCTAGGAATGAGGAACAAAAGGGACGGAGATCTAGAAGAGGGTGAGGATAAGACAGCAGAACTGAGCCTGCCTCTGCAGAAAATGTCCAAAGACAGTAGGCTCTAGTTAAGATCGATGGGGGAAGGCATCTTAGTGGATACATAGGAAATTAGACAAGGCAAAGATGGCTTTAGCCGTCCAGAATGAAGGAGTCAAGGGAGGAGATATCTGCATGCGGTAGACAACTGAATCCGAAAGAGCAGAAATATAAACCAGCAATGATTCCCTATCTTCTGCTTAGCTAGCTTAGATGTAACTTTCCTGTTGCTGGGCAAAAAACATTCCCGAGGAGATCCGATCGTTAATGCAACAGACTCTAATTTAGAGTTGCAGGCCAGGGGTGCTTCTGTTCCCGAACACGGGATGAGCCAGGGATGGGGAGGGGATGAATGAAGCAGTGGAATCTGAACATCCTGACAAGTCATCCAGAAGCTCCGCTCACTCTGGACATTCCTGAGCGACACATGACGTCTCACGAGAACAACACAACACACACGTAGACCTGTTGGTTCCCCAAGACCTACAGGACAATGAGTTTCTACCATGGGAGCTTACAGAGACATTGATTGTTCCGCCCAGGTTACAATCAGGTTCTACAAAAGAGATGCTGACGGCATGGATATTTAGCAAATGAATGTGCTTAAGAGAAAAGTGCCGGAGCTGGAAGTCTGCTGCTGTCCAGCTGAGCGACCCCGGGGAAGCGGTGTCACCTCCCTTGGCCTCAGTTTGTCCATCTGCAAAGCATGGTGTGGAACTCCCAGGTCCTGTCTCAGTGCTCTCCAGGGAATCTCCAGATGGAAGCTCACTGGAAATTTCAAAAGCAAATGAAACGACCTGTCAACGCTTGAACTCCGATGTCGACATCCATCTTCACGAGGGGGCTTACTGGCCTCTGGCTTGGTAAGTATCGTCAGGGGACATTTAAGTGTAACTTCGGAGGAGAGTAGTTTTCAGACGCAGGTGTTGGAATAAGCTCAAGACCAGTCTCAGATCATTTCCGGTTCAAACGAACCATTATTTTTGTCTTGGCTGGAGGCAGCGCCAGGTGAAAGCTGAGCTACATCTCCTTCAACACAACGACAAGCCAGCCTTTATTCTAGGAGTTTGGTCCAGAATGGCTACCCCCCGGGTGGGAGCCCTAGGGCCCTACTACACACTTGAAGCAGTATCTCTAATATCTTTATCCAAAATACACTTGAGTGTTATATGCACTTGCTGGGTGTTCTACATACGTTCTGTCACTTGATCCTCAAGGCAACTTTCAAAGGTAGGTATGGCCATCCCCATTTTACACGTGAAAAAACAGAGACTCAGAGTGGTCATGACTTGCCCAAGTGCACATCACTAGGACATGGCAGAGATCTGAAATAAAAACTCAGGCCCTTCCGACTTCACAGTCTACGCTTTTGCTTCTCTAACATCATGATACCCAGAAGGAAAAAAAAAAATGAGGTTGAACGGTTAGCCAGCAAAGTTAGGGGAAAGGATATGCTATTAGTAAAGAGCTCACCCAGTTTACATCATTCTTCAATGTCCAATTTTCAAAGAATCAGAATATGATAGAAACGTTCAATATGAAATCACTACTGAACATAAGCAGTCTGACCTTGATGATCCAGAAGGCGCTTCCAGATCTTGCTGTGCCTTAAAGTTCTCACAACAATACTGACCATCAGTATGCTACAGATGCATGGGAAAGAAACACCACGTAACAGAAGCAAGATCACCTGCCGCCAAGTCGTCAGGCACTGCCAACGGCTTTTACCGGCTTTTACTACACCAGGTCAAAGAAACAAATGGAACCTGCCAATATGGTCCTGACTCTTTGGACATATGTTCTAGACATATCCATCCATTCTCATGCCCAGTGAGAAAGAAATCCCTTTGAAAGGATCTCACCTTTCACCAAATCCTACCCTTAAAATCCTAAAACGGTCGTTATCTTTGTGCACAATATTTCTGGCAGTCACAAGCTCAATCACAAAGCAGAGCTGACGACGACTGCAGAATACAACTGGTATTTAAATGCCCCCTGGGTGGGCGGGTCAGACTCCATGAGGCAGTGTGGCTGTGTGGAGGGAGAGGGGTCCCGCCTCGGGGCGAACATCCACTCCTGCCAGAGTTACGAAAGCCAAGGTTCTTGACGTGTACGTTCTCAGCTGTCTCAGTGCCTAGATCCCTAACAACATGAAACAATGAAATAACTGCAAGCAACCACGTCGAAATAAAGAACTCGGTATCGGAATCACCGAGAAGCGGCCAAGTTCAGAAAGGCATTTCTTGGCACTCTAGAGCAGACTAGGATGAAAGTTGTACCGGAGGCTGGAGAAGAGCCCGATGTGCTTCACGAGGTTGGGCTCCACCACGTAGGCCCGCTCCCCCTTGGCCCTCAACAGTGAGTAGAGTGCCATGTCCTTGCCGAAGCCCTTGTGGCAGTACACCTGAGACAGGTAGGTGAGGGTCCGGCGGGCCGCAGGGGCAGGGAAGAGCATGGCGGGGGTGCAACACTGAGAGGCAGGGACCACGCTGTACAGGGAAGGACTCAGCCGCCGCAGTTCCAGGAAATAGTGCCGGCCCACCAGTTCCACCAGACCCATGCTATACAGGGAGAAGAAGAGCATGACGGGCCAGCTGAACCCTGGACGGCTGGCAAACCGCATGTATAGCCAGGTTAGCAAGGGCCCCAGCAACATGCCCACGCCGACCCACTCCAGGATCCGCATGGGCTCTGGGTTGATGTAGTGCTGGAGCCTCTCGGGATGATAGAGCTTCAGATAAAGGGCATCTCTGAGGTGCGGCTCGGAGAAGCGAGCCCGCAGAAGGTGCTCCAAGACTGGGAAGATCTGCTCTTCCGGGACGGCGTCGTCTTCCACCATCAGGACATAGTCTGGGTTGTAGGTCTGCAGGGAGGACTCCAGGCAATAGACATAGTCCTGCTTCTCTTTCTCAAACGAGTTGGTCGAAGGGTCATCACCATAATCATCCTCAGTGCCCTCATAGCGGTTGGCCACCGGGACATACTTCGACAGCAGCTTGGCATCGAAGTGGCTCACGCTACGTTCCACATTGCATAGGAAGAGCTGGTGCCCCTCGCACTGGGGGCCGCATTGTTGCAGAAGCCGGTGAAACTGGGACACCACCTGCAAGACGTAGTGGAAGCCAGGTTGCCTGTCGACAGTGATGATGGTGATGACCAGCCAGGGGCGGGGGGGTGGCCTGCCAGACGATGGGCACCGAGCCATTGGCAGACGGCAGCTCCTCAAAGTAGTGGAGGGCAGCTTCGCCCTCTTTCAAACTTTGCTGCAGGAACTCTTGACTCATTTGGTTCAGGTGCCAATGGCGCAGATAGAAATAAGAGTGCAGGAGGCGGTGACAGGCTAGGGGGGCCAGCAAGCCGAACGTGACCACCGTTAAGATCAAGAGCTGGACAGCGGTGCTGCCCCAGGAGAGCCGCCTCAGCCTCCGGAGGAGCATGGCAGCGGGAGGGGCTGATGTGCTCATGAGGTCAACTTCTGGTCAGGTCTGGTCCCAAGAACAAACCATCCTGGAATGCAGGCCCGAATCTGCACAAGTCAAACCTAGAGAGAGACAAGTACAGAATGGTAAGAGGCCTTAAAGAACAAAGAAAGAAAAAAACAATCCAGAGACAGAATGCAGCACATATCAACCCAGAAATTCTAAGTTGTAGCTACTAGAGACTTCCAAGTATTTTCTCCAGTACACTATTCTTCGGTTGTGTGGGTTAATGATCTCCGGGATTCTTTCATTATTTCTATGAGTAAGGAAATCTTGGTGTATCCAAGCGAGTTGCCACACCCTCAGATGGTTAGTTGGGTTTACAATGTGCCAGAAAGTCACCAGGTTGGCTAGTAAGATCCTTATTTCAATGCAGCAGCTACATAGACCTGTGTTCTTAAAACAGATGAAAAAGCAAGACTTGACACAAAGCAAATACACATTTAAAGTAAATTCCAAAGCAAGTGTGTATTGACTGACTACGCATAGCAGTTTCTGAAAACTGTCTTTTCTGCACATCCCAAACAAGAAAAGGACTCTTTAGGATTCTCTGAGATGTCTTTGTCAAGATCTTCCATTCTTATTTCTCTAATCTCATGAAACTATACTTAAAACTGCATCTTAGTTTAATTCTGATTGTTCTCCCATTTTATTTTTTATAGCACTACCATAGGAATCAGTATCTCCCATATGCAAGTGAACTCCAGAGCCTCAGACATGAGAGGGGAGGAAATATCTGAAGAAAGGTCCATGAGCAGCTTTGCAATGAAGGAGGGAGGGATACACAGAAATGAAGATAGAAGAGACAGTTACCCCCAGCCTGGTCCAGAAAGGATGTTGCATGACGTGACGGCTCAGAGTGCAGGCTGGAGGTCAGGCACACATGTGACTCCCAACTCGGCCACTCAGTGGGTGGAAAGTCCCATCATTTCTCCACAGCTTTGGGGCGCCTGGCTGGCTCAGTTGGAAAAGCCTGTGACTCTTGATCTCGGGGTCCTGACTTGGAGCCCCATGTTGGGTGCTCAGATTACTTAAATAAAACTTTTAAAAAATGTATCCATATGGGGGCACCTGAGTGGCTCAGTTGGTTTAGCGTCTGACTCTTGGTTTCAGCTCAGGTCCTGGTCTCGGGGTTGTAGGATGGAACCCAGTGTCGGGCTCCGTGCTCAACACGATGTCTGCCTGAGATTCAATCTCCCTCTCCCTTTGCCCCTCCCCCCACTCATGCCTGTGCTCTGTCTCTCCCTCTCAAATAAAATAAACAAATAAAATCTTTTAAAAAAATGTATCCATACAGGGGCGCCTGGGTGGCTCAGTCAGTTAAGCGTCTGCCTTAGGCTCGGGTCGTGATCCCCGTCGGGCTCTCTGCTCAGCGGGGAGTCTGCTTCTCCCTCTCCCTCTGCCGCTCCCCCTGCTTGTGCGCTCTCTGTCTCAAATAAATAAATAAAATCTTTAAAAATAAAAAAATAAAAATGTATTCATACATACAAACTCAAGTAATACCTTGGGAGTAAGGAGGCCTAATGATCGGAGGGAAAACAGACTCATACTGAGAAACAGAATTAAAAGGACAAAACCAGTATAGCACTAGTAATGTCAATGCAAAACTAAGCGGTGTCTAAAGAACAGAAGGTAAACCTAAACCTCTTATGTCAGAAGCATAATACAGTGCGTACACATTTGGAGGAAACCGCCTCGCTTGTGAGTTATCTTGAAGGAAGGGCTGCCCAGGGACCATATGAGGTTGTGGTGCTGCGTTCAGGGTCGTCACTTCCGTGTCCTCCCTTTCTCGGGCACACAGAAAGACCATATTCCCTAGCTCATCTTCTTCTAGGTGGGGTCCAGTGAGTAGGATTTGCCAGGAAAATATAAGCAAAGTGACAGGTGTGGCTCCTGGGCCAAGGTGGTTGAGAGCATTTGTGCTTTCCTGACTTTCTCATTCTCCATTCGCCAACTGAGTGGCTCTGGAGGAGGGTGGAGCCAGCAGATGGCAGGAGCCATCTGATATTTCAATGCAGCAGCAGACTCCCCGCTGAGCAGAGAGCCCGACGGGGATCACGACCCGAGCCTAAGGCAGACGCTTAACTGACTGAGCCACCCAGGCACCCCTGTATGGATACATTTTTTAAAAAGATTTTATTTGTTTATTTTATTTGAGAGGGAGAGACAGAGCACAGGCATGAGTGGGGGGAGGGGCAAAGGGAGAGGGAGATTGAATCTCAGGCAGACATCGTGTTGAGCACGGAGCCCGACGCTGGGTTCGATCCTACGTCGTCTTGAATGACGCAGAGAAGAGAGGTCCCTCCCACTGCTCACCTCCCAGGAGCCTTCCGATCTAGAGTGGGCTGTGTGGGGAGTAATACATAATCCACTGTGTCTAGTCACTAATGATTTTTGGACTTGTTTATTACAGCAGTAACCTGTCCAGCCCACTAGAACCGTGTACAATACCACACCTCTCTCTATAAGATAATGACATAATAATTCAATGAAGGCTTATTTCAGCATCAGAAGCACGTTATACTGTGGGACCCAGAGGTGAGACAGACTACCCCAGTACTAGTAAGAGATCTGGGTAGTACCTGAAGAGGGAAATAGCAGGGAGAGGTTTGAATAGCAGGCAATCCCAGGCCTGCTGGTTTGTGAACGTTCAGAGTACGACAGACCGGATGCTTCTCCCTGTGAGCTACTCAGGCCAACGGAGTTAATTTAAATCACGTGGATGCACATCACTCCTAGCGGAAGCCAAGGACTGAAACTGCATTGAGCTTATACTCCTGGTAAGGAATGGGGTCCTTCAGGTGTCTTTCTGCTCACCTTGTTCTCCTTGTGCTGGCTATTACCCAAGAGAGCCGTACCCACTTAGAAGGAGGAACAAAATACAGTCACCAAGATAAGGCCTGCAGCTTGGAGAATGCCAGGCCCATGGAGAGCGCAGACATGATAATGTGACAATATGACAATGCAGAGCTCTGTTTGGTGCAAAATCCCCATCCACACTCCTTCGACACATTTGTGGTGACAGTTTCTGGTAAAGCAAGAATGTGACGCTCTTTAGTCCAGATCAGTCCCAGGGGTGGGCTGTTTAAGGATTGTGTGTGTGTGTGTTATGTGTGTGTGTGTGCATGCGCACACACACACAGTTATCATTTAAACACATAAATCTGCTCATACCACTCTCCTGCTTAAAGCCCTTCTTTAGCTTCCCATTGCTCTGGTAATAAAATCCACATTTCTTATTATGGTCCACGAGACCCTTTATGATCTGGACTGTGCGCTAGTTACTCAAAATTAGAGGTTGGCAATATTTTTCTGTAAAGGGCTAGATAGTAAATATTTTAGATTTTGCGGGCCACATACTGTCTCTGTTGCATATTCTTCCTAGACTTTTTCTTTTGTAAAACTCTTTAAAAATATAAAAACTATTTTTAGTGCTCCAGCCACATAAAAACAAGCTGCAAGCCAAATTTGGCCAGCAGCCCATAGTTCACCAGTCCCTGTTCTAGACTAGCACTCTTCAATAGAAATATATGCAAGAGCCACTTAGGTATTTAAAATTTTCCAGCAGCCACAGTAAAAAAGTAAAAAGAAACAGATGAAATTAATTTTAATAATATATTTTAAATACAATACATCAGAACTGTTATTTCAACATGAAAGCAATATGAAAAATTATTAATGAGGTATTTTATGTTTTTTTTTATACTAAGTCTTTGAAATCCAGTGTATATTTTACATTTGCAGCATATCTCAATGCAGACTGGTCACATTTCAAGTAATCAATAGCCACATGTCACCAATTAGTAGCTCTAGACACACTGATCTTTCAGAACACTGACTATGCTACACTCTTACCCAACTCCTGGCCTTTGCTCACACAACTCCCACAACCTGGAACAGTTTATTCCCCTACCCTCCCTGCTTCTTTATGTAGATAGCTTCTTCTCATCCTTTAATACACTCTCCCTGACCCATGCAAAGTAGGGCCTACCAAATTGGCACTCACATATTTTGCTAATGGGAGTATAAATCAGCACAACCTCTGTAGAATTAATTTGGGAATATCTAGGAAAACCACTAATGACTCTGCAAATTCTATTTCTAACATTCCTTCCTAGATAAATATTCTTAAGTGTGAGAAATGACTTGCAGCATTATTTGTAATAGCAAAATACTGCCAAGTGCTCATCAATTGAGAGTGAGTCAAATAAATTACGATACATCCAAAGAACGGAATACAAAGTACCCATTAAAAGCAAGCACACTTGGAAGAGACCAAGATGGCAACATGGCTCCTGAACTTCTCTCCTCCCATTGGACGCATTAAATGTACAGCTACATTATGAGAAATTCCCTGAGAGAAATCCAGAAACTAGCTGAGGAACCCCTACACCTAGGGAAAATGAGGTAATACCCACGTTGAAACAGGTAGGAAAGAAAGGCTGAGACACACTCCAACCATAACCCCACCCCCAATACAGTGCCTTATAACGGGGAGGGAACTTCCCATTCCCAGCTTCTCCCTGAGGAGTAAAGGGTTTGGGCCACATATCTAGCACCCCAAATTTTAAGACTCCCACCTGAAAACATCTAGCTCTGAATGCCAGTGGGGCTTACATCCATGAGACCAACAGGACCATAGCAAACAAAG
This sequence comes from Neomonachus schauinslandi, assembly GCF_002201575.2. Lineage (NCBI taxonomy): Eukaryota > Metazoa > Chordata > Mammalia > Carnivora > Phocidae > Neomonachus > Neomonachus schauinslandi. The sequence continues at coordinate 63,818,973 of NC_058415.1, forward strand.
AAGCAGTTCTTTGTGGGAACGTGAGCACTTGCCAGTTCTATCCCCTCCAGGGCTCAGCATGCAGGGAGCAGGCAGAAACGACCATCCCCTAATTTTTCCCTGGAAGGGTTCTGAGTGCATACTTTACAAGTTCCTGCCACAGGGTCCAGCTCCTAACTTAGCACATATCTAGGAGCTGGCTGAGATTCTCCCCAGAACCCAGGGGAACTGATAGGCACTTCTCCCACCTTCTCCCATGGGCTCACTCCAATGATAAAACCAGATCCCCAGCATCTCTCTGGAAGGAGCTCATACAAAGGCCTGGTGCCCCAGCTTTTGCAGCAACACCTGAGGGATGGGCCCCTGGATCACCTGGCTCTAACTGCCAATGGTATATGACTCAAAAAACCGAGAACCAATAGATGAATTTAGTAAAGTTGCAGGATATGAGCTCAACATACAAAAACCAATTGCATATCTATACACTAATAAGGAAAAATTAAGAAAACAATCCCATTTACAATAGCATCAAAAAGAATAAAATACTTAGGAATAAATTTAACCAAGGAGGTGAAATATCTGTACACTGAAAACTGTAAGACATTGTTGAAAGAACTGAAAATGACACAAATAAATGGAAAGATATTCTGTGGTCATGGATTAGAAGAATTAATATTGTTAAAATGTCCATATTACCCAAAATGATCTACAGATGATCTACAAAGGATCTATAGATTCAATGCAATCTCTATTAAAATTCCAGGAAAAACAATCCTAAAATTAGTATGTAACTACAAAAGACCTTGGAGAGCCAGGGCAATTTAGAAAACATAGGAGGTAAGCGTCTTGACATTGGTCTTGGCAATGATTTTTTTTTTTTTTTTCCACCAAAAGCACAGGCAACAAAAGCAAACATAACTAAGTGCACCTACATCAAGCTAAAGGGCTTCCACACAGCAAAGGGAAACCATCAATAAAATAAAAAGGCAACCTATAAAATGGAAGAAAATATTTGTAAACCACATATTAGACAAGGAGTTCATATCCAAAAATATATAAAGAATTCATATAACTCAATAGCAATAATAACAATAACCAACTTATTTAAAAGCAGGCAAAGAAGGATCTGAATAGACATTTTTCCAAAGACATATAAACAGCCAACAGGCACTTGAAAAGGTGCTGAACATCACTAATCATCATGGAAACACAGATCAAAACCACAGTAAAATATCACCTCACACCTATTAAGATGTCTGTTATCAACAAGGCAAGAGATAAGAAATGCTAGCACAGATGTGGAAAAAGGAAACACTTGTTTACTATTGGCTGAAACATAAACTGGTACAGCCACTCTGGAGATATGGAGGGAAAACAGTATGGAGCTTCCTCAAGAAATTAAAAGTACAACTACCAAATGATCCAGCAATCCCTCATCTGGGTATATGTCCAAAGGAAAAAAAAAAAAAATCACTATCTCAAAGAGGTATCTGGCATTGCAGCATTATTCACAATAGCCAAGATACAGAAACAACCCAAATGTCCACTAATGGATGGATGAATGGATGAAGAATATGTGGTGTATCTATGCAATGGAATATTAATCAGCCTTAGAAAAAAAGAAGGAAATCCTGCCATTTGTGACAGCATGGATGAATCCAGAAAGCATTATGCTAAGTGAAATAAGACACAGAGAAATACTGCCTAGTATCATCTGTATGTGGAATCTAAAAAAAAGTCAAACTCACAGAAGCAGAATAGACCGTTTGTTACCAGGTGCTAAGGGGAGGGCTGTGGGAGTAGGGAGAGGTTGGTCAAAGAGTATAAACTTTTAGTTATAGGATGAATAAGGTCTGAGGATCTAATGCATAACTTGGTGACTACAGCTGACAATACTGTGCTTGCTAAGATACAATATTGAAATTTGCTAAGACAGTAGAACTTAAGTGTTCTCAACGACAACAAAAAAGGTTCAAAAAAGCAAATTCTGGGGATGCCTGGGTGGCTCAGTCGGTTAAGCGTCTGCCTTCGGCTCAGGTCGTGGTCCCAGGGTCCTGGGATCGAGCCCCGCATCAGGCTCCCTGCTTGGCCAGGAGCCTGCTTCTCCCTCTCCCACTCCCCCTGCTTGTGTTCCCTCTCTAGCTGTCTCTCTCAATCTCTGTCAAATAAATAAAATAAAATCTTAAAAAAAAAAAAGCAAACTCTTCATATACAGATATGGAAAAATTTTAAGATGTATTTTCAGTGAAAGAAGACCTAGAAAAGTCTGTCTAGCATGCTACTATTTGTGTAGCAAAAGGGGGAAAATATACTCAAAGGGCACACTCTTAAATCCAGGTATGACTGGAGGGACCCTAAAAGCACCCAGCCTTCCCAGGCCCATGGCTTCCTGCTCTATTTTCTGGGATCTTGCTAAGGGGCCTCGTGTGCGTGCAGGGCTGGCTTCAAATTTTCTGCACAAAAGAGGCTTGTAACAAGTTCCAGGTGGGTACAAGGGGAGAAGATTTTCTTGAAGTTGCTCATCAAGCAAGCATGATGATCTTCCTTCACTTTCATTGTGTGGGGCAGGAGAAGTTAAGATGTCAGTTCTCTCCAAGCCCCCCTGTGTTGCTGCCCTCAGGCCATATTATCCTGCCCCTTGACACCCCAGGCTCCTGATTCTCTCTCCCCTCTGGCAGGTGGGTCAGGAACTAGAGCACCTGGTACTGACATCAAGAGGACCTTTAATCCCAGGCAATTTCCCCACTGGGGGCAATAAAATCATTAACATCTCAGGAATAGCTTGCTTTAAAAATACAGTGCCAGAGTGCTGTTCTCCTGATGAAGGTTCAATGGAAAGCAAAAGCAGCAGGCCACTTTCTAAGCCTGCGGGAAAAAAGAAAGGTTCTAGCAATCTGCTCAGAGTCTGGGACATTTCTAAAATGCTCACAAGGCATCTGGCCCCCATATCACTATACACAGTATGAGTCAGGACAGACTAATGACCCCTAAATCTCAGGGGTTTATAAGAAAAGAGGTTTAATTCTTGCTCATGTTACTTGTCCATTATGGATCAGTGAAGACTCTGCTCCCTGTCATTCACACTCCAGGACCAAGGTAGATGGAACTGCCTCTTTTCTAGAAATTGCTGGTTTTGTGGCAGAGGAGAAAGAGACACAGCTCAAAGTCACAGCTCAAAAATGACACACGTCACGTCCGCCTACCTTTCATTGACCAGTGCAAGTTACATAACAACCCTTGAGTTCAAGAGAACAGAGTTTTGTAATCTTCCTGCAAGAAGGGGTACTGAAATACATACGGCCAAGCCTGAAGCTAATGGTTAGGGAAATATATGTCTCTCCAGGGAGAGGCAGAAAATATCTTGGACAATAATGCAATCTAGCACACCCATTTTGGGCCATGAGAGGTGGGATCAGATCCTTCAATGATCAGATGACTGGTCTGCCAAAAATTCAGCCACATGGAGTTCGGTAGATATTCAAGACTATGTTCTGGTTTGCTTTTTAAAACATCTTCTTAAAGGATTTAACCAATTGCTGCACTGTGGGGTGTGGCGTTCCAGGCCTCCTACAATTATTTCACTTTACTGATTTGGTTTTAAGATAACTTACCTGAAAACAGGGTTTTGCAGTGGTAGTTTGAGGGAAGGAGGTCTCTACTCCCAGCCCAGTATGGGGGTGGGACAGAAGTAGGACCATGTGTGCATTACCACTCTGTCTTTTCCCAGAATTCCATAGTCACCCATGGCATCACCAGCTCAGGACCACACTCCACAATGTTGTGGGCTGACTGGCATTCGTGAGGCGGCCTGAAAACAACGACACCAACGGCGTAATGATTACTGAGTTCTTATCTATGCCTTCCTGGTACACTTTGAAACACAACCATTTTGTAAATTGGATTATGTCTGTTACTGTGTCTCGGATGGAGGGCTCAGAAAAGACAGTAGAAGACAAAGACACCAAGAAATGAACAGGAAATAAGGCTAGAATGAATAAATGGAGTGACAGTGATAGTTACACTTTCCTGCAGCTTCTAAAAATTAAGCTGGGGCCGCCTGGGTGGCTCAGTCGGTTAAGCGGCTGACTCTTGATTTCGGCTTGGGTCATGCATGATCTCAGGGTCATGGGATCGAGCCCCGCATCGGGCTCCGTGCTCAGCAGGGAATCTGCTGGAGAGTCTCTCTCTCTCTCTCCTTCTCCCCCTGCACTCTCTCTATCTCAAATAAATAAATCTTTTTAAAAAATAAAATAAAATAAATAAAAATTAAGCTGAAGGGGTCACAGGGGCATGTGAGGGAGTACCCCAGGCTGAGTGTCAGGAGATCAGCAATCAAGAAGACTGCTTCCCACTGCTGCCCTCCTACGTGAATGGCACCACCACTCTCCCAGGAACCTTGGGTCCAAAAGACCAGTACGTTCTGACTTCTCAGCCCTATCCAGTCACTTCCCAAGTCCCAGCAATGCCACCCACATGGCCTCTTTGGCGCCTCTCTTCTCTCCTCTCCCCACCACAGCCATGCCCTTCTGCACTGCCTCCCTTGTTACTCCTCATCACCTCCAGGCCAGCTGATAGCAACAGGCTCCTAACTAGGCCTCTGACTTCCAGAAGGAGCAATGGATTGGAAGCCACAAGATCTTGGTCCGTGTCTGGTCCCAGCACTCACTCATTAGGTCCATTTGTAAAGAAATCATTCATCTGAGAATATTCTGCCTCTGCCAAATAGGAAAATGAAAAATACTTCGTTTATGGAGGCACTGTGGGGATGAAATGAGACAGTGGCTATGAAAGCCCTTTTTCAAACAGAAGACACTGCAAATGATGGTAACGTTTTACATTATCAGCATCCCTCTGATGCTCTGAACCACAGGTCTGAACACGACGCTCTTTTCTGTGTAACTATTCATGATTCCCCAATGACTACAGAATGAAGTCCAAATTCTTCACCAAGATTCTTCACAATCCAGTTTCAACTATCTCTCCAGTCTTATTTCTTCTCCTCACACAGGCTACTCAACCATCAAGAATCAGCTCAAAAGGGACCTCTTAAAAGCCAACCCTCATCACCCCAAACAGAAATAAACTCTTGTTTCTCAAGTGCTTGGCCCCTTTACATAAATTTCCCTCCCAGAACATTCATTTATCACTTGCTACTTCAGACTGTATCTATGTATAGCTACCACTTATTAAGCTCCTACTACATACCCAAGTTCTGTAATAGACTCTTTTTTTTTTTTTTTAAGATTTTATTTATTTAAGAGAGAGAGAGCATGAGAAGGGGGAGGGTCAGAGGGAGAAGCAGACTCCCTGCCGAGCAGGGAGCCTGATGCGGGACTCGATCCCGGGTCTCCAGGATCATGACCTGAGCCGAAGGCAATCGCTTAACCAACTGAGCCACCCAGGCGCCCTCTGTAATAGACTCTTACATCTATTTCATTTAGCCAAAATAGCAACTCTTGAATAGCAATGGAACTAATCCCATTTAGAGGAAAAAAAATAAATGCTACCAAGTTGAGAGCAGGAAATTAAAACAGAGGAGAAATTCCAAAGCCCATATTTTGTCCACAATACCTGCTGCCCTCCGTGGCTTTATTCATGACCCCTGACTTATGCCCCAATTGGACTTACAAATCTGTTGTTAGTGGATTTCAGTATGATTTATTTTTGATATCCCTTGCAGACTCATCACAGTACCCTATGCATAGGAGAGGCTCAATGTTTGTTAAGCAAATAAACGCTCACAGTCAAGTCATTTAACCTCGGTGGGTCTCAATTCCTTCAGCTATAAAATGGGGAGTATCAGGGGCGCCTGGGTGGCTCAGTCGTTAAGCATCTGCCTTCGGCTCAGGTCATGATCCCAGGGTCCTGGGATCGAGCCCCACATCGGGCTCCCTGCTCGGCGGGAAGCCTGCTTCTCCCTCTCCCACTCCCCCTGCTTGTGTTCCCTCTCTCACTGTGCCCCTCTCTGTCAAATAAATAAATAAAATCTTTAAAAAAAAAAAATTGGGAGTATCAGAGCGTGGCCTTATAGTGTGCAGAGATCAACTTATTTGTACATGTCTACTGAGCACGTATTATGTGCTAGGCAATGTTCTAAGCATCTTATCAATCCTCATAAGAAGCCTATGAGAAATACTATTATTCAGCCCATTTTATACCTGAAAAACCTAAAGACAAAATTAAATTGTATCAAAGGTTAACAAAGCTTTTAAGTGTGTGGGAAAACTTGAACCTAGGCAGACAGGCTCCAGAACCCATGTTCCCAACCAATATGCAATACTGTCTCTGCAGAGATTGGAAACCCAAAAAAAATCAGCTGAAAAATCATTAGAAATGGTAACAGAGTTTCAGAATGTAAATGTAAATATTAATATGTAAAAATATTTTAAAATAATATATATTACACACATACACACATACGCACACACAAACTGCTTCACCTAATCAGACAATAACCAAATGAATTAATGGGATAAAAGATCCCCGTGAAAATGGGGTAAAAACCTAGGAATAAATTTTTTAAATATGCAGAATATACACACATACTATAAAATTCTACTGAAAGATATTTAAAAAGTCCTTAGTAAGTGGAGAAACATAAGATTTTCCCCACTGGAAAGCCTCACTAATGAAAGAGGATAGAGATCTCTTTCTCTAGAATTAATCTCTATATTTAATATAATGTCAGTTCAATTTACTTCAGGAGGGAGTGGCCCAGTTCAACAAATGGGCACTTGATATAAATTGGTGCAACCTTTGGAAGGAAAGTTGAACCAGTATCTATAAAAATTTTATATGTGCATCCCCCTTGACATAGAAATTCTTTCTAGATATCTATCCTGCAGAAATGCCAACACTTGCTACCAAAGATGGACAAGGAATGTTCATGGCAGTTTTGTTTGTAATAGTAAGAAAGAGAAAGATAAAGAGGGGGAAGGGAGGAGGGACAGGGGAAGAGAGGGGAGAAAAGGAGAGGAAGAAGGAAGGAGGAAGGAACTGCAGGGAAAGAAAATACCCAGGAACAGGAAACACATTTTTAGATAATTATACAAAGGGATTATAAGGAGCCATTAAAGCTTTAAATATACTAACATTTAAAAAGTCTTATCTAGGTCTCTGCTATGGACTGAATGCGCTCCCCCCAAATTCGTGTATTGAAACGCTAATCTTCAACGTGATGGTATTTGGATATGGGGTCTCTGGGAGGTAATTAGGTCTTGCTGGTGGAACTCTCATGTTGGGATTAGTGCCCTTATACGAAGAGGTGGGAGAGTGCTGGCTTGCTCACTCTGCTCTCTGCCAGTGAGAATACAGTGAGAATACAGTGAGAAGGTAGCATCCATACACCAGGAAGAGGGCCCTCAGCAGAACCCAGCTATGAGGGCAGCCTGATCTCAGACTTTCAGCCTCCAGAAAGAAATGTTTTGCTGTTTACACCACTCAATCTATGGTAATCTGTTACAATTTGAGCAGATTTTAAGTCTCTACGGGAAAAATAATGCCAACTATGTCAGTGCAATTGTAGAAAAATGTACATAGTATGGTCATTCTATTTTTAATATGGAGTATAATTTAGGGAAAGAGAGATGAAGGTATGGAGGAATAGATGCTTCCTGTTTTGCTTTTTTAAAGATTTTATTTATTTATTTCAGAGAGAGAGAGAGAGAGAGAGCACATGCACAAGCATGAGCAGGGAGAGGGGAAGGGCAGAGGGAGTAGCAGACTCCCCCGCTGAGCTGGGAGCCCTACATGGGGCTGGATCCTAGGACCTTGAGATCATGACCTGAGCCGAAGGCAGATGCTTAACCGACTGAGCCACCCAGGCATCCCCTTTCAACACTTTTGTAAAGAGTATATATTACTTTTATGATAATTATTAAACATTCATTCAACAAATACTGAGTCTTGTGCCGGGCATTGGGATGGTGAACATGACATCCAGGGCCCCTATACTCTGAGGACCCTTGTTATCAAAATCCAATAGAAATCCAGACAAGAGGGGCGCCTGGGTGGCTCAGTCGGTTAAGCGTCTGCCTTCGGCTCAGGTCATCCCAGGGTCCTGGGATCGAGCCCCACATCGGGCTCCCTGCTCAGCAGAGAGCCTGCTTCTCCCTCTCCCTCGGCCTGCCTCTCTGCCTACCTGTCCTCTCTCTCTCTCTGTCAAATAAATAAATAAAATATTTAAAAAAAAAAGAAATCCAGACAAGATTTTGTTTGTTTCCTTTGGTGGCACAGGGAGGGAGAGGTTAGTTAACTTGACCAAAGCATTCAAAAGATTTTCTGGAATTAGTACTAATAAAAAATGCTAGGAAATGCTCGCTTTGCTGGCACATATACTAAAATTGGGAGGATGTATCAAAGATTAGCAGGGCCCCTGTACAATAATAACATCAATTTTATGTAGCACTTCATAATTTTTTATTGTGATGGTAGTTACCTTTGATAAAATTCATCAAAATATGCATTTAAATGGTGTATTTTATTGCATGTAAACCGTACTTCAATAAAATTGATTTTTCTAAGAGCCAGGAAAATGATAATACAGAGTAGTAAGAGCAAATCTGCCTAACCAGATCTTACGCCTACTATAAAACTTCAGTAATTAAAATAACATGGCTCCAACACCAAAATATACTGATAAATAGAGGCGAAAATCCACACAGATACAAACATGTAATAATTTAATCTACCATAACAAGCAATTTAAATCGGGGTGAAAAGTGGACTTAATAGCTTTGCGGCAACTGGCTAACTCTTCAGGAAAAGTAAATTAGCTCTCCACTTTATAACTTAAGCTAGGATAAATTTCACATTAAAATTTTCAAACAAAAGCTTAAAGGTGCCTGAAGGAAATACAGAAGAATAGTTCTATATTTTAGGAAAAGCCTAAAGGTTTAGGAAAGCCGCTTCTCATCAAGGTCCGCAAGTAGAAACCACTAAAAAAACCACGACTAAATGAAAAAGTTAAATTTGTATGCGGTCAGAGATGAAAAACTGACAAAACCGTCAAGCAGACTGGGAAAGACTATGCAACATAAATGACAGAATTACTTCTTTAATGCGTAATATATAAAGAATGCTTAAAAATCAGGAACAGAAAGACACTCCAATTGAAAAGGGGGCAAAGGAGGGGCTGGCTCAGACGGTGGAGTGTGCAACTGGTGATCTCGGGGTTGTGAGTTCGAGCCCCAGGTTGGGCATAGAAATTACTTTTAAAAGAGGGGGGGCGGGACAAAAGAATTAAGACGTTCACCCCTGTAAATGCAAAACGCAAGTACACAGAGGAAAAGGTATTAGCTCCCCCTGGGTAATCAGACGTGCAAATTAAAACAAGATGCTATTTTTGTCTACCTTATTGGTTTAGATGTTTGTATGCAGAGAAAACTTTAAGTCGATATCCAAAAAGTCTCAACAATCTAGATGAAGTTTTAAGTTATCTTTATTTTCTCCTCTACATTTTTGTTTCCTGAATGCTTTGTAATACGCTAATCCTTCAAAAAATTCTAATAATTTTAATAAGGCTAGGTGTTAGACACACGTAGTTTTCTCTTGTCACCTCCCAAAGTACCTGGTACAGTGCACTCTAGAAATGCACCCCTAAAAAAAGCTATCCCCCTTACCAGTTCAGTTCTCCAGTTCGCACACGCACACACACCTGCAGGTTTTGCTAATGGGCCGCATAGAGAGATCATCATTGGAGCCGCCCTGCGCTTCTCCCGGGGGCAGCCCGGGACCAGCAGGGAATGCCAGGGTCACACCCACCCTGCAAGATCGCCCCTGGGCACTTCGGGCGCAGTGCGGCACCGACAACGCCCGCGCCCAGAGGCCAGGAGGAGGATGTGACTAGCGGGGGGTGGTCCCCTCCAGTCCTCGCGGAAAGAGAATAGGAGCGGAAGACCACAGTCCCGGATCTAGCGTCAGCTGCTGACCTTGGGCAGTCCCCATCGCGCTCGGGCCTCAGTTTCCCCACCCGTAGGTCGAGGCTAACGGTTCCACTCGCCGCGCTGGCTCCCTTCGGCTGGTCTTTCCGGGAGCTGGGAGGGACGCCTTCCTCTGCCGGGTCGCCCTTCCTCGGTCCCCGGGCTGCGAAGTCGCGCGCAGAAACCCCACGCCGCAGCAGCGCTTTGGCGAGCCCGGCTGGCCGGAGGGGCGGACGCGCGAGGGACCCTCGCCGCGTGCGGGCGGCCATTAGGCAATGCACCCTTTGGCTGTGCGGCCCGGCCAGGCGGGCCAGGAGCAGGGTCTTACCTGGGCTCGCGCCTTCCTGTCGGCCTCGCGGCGCAGCCGAAGCGAGCGAGGGGTGGAGAGACGCTCTCGCCGCGACATTCATTCATCCCTGCCCTGACACCGGCCTGGGCCGCGCGGGGGACGCCTTTCTGGGGTTCCCGCGGTCCTCCGGCAGGAAGCGGCCGGCACCCCGGGCCGGGCCTCAGCGAAGCTCGCCTGCCCAGAGCGCACGGCCGGGGGCGCAGGCCCTCCGGAGCTACGCCAGCACCCGCTGCGGCTCTCCCCGCGCCAGCGGCGGCCCGGGGAATATCCTCGTCCCCGCGCTCCGACTGCGATGCCAGAGAGGCTGGGCAGATCGCACGCAGCGAAAACCTACCCGGTGGGGGTGGTCAGCTCCGTCCTCCGCGCACGCCGAGGGCCGCCTCTGGTGTCGCCTAGGCGGGCTGGCTCATCGCCACAGAGGGGCCATCGCCCAACCCCGAGGCCCGGGCGGAGCGGGCGCCGCACGGTTCGGGTGCGCGCCGGAGCCTCACCTCCTCCCGCGGCGCAGCTCCCGCGCCGGGTCCCCTTGCTCCGGCAGGCCATGTGACCTGCGAGCTGCGGAGCGACCGCAGCCCCCAAAACCAGCTTGAGAGAAAAAAAGGACGGCAAAAGGCGCCAACTGATGGGCAGAAAGGGAAAAGCAGGCTCTGGGCTAAGGAAATTGAAATGCTGGAAGGATGAGGTCTCTGCGCTTTTCACAGCCCCAGCCGGCCTGCAAGCGTGTTCTCCGCTGGAGGGAATTGGTTTTGCCCATAATAAAAATAACAGCCGAGGGCGCCTGGGTGGCTCAGTTGGTTAAGCGACTGCCTTCGGCTCAGGTCATGATCCTGGAGTCCCGGGATCGAGTCCCGCATCAGGCTCCCTGCTCAGCAGGGAGCCTGCTTCTCCCTCTGACCCTCCCCCCTCTCATGTGCTCTCTGTCACTCTCATTCTCTCTGTCTCAAATAAATAAATAAAATCTTAAAAAAAAAAAAATAACAGCCGACACCACTTCCGCCCCAAATCCCTACCGCATCCAACCTGTACCAGGCGCCTTATGAACGTCACTTCACTCCTGGACATGACAGATTATCATCCCCAATTTGCAAACGGCGAAAGATTTGAGAAGATAATTGCCAAGTGCAAACCCTTCCTTATTCCAAAAGCCAGAAATGTAAACATTTATTTAAAAAATCAGAAAGGTTTGGTTTAACCAGGTCACCTAGCCAGGCATGGGAGTTAGGTCTGTGGCTCTTTCCACTTACCTGTCAGTCTCCTGGGAGTGGCTTCCGTGGTTCAGTACCCATCCCCAACCCTTCATTTTGGCAGACATTTATTGAAGAATTGTTCTGACGTCGTGCCAACACCACAGATGAGAATGAGGTAAGAGTGAGACCGCCTACTTCCAGATTTCTTGTACATGAGAAGGTTAAAAATTTTGCACAGAACGTCTAGGAGAGAGAGCTGAGCAAAGGGAGAAGAGACTCATGAGACAGATGTCTGAAAAGTGGCTCTCATTACTAATGAAGGGCTTTCATGCATTGAGAGAGGTCATTTCTGAGCTTTGTCTCTCAGAAATCATTTAGTTAACAGGCCACAGAGGTTTAATAAGAGATCCAAAAATAACTGGGTGAGAGCTGAAGGAGATAACTTAGTGCTCATTGTCAAAGTGCCAAGTATTCACTAAGTATATAATAAATGCTCATTTAAGTGATATGTGACGATGTGATCTGTCATACACTGTACCCTTTATTTTATTCACATATCATGAATGTGAAACTACCTAAAATCTAAGCACTTCTAAAAAGAGCAGTGAGGTCTCAAGTCAACTCAGTCTCCACATGAGAACTGCAGAATATTTTTTCCTCTCGGGTAGGTCATCACTACTCGTTCCAGCATAGGTATGTACATCTGTTCCTGCCTTCAGGGCTGCCCCAAGTCATGCAAGCAGGAAGCATGTTTCTTTTGTGAGAGGAATAGAAGCCGGCATGATATTTCATCATGGGGACGCATAGAGATTTATTCATGTTAATGAAATGACATCTCTCGGGGCGCCTGGGTGGTTCAGTCGTTAGGCGTCTGCCTTCGGCTCAGGTCGTGGTCCCAGGGTCCTGGGATCGAGCCCCGCATTGGGCTCCCTGCTCTGCGGGAAGCCTGCTTCTCCCTCTCCCACTCCCCCTGCTTGTGTTCCCTCTCTTGCTGTGTGTCTCTGTCAAATAAAAAAATGAAATGACATCTCTCAATGCACGAAAGCCCTTCATTAGAAAGCTATTACTTTGGGTCTCGAACGTTCTTTAGTCTTCCAGAATCCTATTTTAAGCAAATACTGTTCTGAATGATATAACACTGGAGGTGTGAGAAAATGGGCACATTGGTTGAAAACAAGTCCCGAGGAGCCCAGGAAAGCAATGTGGAATGACCCTGGGGAGGAAAAAGGAAAGCCAAAGGAAAATGAAAGCCAGCTAGATTCCACTCTGGCTTCCTAGGGTTTCCACCTCATAGTTTTATTGCCTTTCTTAGTGCTTCTAATTCTGTCAGCTTGCCTTTCTAGGCCGGGGGTTAGCAAACTACAGCTCACTGCCTGATTTTGTGCAGCCCACAAACTAAGAATGTTTTTTATTCTTTTTTTAAAGATTTTATTTATTTATTTGACAGAGAGCACAAGCAGGGGGAGTGGCAGCCAGAGGGAGAGGGAGAAGCAGCTTCCCGGAGGAGCAGGGACCCCGACTTGGGGCTTGATCCCAGGACCCTGGGATCACGACCCAAGCTGAAGGCCGTCTGTTAACCAACTGAGCCACCCAGGTGCCCCAAGAATGGTTTTTATACTACTGGATGGTTAAAAAATAAAAAGAAGAATATTTTGGTACATGTGAAAATTATATGAAATCCAAATTTCACGTCACTGGTGCACGGTCATTCCTTTATATGTGTCTGTTCCTGCCATAGTGAGTTGAAGAGTTGTGACGGACACCTTATGACTCACAAAACCTCAAATATTTACTGTCTGGTTTGCAGACACCTATTCTAAAAGGTCTATTCAGTGGTCACAAGATAAGGCAGTAAAGCCAATAAATGCTTATGTAATTTTTCTTATGTCAGCATAGTTGGTACTAGATATTAAATTCCATTAGAATCTTATATCCATCTACCTGAGCATCCCTCCATCCACCAGGGCATCCGTCCGTCCTCTATTTTACAGCCAATATTGATAGAAGAATTGTTCTGACATAGCGCCAACACCATGGATGAGAATGAGATGAGAATGAGATGTGTGTCCTGCTCTCAAGGAGTCTGTCATTAGGAATGTCTGGAAGTATAGGAAAGACTGCCTAGGCTGACAGCTGGATCTGGCACAGAGAACAGCTTGGGAAGCTGGTCCCATTTCCTGGGCCAGTCCTAGACCTTCTCCTTCCAGATTTCTTCTACATGAGAGGTTAAAAAATGTTTTATTATTGTGATGTTGGCTCTTTAAAATTATATGTGATTAAACTTCATCCAATAGGAAGAGAAATACACAATGATTTGAGGTTCTTTCATACTCCATTTGTTAAAATCATATGAGAAGTCTCTAATTTCCATGTTGGATGGTAGTTTCAAGGGTGTTTATTATTATTTTATATGATTATCGTTATGCATAGGTAATAATAACTATATTTTTCTAATACAAGAAGAACAGGGAGCCAGTTTTTCAGATTAAAGCCCAAAGTTGAACAGCTATCAAGGGATTTTATGAAAGATAATAAATTGAGGGATTCTAGAGAGAGGTAGGAGGCGTGGTAACATAGGAAAGACTGGGAAAATTCTTGGAAAGACTAGATTCCAAGATTCTGGTTCTCATTTGGTAAGCCCCCCTCTTTGTTCCACATTAGCTACCTTCTCTCCCTTGTGGTAGGGAGGGTGTTTTCTCTTTTTTTCTTCTTTTTTTTATAAGACTGGACTTTGGGGTCACAGAGAGAGATTAATCATAATTCTCATTAGGTGTCTATGTAAGGACTTCTATCTATTAATGATAATAATAATAATACAAGAAATGCCCTTGAAATCACCACCCAACATGGAGGGGGCCTGGGTGGCTCAGTTGGTTAAGTGGCCAACTCTTGATTTTGGCTCAGGTCATGATCTCAGGGTCGGGAGATCAAGCCCTGTTATCAGGCTCCGACCTGGGTGTGGAGCCTGCTTGAGATTCTCCCTCTCCCTTTGCCCCTCCCCACTCTCGCTCTCAAAAATAAATAAATAAAATCTTAAAAAAAAAAAAGAAATCACCACCCAACACAGAAACTAGCACCCTGACAACAGCTTCCATCTGTGTATATGATCTTTACTTGTCTATCCTCTTGCTTGTGTTTAAAAAAAAATTGTTCAGTGGCATTTAATGAAGATGGTAAGGCATCAAGGGGGGCCATGATGGTAGGTGTACGGACCCCTGAAATGGGGTCTTGCAGAAGGGAATTAGACTCAACTCCAAAGACAGCGTGAGCAAGTGGGACTATATAGCCAAGGAACAGGATAGGGATTGGTGTATAGCAAATTACTAAGGGGAAGGAAGCATCAGGTATAAAGGGTGATTTTGGTTAAAGGTACCTCACAGGATTCTTGCTGAAGATAAGCCACAGTGATCAGATATCCAGGGCAGGGTTTCCTGCTAAACTGATGTAGCAGGGTTCTGGTTAACACTGGAATTTACAAGGAAGTGTACAGAAGGGCCTAAGAGGAGATTCAGGAGCCTGACTAAAGTTTGGTCAAGCAAAGAATCTTTGTGAGTTGTGAGGAAAAACTTCTATTTTTTTTTTAAGGTTTATTTATTTTTTTGAGAGAGAGTAGAGCAAGTGAGAGAGAACATGAGTGGGGAGGAGCGGGAGAGAGAGAAGCAGGCTCCCCACTGAGCAGGGAGCCAGATGTGCATGGGGCTTGATCCCAGGACCTTGGGATCATGATGAACCAAAGGCAGATGCTTAACTGACGGAGCCACCCAGGCACCCCCATGAGGAGGAAAAACTTTATTGAAATTGTTACTTTACTTGGGCGCCTGGGTGGCTCAGTTGGTTGAGCGACTGCCTTCGGCTCAGGTCATGATCCTGGAGTCCCTGCATCAAGTCCCGCATCGGGCTCCCTGCTCGGCAGGGAGTCTGCTTCTCCCTCTGACCCTCCCCCCTCTCATGTGCTCTCTCTCATTCTCTCTCTCTCAAATAAATAAATAAAATCTTAAAAAAAAAAAAAAGAAACTGTTACTTTACCAAAACACCATAAACATTTCATTAAAGATATGCTGCAGACTGTCCCAAAAAGTGCCTACAACTTACCTGAACACTCTTGGTTTCCTTCTTCATCCACCGTGAATAGGATCTCCAATTGCTCACCACTCTCAACGTTGGAAATTGTGTCAGGGTAACCTCTAACCATCACCTAATCCTGCGATTCTAACCATTTCACAAAAGAGAAAAAAAACCCAAAGCAGAGACCTTCTGGGGTTAAGTCCCAAAGTAGATATTCTAATCTATTTTTATTGCAGTAAAACTTTGATTAGCCGGAACTAACATTGTGCATCTATAAATAGACTCCTCACTCTGCTCACCTGACTTTGACAGCAGAGCATAGATAAAGACATCATCTCTCACCTGTTAATAGTCTCCTATTCAATCTTAGCCTCTGTAGTCTTTGGCTTCTAAACAAACCTCCAGGGGGCTAACCCAGTGAATTTCTAAAAATATAACCAGATCAGGTTTCTCTCTGGTTTAAAACACTCCACCAGACCAAAAGTTCAAGCTCATTTGCGTGACGGTTAAAGCCATGCATAACATGGCCTCGGCCAATAGCCCTTGCCCTAGGGGGGATTACCTTTCTGGAAAATGAGCTCCTTGTGGGCATGTAGCAGTCTTGTCATAGACCAGTTGGTTATAATGGGTATTTTTGGAATGAATGAACGAACGAGTGAATGAGTAAGGAGATGAAGGAACCAGTTGTAAGTAGGTCTGGACACTAGCTGTGTTATTATCCTTTCAGGTAGCCTCGATCAGGTGGAAGCTATAGTTGATCCTTGATATCTACAAGCAAGAGTTGCTTAATGAAATATAATATGGTATTTTTACTGTGAGTCTCTTTTCAAATTGTGCTCATTTTTACTGTCTGATGTCCAATTTATTTTATTTGAGACCCAGAGTTCATGAGCAATAACTTATCCAAATTTCTAGAGGGATGCCAAACTAACTTTTTATTTGATTGGCATACATTTTTATAAAATTTCCTATTTAAATATAATGTACAAATATAAAGTATAAATATCATCAGCTTTTTTTACATATAAATATACATATAAATATTTTTATACATATAAATATAAGTATAAATATCATCAGCTTTTTTTAAATATGAGATTTTGTTTTCTTCTATTGTTGCTATAAGTATTTAGTTATGATAATGAGAGTTTACGTTTTTTAATGTCAGAGGAATTGTTTTTCTGCTTTTTGAGGAATACCTACATGGTATTACATGGATTGAAAATTAAGTGACTATATTAATGTGGAGATTCTTACAATCTACTTTTTTTAACTCTGTAAGTTTATTTTATTTTATTTTAAAGATTTATTTATTTATTTATTTGTCAGAGAGCGAGAGCGAGCACAAGCAGGGGGAGCAGCAGAGGGAGAAGCAGGCTCCCTGCTGAGCAAGGACCCCAGGATCATGACCTGAGCCGAAGGCAGACGCTTAAATGACTGAGCCATCCAGGCGTCCCAACTCTGTAAGTTTAATCTATAAATCTGTTTTTCTGTTTATAAATCTGATAATTTTATATGTAAATAAGTAGTTTTCCTTTTTTAATTAATTGATTCGAAATTACATTTGTATATTTAAATGTATTTGATTTTCTTACATGTTTTAGTTATCTCACCATAAACTCAACACTTTTTTTAAGCAAAAGCTTACTAAGTATTTAAACAACTTTTGAACATCTAATACATTTCTGTATAGAATACCTCTAAAATCTTGTAACATTCAAAGCAATTTCTACAATCAAATTCTCCTATGTCTTTCAACCTAAAATTATAAGACTGACTGCCAGATTTTCTTAAACATTGTAAACAAACACAGCTTTTCCTGAATTAAATGAAAGTATTAATACTATGTGCTTTAAAAAAAAATTTTTTTTTACTTATTTATTTGAGAGAGAGAGAGCACAGAGGGAGAGGGAGAGGGAGAGGGAGAAGCAGACTCCCCGCTGAGCAGAGAGCGCAGAGAACCGGATGCAGGCTCCACCCCAGGATCCTGCGATCAGGACCTGATGGCAGACGCTTAACCAACTGAGCCACCCAGGCGCCCCAATACTATGTGCTTAATTCAATTCATTTGCTCTATACTTAATTATAAATCTTCCCAGGATTGAAAAGCCACACACCTAACTAAGGAGAGTTGTTGTTTTAGCTTCTCCCGGAAGCTGAAGATACTGGGTCAAAACCTCAGGAATAGGAATCAGATGCATATATGCCAAGCAGTCTGTTACAGTCACGATGCCACTCTGCATACTGGGGATTCGCTCACCCATGCCTTTTAGGAACAGTTTTGTTTGCCGTGTTTGCATTAGTAACTAACTTCCATCACCTGATTGTATTAAGACTCTTTGAGGCAGTCCTAGCAATTTACATTCCTCTCATTTTTAAAAAATTTTTATTGTTATGTTAATCACCATACATTACATCATTAGTTTTTGAACCTCTCATTTTTTTTTTTTTTAAGAGAGAGAGCTGGGTGGGGATGGGGGGAGGAGCAGAGAGAGAAGGAGAAAGAGAATCCTAAGCAGGCTCCATGCCCAGCGTGGAGCCCAATGTGGGGCTGGATCTCACCACCCTGAGATCATGATCTGAGCCAAAATCAAGAGTCGTATGCTTAAACAACTGTGCCACCCAGGCGCCCCATCCTCTTGTATTTTTGTCAAGCTCTTGGCTGCAACTCCACAGTGATTTCTTTCTTTTTTTTTCCCAGAGGGAGAGAGAGAGAGGGAAGGGCAAGGGGAGGGGCAGAGGGAGAGAAAGAATCTCAAGCAGGCTCCACACCCGGCACAGAGCTCAAAGTGGAGCTTAACCTCACAGCCCTGAGATCATGACCTGAGCTGAAACCAGGAGTCAGATGTTTAACCAACTGAGCCACCCAGGCACTCTGACCCCACGGTGATTCTAAAAATAGGTTATACCTAATTGATATAGTTTCTATTTTAAAGTTTACTTATTTTATAAATAGTTTATGCTCATGTGAAAAATGTACAAATACAGTCAAATAAAAAGAAAATCAAAATTTCCTGAAAGTAAAAATCAAAATCTAATCCAAATTCATATCTTTATGTGTTCTCATCTCTCTTATTCTGTGGGGTGTGTGTGTGTGTGTGTGTGTGTGTGTGTAACAGGACACTTTTGGCTGTTTGAGGTCAGTGGTGACCTCACTGCAATTTCCCACCATTGTGTATTTGCATTCATTGCAATGCTGAGGCTTTTATTTTGGAACTAGAGAACATTTGGGTCGGAGGCAGGGTGAACAAAGAGAAAGAAAAACTAAAGGGAACAGGATGGCGTGTGTCTCATCCTACCCGCTGAACGGGGAAGAGACTCTGATTAGAGTCAGAAATAGAACAGACCATTTGTAGTGAAGTCAGGTTGCCACCATTTCCCTCATCACTTTTCACATTTAATGGGGGCATATAAACAACTCCAGTTGGGAAGTCAGTCCCCAAAACGACCAGGGGATACTTCCACCAGGACTGTTTCTGCTTTGGGGCTGGGTGAGAGATACCATATTTGGACATACATATAAAGTGATGATATTTTAAATTCATTCAATCCTCCGACCGATTCTTTGAGTGCTATATTCGTTTCCCATTGCTGTTGCAAAACAGCACAAATGTATTCTCTTATAATTCTGAAGGTCAGAAGTCTGTTTTATGGACTAAAACCAAGATGTCAGCAGGGCTGGTTCTTTCTGGAGGCTTTAAGGAAGAATCTGCTTCCTGATCTATTCCAGGTTCTAGCGGCTGACCACATTCTTGGTTCGTGGCCCTGTATCTCATCACCTTTTTTTCCCCTTCTTCTATCAGCCCATCATTTTCTTCCTCCTTTAACTTTCCTGCCTCCCTCTTATTAAGGATCCTTGTGATCACTTTCAGGGCTCACCTGGGTAATCCAGGATAATCTCCCTGTTCTGGTCCATTGGGGCTGCTATAACAGAATGCCACAGACTGGTGGCTTATAAACAACAAACGTTTCTTTCTGACAGTTCTGGAGGCTGGAAAGGCCAGCACCATGGTGCTGGCAAGTTTGGTGTGTGGTGAGGACCAGCTTCCTTGTTGATGGCTGTTTTCTCATTGAAACCTCAATGCTAGAGGGACAGGCCAGCTTCCCGGGGTCTCTTTGATAAGCGCACTAATCCCAAGCACAAGGGTTCTGCCCTCATGACCTAACCACTTCCCAAACGCCCCACCTCCTACTGCCATCACCTTGGGGGTTAGGATTTCAACATATGAATTTTGGGGGCACACAAACATTCAGACCTCCCCATCTCAAGATCCTTAAGTTAATTACATCTTTGCAATATAAAATAACATATTTACAGGTTCCAGAGTTAGGATGTAGACATCAAAAACCATGATTCAGCCTACTACAAGTGTCTACTATTTGCCAGGCACTACTGCTTAAGTTCCAGAGAGATAGTAGTGATTAAAATAAGAAAGCTCTGAGCCTGAACAGAGTTGGAGCTTAATGAATAGGTGGGAAAAGTGATCAGACCATGCAAATCTTATAAACCATAGCCACATGATTACATTTTATTCCAAGTGCAATGGGAAGCCAGGAGGTGGCATTATTCAGTTTGTGTTTTTAAGAGATCACTCTAGGGGCGCCTGGGTGGCTGTCAGTTAAGCATCCCACTCTTGATTTTGGCTCAGGTGATGATCTCAGGGTCGTGAGATCAAGCTCCATTTCGGGCTCTGGGCTGAGCATGGAGCCTGCTTAAGATTCTCTCTCTCCCTCTCTGTCTGCCCCCCCCCCTCACCTGTGTGTGCACACTCTCTCTTTCTCTTAAAAAAAATAAAGAAATAAAAATAAAATTCATTCTAATTGCTATAAAGTGAATGAAAGTTACTGGAAGGGTCCCCTTCACTATCTACCCTTTATGGCCAGCTGAGTGGCCATTTAGGGGTTGGGTGGTGGTGGAGGAAATAAGCAAGTGAGCCTGAAAAGAATGAGTCTGTGAAACAGGAAGAAAATCAGGACACTGTGATGGTATCATAGAAACCAAGCGCACGTTCTTCAAGAAGGCATTCATCAGTTGTGTCAAAGTGTTAGAAATGAGGACACAACATGGATGAGCAGCAAGACTGGAGTCTATTGAGATGCTGAGGTTTCTCAGTGGAGTGTTGGGGGCAGAAGCCAGACTGGATAAGGTTAAAGAGCAAATGGAATAAAGGCAAGGGAGGAGTGGGTGAGGAGGTAAGAACAACTGAATGTTGGAGAATGGAAAGCAGCTGGAGGGAGGGGAGAGTGGAGATGGGCTGGCTGTAGGTTCTGCTCTGGTTCCAACCAAGACACTTTTCTAGTCCTACTGCTGGCTCCCTCCATCGAGAACAATCCTGGAGGAAGCAAGAAATGGAGAAATGCCTGTGGTGGGATGGGAGGCTGTTTTTACCTGGTGTGTGAACAGGATAGCGTGTGTCTCATCCTACCCGCTGAATGGGGAAGAAACTCTGATTAGAGTCAGAAATAGAACAGACCATTTGTAATGCAGTCAGGTCTCCACCATTTCACTCATCACTTTTCACTAATGGGGGCATATAAACAAGGGGGGGTGGAGTGAGGACTTTGAACTGGGCACAGGAGGTGGCCACGCATTGTGGTGGGAGGGTGAAGTAGGAGAAGAGCTGTGGGAATCTGTCCTTGCTTCTCTCATCGCTTTGAGACAACCTGCCTTGTGCCTCCACCTGCGGTGACTGAGAGCGCAGGCCCAGATGTCTCTATCACACAGTAGGGCCGGAGTCTTATGTGTATAAGGAGTTGAGGGAATAGATGGGATTGACTCACTCTGGGCAATAACTTTCCCACCCTTCCCTTCCCGAACTCCAGGACTGGTGAGCAACATTTTTGGAAGTATCTCTCCCAAATGCTCTTCTCCCTGGGAAAAATTGGAGTCTTGACCTGAGAAATTATTTTGAAAAGTGAGTGTGATTAACTTAGATTTTTTTTTTTTTTTTTTTTTTTGGTGTCTGGGCTCTCCACTTCAGGCCTCATTCATCATAACCAGGAGCTGACATGAGGGCTGGCCTTCCCCCTAGTATATTGCCTGATATGTGCACAGGGAAAAATAAGCCCACTGGCCAAAATAACACGACATATGAGAAGAAGAACTATTTCAAAAGAAAGACAATATACTAGGTTATAAATTCCATCAAAAGGTAATAGAACAAATAGACAAGTAATTTTAAAGTAGCTAAAATAAACATACTAAAAGAGATAAGAGAAGATGTTAATAGTATCAAACAAGAAAAAGAAAATGTAAAAAAAAAAAGAGAATTAGGGAGAAATATTAGGTACAAAAAGATAGGTGAAATAGCAGAATGGATAAAGCTGAGGAAGACCAGATTGAAGAGTTTTCCAGAAAGAAATAAGAAAGGACAATATAAAAGAGAAGCTGAAAGATAACAGAGGTTAGAAGTAAGAGTTCCAGAAAGACAGAGGGAAAAAAACAAGAGAGGAGAAAATATTGAGAAAATAAAAGGTAAATTTTTTTTAAAGATAAACTTTTGAAATTAAAAAAAAGATGAAAAAGCATATCAGAGAGAAGAGGTAAATAAAACCCCACAATATGATACATTTTAGGGACATTTAAGAAGAATACGGAAGGCAAAGAGAAATTATAAAAGCTTTTAAGGATGAACAGATCATATACAAAGGGACAAATATCAGATTGCCATTAGATTTCTCAACGGCAATCATGGAAGCAATCAACAATACAGTAGGATTTTCAAATGATTAAAGGAAGAAATTAGAATCCCGAATTTTATATCCAACGACCTATTGTTCAGATACCTGAGCGTGACAAAACTCTTCTCAAGTACAGGCTGTCCTCCCTTTGCCCAAAAGTGAAGGGCCAGAATGTTTGTGCAAGTGGGAGCCACGCGGAACCAAATTTAATAATCAGAAAATTTATGGTTGTTTCATGACCTTGAACATTTTTGCCAAGGGGCGCCTGGGTGGCTCAGTCGGTTAAGCGTCTGCCTTCGGCTCAGGTCATGATCCCAGGGTCCTGGGATCGAGCCCCACATCGGGCTCACTGCTCTGCGGGAAGCCTGCTTCTCCCTCTCCCTCTGCCTGCCACTCCCCCTGCTTGTGCTCTCTCTGTCAAACAAATAAATAAAATCTTTTAAAAAAATATGCCAAAACTTTAAAAACTATTGGAAATGTATGGGGAAATGAAAAACACGGTCAAACTAATATTTGTTTAGTGCATTGTAATTTAAATCTTAGAAACATTGAGAATTAAATATTTTATTTCTTTGTAAAGAAAGTATTGAAAGTAGTTTGATTAGTGCTTACCTTTTTCTTTTCTTCATATAAATTATAATATAAAGGAGTCCATCTATCTTCAACTCTCTATTGGCCACTTTGAGATTTTCTGTCGTCCCTTGAATAAATTCTTTTTTTTTTTTTAGATTTTTATTTATTTATTTGAGAGAGAGAATGAGATAGAGAGAGCATGAGAGTGGGGAGGGTCAGGGGGAGAAGCAGACTCCCTACTGAGCAGGGAGCCCGATGCGGGACTCGATCCTGGGACTCCAGGATCATGACCTGAGCCGAAGGCAGTCGCTTAACCAACTGAGCCACCCAGGCGCCCCCCTTGAATAAATTCTTGATGGTGTTGCCTTTGAGAAAGGTTTTCCTCATCAACAAATACTATGGGATGATCATCATAACCACCTGGGGGTCCTGATTTCCTGATTCTGACCTTAAACAAAACTTAAGTTTTCTTCATGTCCTCATAGCATGACCATACAGCTTCCTAGCAAGTCAGCCACAGAGTGAGTATATGCAATGAAATGGAATGTAAGTTTCCAGTAACCAAACATAACAGAAAACGATGTACTCCTTCATGCTTCATAAACTGAGCTGTTAACTACTGAGAGCTGAACTTCTCAACCACCTTCCCTAGGAAGTCTCCCTGTTCTGGAACAATCTGTTTCTTGCTCAATAAAAGAGTCCTATTAAGTAAAGTTCTCTGAATATTCTTTTGGCAGAAGCAATGAGTGGGATGGGGGGAACACCATGTGGTTGAGTGTGAAGTTCTTGTTGAGGCCCTTGTTTTGTTTGGGGAGGTTTGCTGTCCAGCCCAGCGACGGCCTTGAGCAATGTGTTTCTCAGGACTCACCTGTGACTCCTTGAAGCTGTTAAATTAATTAAACGAGGAGGCCGCTAGGAGGATGTGGCTCCCATGCTGTGGGTGGCCTACTTAAGCAAACCAAAATCTGAGGCTATAAATGCCCCAAGCTTATGGAAATCAAAAAGCTAAGGGCAACTGATCACAAACAGCCAACTAGGCTTTAAGCCACAGCCAGTCAGTAATTTCCTTACTTTGCTTACGCCTTTTCTCTATAAAAATCTTTCTGTCAGCTCCTCTTGGGAGAGCACTCCTAACCGCTTGCAATTTGACACTGCCTGATTGGAATAGATTTTTGCTCAAATAAACTCCTACGGTTTGTTTTTTTTTTTTAAAGATTTATTTATTTATTTGAGAGAGAGAGAGAGCGGGGAGGGGGGGTGGGCAGAGGGAAAGGGAGAGAGAGTCTTAGCCTCACTGAGCACAGAGCCCAAAGCAGGGGCTTGATCTCATGACCCTGAGATCATGACCTGAACCGAAACCAAGAGTCGGATGCTTAACACACTGCACCACCCAGGTACCCTACTCTTACAATTTTTAAGATGCCTCAGTTTCTTTTAACAAAGCCTAAGCCAGGCTCTATCCAGCTTTTTGTTGTGGGAGGAGAGGAGGTCTTTTAACAATGGCAACAACGCTCTCTCTTTCAATAGCTAGGTTTGTGCTTGCTCAATTTACGTATCAAAACCCTTTCATATTATTTGTATGTAAATAGTTGATAAATAAAATATTGATTTAGAAAATGGAATGAATGGTAAATGCTGTGGAAATAGAAATCGGTGTAACTCCTCACCTGGTAGCACATTGGTTTTAAATGTTTCTCATTTCTTATAAAAAATGGATGCTCTACACATATTCCTGTAATCTGCTTACTCCACTCAGCAACACATTGTAAGCTTACTTCATTTTAAGAATACAGCTCTAGGGGCGCCTGGGTGGCTCAGTCGGTTAAGCGACTGCCTTCGGCTCAGGTCATGATCCTGGAGTCCCTGGATCGAGTCCCTGGATCGAGTCCCTGGATCGAGTCCCGCATCGGGCTCCCTGCTCAACGGGGGGTCTGCTTCTCCCTCTGACCCTCCCCCCCCTCATGTGCTCTCTCTCATTCTCTCTCTCTGAAATAAATAAATAAAATCTTTAAAAAAAAAAAAAAAGAAATACAGCTCTATATCACAATGTTAATGTCTGTAGAGAATTCTATATTATGGACATCCCATCATGTATTTAGATTGATTCTAAAATTTTGAAATTACAAATAATGCTGTGATAAACATTTTTATATAGTCATATTTAAACAATTATTTGCTTTGGGTTTTTTTAGAATACATTATTAGAATTATGTGTTCTAATTGTTGGGTCATTGGGTATGACTTATATTTTAAACTTCTAGTACAAGTTGACTGATTGGCAAGCATTTTAAAAAGTGGGACAGTCTTCACAAGAACAAAAAAAAATATAAACCCAGATGTTCAGTACTTCAGATATTTTAGCATTTAGTAACAGCTGTAACCACACATCTCTGCTGTTATTCTACATGTTAAGGCCACTTTTCAAATAACGTGATCAAATTAGGCTTGGTGACCACTCAGGGGTAAATGTCCACACATATAATTATTAGCTTAATAAAAATAAACACAAGCCAAGAAGAGACCATACCATACAGGTCTTAGAGGGAATTAGTCTTCAAGGTCAACTGACATTTGAAATGTCAATGCAGTGTCAAAACGTTCTCCATGGCTTGGACATGTTCAAGGAACAATATCTTTATCACTATACTTTTGAAATGCCTATTACCCTGGCATCCAATTACTTTTATAAATTTTTTTTTTAAAGATTTTATTTATTTATTTGACAGAGAGAGACAGCGAGAGAGGGAACACAAGCAGGGGGAGTGGGAGAGGGAGAAGCAGGCTTCCCGCCGAGCAGGGAGCCCGATGCGGGGCTTGATCCCAGGACCCTGGGACCATGACCCGAGCCGAAGGCAGACGCTTAACGACTGAGCCACCCAGGCGCCCCGGCATCCAATTACTTTTAAAGCCTTATGCAATTATAGGCTGCAAATAAATCCAGCTTCTAGGTTGGTGCATAAATTGTAATTTGAGGTTTGGGTTCAATAATGAAAGCATAGTGACTTAATCTATTGTGAAGGGAAAATGCTACCAGGCAGGATGACGCTTTAGGAGAAAAGGTAGGGAAGGGATGTCGCCTTAACTCCCTCCCACCTGCTCCAAATGAGATCATGTGTCTCCTGCTTTATGAATCTCTTCAACAGGAAATGATACCACCATCCTGCAGTAAAGATCAAGCTAGCTTCAAATTCTAAGAGCTACCTGTGAAAGGTAACACATCAACTTAAATTCACAGTAGTCAGTGTGTGTGTGTGTGTGTGCGTATGTGAGGTCAGTGTGTTTCCTGAGGTTCTGAGAGTGACAGAGGGGGAGTTGGCAGAGTGCCAGAAGTCTCAGGAGGTGATGTGGCTGATGTTGGTTGGGAAGACTTTACATGAGCTGAGGTGCTTGGGACAGTCTCTGTTGACTTCACAACTGTAGAAAACTAACTGTGCTAGTGATCAGTGTAGTCAGCCTTATTATTCCTCTGAGGTGGGAAGTGGTGCTCAAGGGTAAGATTTGAAACATACAGTTCTGCTGCAAGATCTCCTTTTTTTTTTTTTTTAAAGTAGGCTCCAAAAGGGCTCTTGAACTCACAACCCTGAGATCAAGAGTCCCATGCTTAACCGAATGAGCGACCCAGGCACCCCAAGACCTCCTTTTAACTGGATTGGCCACTATGCATTCAGGCACGAGAAATTCATAACTGAATGTATTGGAATGAATGTGAGTAACATCTTAATATGTGCAGTTTGTTAGAGTCAATGAAGGTTTAAATTGATACACTATGTCTGTTATACTGATATGAATTCTTCTCCACTGATCTCAGAATTATTTAAAAGCTAGAAATATATAATCATCATGAGCCACACAGGACAGCACATATACAATTAATAAATAGTATTTTTCAAACTTAAGTAATGTACAGGCCCCTCTCTAAAGGAAAACAAGTTTCTCATGGACCACCTAGTGCTTACCTAAATTATTTTTATTATAATGTTAGTTAAAACATGTATAAACATAATAGTCGTATAAATGCCTGCGCTTATATAGTTACACAAATCAAAACATATACAAATTAAATATAAAGAAAATCAAACAAGCTTCACATGAACAATATTTGACATGATGCTTGATGTTGTTTTGCTGAAATTAAGACCATACTTATACTATGAACTTGGCGCGATATAGATTCTTTGGAGTTCAGTGATCCAGCTCACCACTCTTGACGGCCTCTGGGGAAGATGCCTGATCTCTATTCACGTGGATTCTTCTGAGATTTCTATGAACTCCAAGGGTGAGGGAGAGTGTGCCTGGGAACCTGACTCTCCAAATTTGTCCTCAGAGGGGTTGAACAGGATAAGCACAATTATCCTGGCCTGGGATAATGATTATTTTTGTGTGTGTGTAAGAAATTTTTTGTGAAGGTGTTATCAATAGAGATGTTAAAAGGAATTAAGTTCCCTGGTTAGCTTTCTATAAAAGACCAACCCTAAATGCCCTCATTGGCAACCCTGTTGGCGACCCCTCTCCCTCTTGAGAGCTTTTTCTGTATCTTCACTTAATAAACTTCTATTGCTTTACTTAAAAAAAAAAAGAAAGAAATTTTTTTTTGTGAGAAACGAATTTTGTGTGTGTGAGAACATTTAAGTTCTACTCAGCAAATTTTGATCATACAACATAGTTTAATTTTAAAAATGAAAATGAGATCGTACTATTCATAATGTCATGGTGTTCATGTTAGCACTGTAAAGTTAGACACATTTTCCATTGTGAAGCCGTTCCATAACTTAAGCCAGCTCTTCTTAACAGGTCCCATCAATATTAAAATAATATATCTAATCTTGTTTGTTTTGATTCTGGATTCACTAAGTAGCCTTCTGATTATTTATAAATGTAGTTTCATGCACAGACCAGCTACAAGGAATATAAATATCTGGTCTTGTTGAAATAATTAACAAATCAGCATTTTGGTTATAACATTGCATATAAGTTTGGATAATGAATGTTTTATTTATCCCTGATCACCCTGGGGAGTTCCTAAAATTGTAATCAGCTCTGTGTATTTGCCCCAGAGTGGGAAATAGGTGACTTCACCTATATAATACCACTTGGGGAGGAAACTTTATACTGATCAGCCAGTCTTCTCTAGGGATGCCTCCTCCTTCCATTGTATTTCAAGTTTTAACTACTACCTTCATTGTCAGAGCTGATGGGTTTGAGCAACAGGAGCTGGGACATAATCTGGATAGTCTTAGTCAAAGGAATAGAAACTTGAATTGGACCTTAAAAGACAGATATGATTTAGATGGTTGACCCAGGTGGGTCAGTCAGCTGTTCACTTCTGAAAGACATGATTGCAAGATTCAACTCAGTAACAACTATCAGGAAGCTTTGAAAAAATAAAGGTTTATTTCTTCCTGGGTTACTCACAACATATTGGAAAGGCAGCAAAAAAACTATCATTATTTGCAGATGCTACAATTATTCTCTACCCTCAGCCCCTCCCCATACCCAAGAGACTCAACACAAAGTTTTCTAAGATAATAAGAATAAGTCAAATGCAAAAAATATATATAGCTGTCCTATATAGCACTTATAAACAATTGGAAAAACATAATGTAAAAAGTCTCATTATTGAAAGCAACAAAACCTCGGGACTATCTGGATATAAATTTGATAAGTGACTTGAAAGACTTATAAGAAGAAAACCCATGAAATCTTACTAAAACATAAAGGAAGACTTGAGATAATAGAGAGGTATGATGTGTTTCTGGTTGGGAAGACTAAATATTAGAAAATTTCATTTCTCCCTAAATTATTCTATAAATAGGATGCACTATGTCAACATCTCAATGGAATTTTGTTTGTAAAGTCTACAAATTGTTTTGATTCCCTGTTCCTTCCATAGGGCCCTTTCCCCAAATACCATCACATTGCAGGGGTGGTCATATGAGTTTGGGGGGGAACACAATTCAGTCCATAACACTGGGTTGTTGAAAGAGTTGAGAAATAGGCTCTTCTTCCATTCTCCCCTCTGCAGGAGTAAACACAGCCCATAGCTTTGGAGTAAAATACAATAATCTCCTTACAAATCGCCATCTGAGGTATCAAGAGGGTCCCTGTGTGCTGGGACTAGGACCACCTTTCAGCAAGACTCCATGTTCATTTGCAGGAGTCAGGTGGGAGCCCAGACCTCTGTGTCTCTTGGCAAGACCCAGTGACATTTGACCTCTCATAGTTTTGGGACTTCCAGCACTGGTTATCACTATCCTTTGGTCATCCAGTGGATGCTGTGGTGTGCTGTCAACAAATGGAAATCAAAATCATAAAAATACTAATAACCTATTCTATGACTGTACCATAGACACAGCGTAGCTTTTTAGGAGAGCATTAAATGAAGGGTGGCTTCTTTGACAGTTTGTGACTATATCAGCTCTCATGCTTCCTGGCTCCCTGGACTAAAGCCACCAGCACAATCTGCAGAAATCATATGAAGAGGGCATAACATAGTGGACCCAGTGATCTGGGGAGAAGGAGGCAGGGATATGAGGAAGAAGAAAGATGTGTGGTGATGGTGAATGTCTATGAGTGAGGAGAAGCTGAGAACAAGAGGAGGGAACTGGTTTCTGCAGAACACTCTCAATCAGGCAGAGCTGGACATCATCACTTAGAGCAGTGTTCCTCAAACATGTCCAAAAGGAGAGGGCATAATTAACAAAAGTAAGAACTTGCATTTCCAGAGAGTTTTCCTCTGGAGATTCTGATTCACTAAGCCATGGAATCTATGTTCATATTTAACAAGTGATGTCAGACTAAATAAAATACAACTTGACTAAAAGTAAGGATAAATAAAGGAATTATGGTTAGCACACAAATAATCCAATCTAGAGTTCTAGGAATATTTGAATGCATGGAGATATAACAATAATCTTAACAGCCGAACATTTGAAAGGAGCATAGACAAAATGGTAAGCAAAAATCCAAAGCATCTTAACTTTGTCCTTTAGGAGAGCATTAAGCCCACCCTAAATAGTTGGCCAGATTTTTAAGAGTTAAATTGAAGACAGGACCAAAGAATAATGAAGTGCAGTACTGGGCAACCAAAGCTTTAGGAGAGGAACTGGGATGAGAGCATGTCGCCTGCTGCCACCTCGTGGCAGAATTGTGTAGTTAATAAAGACAGGTGGCAAGCCGGAAGAGCAAATGCTGGTCTACTACTTATGAGGGCCAAACTTCCTTTTCTAGGGCTATCCTTTTTTCTCTGGATTACGATGTTGAACAGGAGGTGGCTGGTCAGAAATAGGGATTGTGTTCAATGAGAGAGGTCTCTGTCATCTTCCCCTTCATCTATTCCATTTCCCCAATATTTAGGGTGAGGCTACTTCTTTGAATCAGACAGGCTATGTCAGACGTAATGTGAAAAGTCTCATTCTTAAGGTGTCAGATGGCTGA
The DNA here is from genome assembly GCF_002201575.2 of Neomonachus schauinslandi. Taxonomy (NCBI): domain Eukaryota; kingdom Metazoa; phylum Chordata; class Mammalia; order Carnivora; family Phocidae; genus Neomonachus; species Neomonachus schauinslandi. The sequence continues at coordinate 63,849,161 of NC_058415.1, forward strand.
CTGGGGCTTTCAGAAAAGATAGATCTCACCAGTAGCTGGAGAATATGGTTTTCTACATGATGAGAACTGAAAGGTTCTTTGAAGAGTGGTGGTCTTTTCTCAATTTTTGTCTGAGTGTGGGTTGAAGTTAGGGGTGTTCTCACCATTTCCCTGACACTCTCTTAGTTCTGCCCACCTCTGTGTTGGCTTCATTATCAAGCTGGTTGGCAAGAAGTTTCCAGCAGTTTCAGTCCTCACACAAAAAACTTAGAAGATAAGTAAACTGCTCCTATTGTAATATTCCAAGCAATTAACGCTGATCAAATGGTCCATTGTTAAGACCAGAACTTTGCTTGGGGAATGAGATTTACTATTTATATTAAGACAGTCTTTAGAGATGAAAGTGAAGTAAGCTTCCCCTACGACATAGAGAATAAAGGGGGCTAAATGGATACTTGAATAAAATCCTGGTTGTGTTCTGTTAAGAAAGTGACGGGAGGGGGGATGGATGCTGGGTAGGCAACCAACAATGTTCATTTAGTATCAGTGATTGATTTGTCACAGTACGACACACAGGTGATGATACTCAAACTGAACTAGTGTGAGGGAACTGATATTAGTGGGGATTATAGTAAACAGAAATAGAAGAGAAAGCACTACTCAGTTCTAGGCAATGTGACCATGCAAGAATACAAGAATATATGAACATGTTAGAGCTTCAACATTTTCAAGAGGAATTGATAATCTGAATTTTTATGTCAAATATTCTATTTTATTTTATTTTTGTTTTGTTTTAAAGATTTTATTTATTTGTCAGAGAGAGAGCACAAGCAGGGGGAGTAGCTGGCAGAGGGAGAAGCAGGCTCCCCACTGAGCAGGGAGCCCAATGTGGGACTTGATCCCAGGATCCTGGGATCATAACCTGAGCTGAAGGCAGATGCTTAATGGACTGAGCCACCCAGGCATCCCTCAAATATCCTATTTTAAATGTTGGAAACTAAATTGGTTTTTGTTTTTAACCACAAAGGGCAGCCAGTACTGTCCAAAATAAACAAAGCTTATCTGTTGATGAAATACAGCCTGTGAAACTCTAGTTTACAAACTTTAGGCTAGAAGAACAATTGCTTGTCATTCGGTGGTCCTGTGGATGCAAAGCTTATCAAGAGCGGAGCAGCCAAAGGAGGGAGGTCAGAGAGTTAGTGTCATTATCTCATGCAATACGTTTCAGCAGGTGGGTCTGATGCCAGCAGGCCAGGTCCAGAGACCCAGAGGCGTCCTGCAGGATAAGCCAAGAGGATCCTTGGCTTCGTGAAAGATGGAAATAAAACTTGAGCCAGCAGCAAGTGAGAGCAGAGTTTATTGAGGAGAGAGAGCAGATACAGATGGAGCATCCAGGAAACTCAGAAAGGAAAGGAGCATGAGTCTTGTCTTTGTTTGGGGTCTGAGGTTTTGTTGAGGATGGTGGTCTGGTGTATGTGTCCTCTCAGGCATTCAGGTACCGGTTAGAACAAAGACAAGGGCCCAGGTGTTATTCCTTGGAGCTGGGGGGTCTTGGCATTGAGATGTCTAGCTCTGGTGGTCTGGAGCACTCTAATGATAGCTTCCTCCAGTCATTCTCACCTGGTCCTTCCTTAGATGTCATCTATACTAGAGAAATCATTAACTCCTTGTCCCTTACAAAAGGACATATGCTATTTGCATTACAAGGCTTGTGTAAAGTGGGGTGGGGTGCAGATCCTAGCAAGAATAGAGGCAGGAAAAGGAACAAAACGCAGGTTTTTATGGATTCCTTTGGTTTCCCTATATCTTAGGTCTCCAAACCTCAGTTCTCAGGCTTCTGCTTCACCTAACAAAATCTGAATTCCATTGGAGCCAGTTACTCCTTTCCTGACTAGGCAAACGACTTTGATACCCCGAACCACAAACACTTGTTTACCTTCTTACTTCATGCACAGGTAAGACCCTGTGGGTACAGGAACCAAAGTCTTCATGCTACCAGAAATCCAGCGTGGCCTAGGTTTGATCCTTTTTTCAAAGCTGCCTAAATTCCATTGGTTCTTTTCCTTCCCTTTTGTTAGGATACAGCTATCATTCTTGCACCTCTGAGCCCCTATATGATGTCATTAGGTAGTTTTTCATAGTTCTGTGAGGCATAGTTTTTCATTGATAAGTTAGATTGATTACCTTCCTTTCATTAGGCATTTAGCTTAATTGAATGGGAAATAGTTTGTTACTGACTAAAAATCAATGCCTAATTAGCTTAAAATAGACTAATGTTGAGATCAGAAACTACTTATTGATTTATGTTTCTTATCTTTTCCCTGGTCAATTTCTTGTTCCAAAGAAGCAAAAAAGCAGTAACTGTCAACCCTGTTTGCACCTTAGAATCTTGGGGGTGGAAGAGCGATAGAGGACCGATGCCCATGCCAGGCCCTACCCTAGAAGGATCCAAACTCCCCAAAGAATTCTAATGTGTTGGCACGACTGTATATAGTCTCCCGTAAGAAAAACCTACAAGCCTCCGAAACCCATCAAATCGTTTGCATTTTCTCCAGAACCCTTCATTTCAGCACGAATGGGCGCGAGTAACAACTTCCTGAGATGGCTGAGGCTAGTTCTTTCCACCCGGAGATTGACCGGACCATCGGCCAATCGGCAGTCTGAACGAGTCTCCACAGCACTAGTAAGAGGCACTTTATTTCAGTAGAAAAACTAGGTCGCAGTAACATAGGCCAACAAGCCAAAAAGTCACGGCGCTCTCGCCAACGACTGCGAGGACAGGGTGCACGCCGAGGTCAGCTGCCTCGCGTTGCTACAGAGACGGCACTTGCTTCTGGGCGCTCGGCGCCCTCGCGGGGCGTCACTTCCGCCCGGCCGCGCTGAAACGCCTTCCTCTTTACCTTCTTCCTGTCCTTGGCCCCGCCTCCCGGAAGCTTCGATGGGTCCTCGCCCGCGGGTCGGGGGTGAGAAGTGGGGGCGCTGAGCGGACCTTGGTGAATAACTGCCTGAGTTCCGCTGCCCAGCGGCGCCAGTTGTTAGGACCCAGGTTAGATCTCGGCCAAGGGCACTGCGGGACTGTGCGGGCCCTCGGGAATCTCCACCCTCTCCGGCTCCGGGGCTTCCCTCTCCTGGGCCTGCAATTGGCGGCGCGGGAGGCTGGGGTCCTTGCCGCCTCGCGGGTCGGGTTGCGGCCCTTGTCTTGCCCCTCTGTGTCCTCTCTCCAGGCGAGGTCCGACTCAGGTTACTGCCGCCGATAACGCCTTCTCCTGGAGCTTGACTAGGAAGCAGGGTAGTGTGTAGTCTCGGTGATGGCAGGGCTGCTTTCTAAAGCAGCAAAGTGCTTTAGCATCCGTTTCTCCTTTGAGCTCCGAAACCCTGGGAGGCAGTTTAGGTAGACAGAGTATTTGTTCCACTCGACTGTACGTAGGAGGAAACCGAAGCTCTTGGAGAACTCCTTCAAGGCAACACGGCTCCCTGAGAGGTAGAATTGTGATTCACTCTCAGGTCCAGGCTCCCTAGGGTTGCACGAAATCATGAGGAGAACGTTTGCAAATAGGGAAGAAACTGCAAGTATAAGAAAGGGAGCTAGTATTTCTGCGTGCATTCTTCGTGTTAGGCATTGTGCTATGTTCTTTCTGTACTTATTCATTCCTTGAAAGGGGCACAGTAATTATATACTCTTATTTCTGGCTTAGGAAATTGAGCCTCAGTGATGATACACGACTTGTTCAATATTAATGATTTAGTAGACATTTCTGAGATCTCTTTCAGCTCTGTGATTTTTCCAACACAACAGAATTAGTTCCTGTCCTAATCAAACTATTTTTTCTGATTCTGGCATTTCAGGAAGTGAGATTTCTCTGACATTTTTCTTGGTGTCTTCATCCTTTGCCCATTGTCTCATTTCTTATCAGCATCCTATTCAGAAATTAGTGGTTGTGTAAATTCAGCCCTGACTCTTACTCCACAGTTTACTTTTTTCTTTCCCAGAGGAATTTGGGGATTGTGTCACTTGGTAGGAAGTTAATGGATTTCGGTTAAAAGGCTGGCCAGAAAAATTGCTAGTTTTTACATTATAGGTGATCTCTTTATTGTTTCTCTTCTTGTATCTCTTACCTAAGTTTCTGGGTTTTTTTTTTTCCCCTCCAGGAAGACTGCTATCATCTGGTGCCAAGATGTCAGGAATTGGAAATAAAAGAGCAGCTGGAGAGCCTGGCACATCCATGCCTCCAGAGAAGAAAACAGCTGTTGAAGATTCAGGGACCACAGTGGAGACGATTAAGCTCGGGGGTGTCTCTTCAACGGTATGTGGAAACAGTGCTATGAGAGTACGCTTTTTTTTTTTCCTCAATTGCATCCTGAAAGTAAGAGTTTAGGAAGCTTTCTGATGTAAGAAAAATTTATTTGAAAAGAAGAGGAAAATAGTCAGAAGTAGGTGAAATGATGTGGTGGTCAGTTCTGAAAAGAGTATGTGGACATTTGGTGTTTATTTTCAAAGGTATGCTTCTAATCTCTGGAGGGTGTGGTGCCTGATACACATTGATTATAGGCATTAGCATTGGGAAACTACATTCATTTTTCATTCACTGAAAAGTTAGGTGCTAGGTACTAAGAGGCAGTGTAGCAAAATCACTGACGGAGTGATGAAGGGTCAGAGTCTGAGGCCAGACGACCTGGAATTTATCCTCAGCACTACCACTTCCTAGCTGCATGCCTTCTGTTTTCCTCCCTTTGCCTCTTCTCCTTGTGTATAAAATGTAATTATTATACCCACCTCACTGGGTTGTTGAGAGGATAAAATGAAAGAGCCCCTGTTAAGGCTTAAAACGTTACCTTTAATATGGTAAGTACGCAATATGTGTGAGCTATTAATAATTATTATTGGGCTAGATATTATGAATATAATGGTGAATAAAATAGTCTCTGTCCTTGCTATTATGGAGTTGACAGTTTCATTAGACTGTTATACACCAGAAGCTTAGAGTAATGTTATATGTCCATTAGACATCAGAAGCTCACTATAATTGGTTTGGATCTAGATCAGGAGTCTGTGTTCTGGAACTCAGCCAGGGGGATATGGTGTTAAAATGCTTTACATTTGTATAGCTTATAAAACCACATCTTTTGCTTATTTGAATTAGGCTCAGGATCAGAGAGAATAATGGGAACATTCAGAGTAAATTGTTGATGAAGTGTCATTTCTGAGTCTCTCTGGGGTTCAACTACTCCATCCTCTGCCAGGCGGTGATTTTGTTTTAACACTGGATCTCATCATGCATCCCAAGGACATTTGCTAACTCAATAAATATAAATATTTGTTGAGCATCTGTTATTTGCCAGATACTATGCTTTACACTGAAGACAGCCCCTGGACTTCAGTTTGTAAGGTGGCACTGCCAAGGGAACAGATTGTTCTAACAGTTATGAGTGGGAGAAGTGCTGTTCATAGGGATTAATAGCCCCATGCTCTAAGGGAGGCAGAGAGGATACATCCCAGTTTGGACTTTATCCAAAAGGTAGTGAGGAGCCTTTGGAAGGACTTAAGCAGGAGAGTAACATGCTCTGACTTATGCTTGGAGAATAGATTGTAGAGGAGCAAGGTTTATGAGTTCAGTTGGCAAAGTCATTCCCTTGTTCCTTTTCCCTCTTCTCCTTTCCATTTCATGTCTCTAGCTGGGGCATATATCCACTAATTCCTGCCCCAGTTGGTTGAAGGTTACCCTTAAAGGCAGTATCTCTTCCTCTGCGCTTCAAGGTTGTTGTAGTGAGCCAGCTGAGGTTGTGGAACAAAAAATGAAAAGACTCTGGGCAGCTTGAGGTGGGAACACTGGCGGTGGATGGAGCTGTCCACCATAGCTGTGCTGAAGTCTGGCAGGCTGACAGGACATGGCATGTGGCACAAAAGTGTCCACAACAGGAGGCTGTTGCAGTAATCTTGATGAGGGATTGTGGTGGCTTGGGTCACTGTGGAGGTAGTGTTGACAAGATTTGCTGATGGATTGGATAAAGTTTATGAGATCCAGAATTTTGGAAGTACAGGCTGTCCACTTGCTGAGCTGGGGAGGAGTAAGAGAGGAGCAGACTTTTTGGGAAGCTGTGGAGGATGAGGCAGGAGTTTGATTTTGGACATGCAAGTTTGGGATACTTATTAGACATCTGAACGGGTAGGTGGTTGGATACTGTAATCTGCAGTCTGAGGAGAGGTCTGGCTAACGCTGTGCATTTGGGGGTCATCATTTTGTAGGAGGTATTTAAATCCATGAGACTAGAGGCTCTAAGTGAGTGTAGATAAGGAAGAGGTTTGAGGTTTGACTGACAACAGAGCCCTGAAGCACTTTGATATTTCCACGTCAAGGTGATTAGAAGAGACTGATCAAAGAGGAGAACAAGAGAGAGTGGGGGTCCAGAAGCCAAATGAAGAGAATGTTGTTTCACGAAGGAGTTGTTCAGGTGTTGCTGATGGTTTGAGTAAGGAGAGCACTGAGTGAGGAGAGCAGTGAGACATTAGGTTTAGCAGTAGAAGGTTCTCGGGAGCCTTGATAAGAACTGTATTCATGGAGTGGTGGTGCTAGAAGCCTGATTGCAGTGAGCTGAAGAGAAGAGAAGAGGAAAGGGGGAAAGACCATGTTTTGCAAGAGTATTGATGTAAAGCAAGACAAAGAAAATGTGGCATTAGCCAGATGGAAATGTGGGGTGAGGGAAGTGGTTTTGTTTTCTTTTTAAAGTAGGAGCTATTACAGCATGTTGATTGAAATGATTTGGTAGACATGCTAAAGTTGATGAGGTAGCAGAAAGAGGAGATGGTTGCTGGTGTGATTTCCACGAATAGGGGAGAGAGCATGTGCTATAACGCACAAGTGGGGGATTGGCCTTAACTAGGAGCAGGGGCAGTTGATCCGTAGCAACAAAGAGGAGGGCTGTGAATATGAGTTCAGATGTAGGTAGGTCGGTAGCTGCAGTTATGGGAGATAGATGTGGACATTCTCTTCTGATTGCTTCTATTTTTTTTTCAGTGAAATCAGAGGCGACTCATCTGAGAGTGAGGATGGGGGAGGAAGTGTTGGAGGTTTGAAGAGACAGGAGAAGGTATGAAGTAGTCATCTTGAAGAGGGAACGGACTAGAGAGATTGAGTATTGTTGCTGGGCAGCACTGAGGACCTACTTGACTCTGTGATCATGAGTTCAAAGTGAGCCCAGGCAGCGTGGTACTTTATGTTTTGTGGTCACGTTCAGCTGCATGGATGTAGGCCTGGAGGAGTGGAGAGTTGGATGTTACCAGGGGTGGGGTTTTTACCACGTAAGTGTGAAGAAGGAGCAAGGAAGAAGGAGGTTAGAAAAGGGTGTGATTATGACTGATTGCAGAATTTAAGTTCAATAAAGAAGGGAGTGAGGAAGTGAGAGGAATGAAGGTTGGGAAAGGTATAGAACCAATGGATTGTAGATCCTGGAGGAGGTGAAGAACTATAGGAATCAGGAAACTAGAGAGAGTGAGCTGGAAAAGTAGGTGGTAATTGTAGAGAATGGGATGTCTGAAATTGAGCTTAGAGAGCAGACAGATACAGCTAAGACTAAGACTAACTGGGAGTTTGGTGGCTGCGGGAGGTAGAGGACAAGATCATTGGTGGAAAGGAAGTCAACGACTTGATTTGAGATACAGGAAAGATCATCTGTATGGGAATTGAAATCAGTAAGAACTGTGACAGGAATAGCGTTGGAAAATAGTAATAAGCTAGGTGCTAAATCTTCAGGAAACATGGGGAAGTGATCTGGGCGTTTATAGCCCAGTGCAGGAAGGCAGCGTGGCAGGTGATGTGGACCAGTGGCGTGAGCTGCAAAGCTAGGAGGTTTTAGGGAGGCAGGTGGGCTAATGGCCTGGAAGTGGCAGTGGAGAACAAGGAAGATGCCTGCCTGTCTCCAGGCCCAGTGCAGTGCCAGAGAAACCTGCAGGGCAACAGCATTCTCATCCAGGTTTCAGTTAGAGCAAGAAGGGAAAAGGAGGGCTCAGAGAAGAGGTTGAGGATTTCATTTCATTTCATGTATTTATTTATTTATTATTTTTTTAAAGATTTTATTTATTTATTTAATTGACAGAGAGAGAGGGAACACAAGCAGGGGGAGTGGGAGAGGGAGAAGCAGGCTTCCCGCTGAGCAGGGAGCCCGATGCGGGACTCCATCCCAGGACCCCGGGATCATGACCTGAGCCGAAGGCAGTCGCTTAACCAACTGAGCCACCCAGGTGCCCCGAAGATTTCATTTATTAATAGTATTAATAAGCTGTACATTTGGGAAACTCTTGACTAATTTGGCATATCAAGAATGTTTTAGCCAAAATGGAAGAAGGCAAATAAAAGCAACACGAGAAATTGGTGCTCTAATAAACAGTTCTTACTTTAAAATATTCATGAATTCTTAGGTAAAGTAAAAATGTAATCCTTTCCAATCCTGTTTCTTTGCCTGGGATACTCCCCCCACCCTCCCCACTTCCAGCCCCCACCTTGTCCTAGGGAAGGAATTAGGGAGAAAAATGAAAGATTTGAGAAAGGTGTGGAATTACTGATGGAGCAATATTTTTGCAGAAACAGAAGAGAATGAGATCCTGAGCACAAGTTGAGGTCAAGGTATGGAAGATAGTGGAGACAGAAGGGACTGACAAGGAAAAGGGAGAGAATTCAAAATTCTGGGAGATCTAGATGAGGATCAGTATATGGGGATAAGGGCATGAGGTACCTGGAAAGATAAGGTTTTATTCAGGGAATTTAAGATTTCAGTCGTGGCATAGTTCCAGATAATGACAGAAGTCCAAGATGTGGCTTTTGAATTGTGTGGCTGAAGCACAGTGGGGGAGATACTCATTTGAGTTAAGGAATTCGGAACGCAGCCTAGACACTGGAGGATTCGATGGTTTGTCCACATGTGTACACATCCACATGTGTACTGCGCTCACTGGGTATGTTGGCAGGGACTGGGGCAGAGAAGGACCCAGGTGCCAAGCTTCTTGAATGAGTGGGGGGTAGTGCTGAGGAGATAGATGGCAACTGTGGTCAGGATAGAAGGTGGTCGAGCTGGACAGTGGAGCCTCACAGGACTGTGGGTGTCCACGAGAAGAGAACAGTGAGATGGGTGAGGTCCAAGTTCTAGTATATTAGTGTCATTCTTACTTCGCTTCATCGCAGGTTCTTTCCTTTACTTCCTCTGTTCCTACTTATCCAATTATTTGTTGTAAGATTTTTAAAAATGAATAGCTTTAGTCACAGGAAATTACTAATTAATATGACCCTGTTGAATTTAACAGCTGATTTGCCTAATTTCTTTGTGGAGACTAATAAGATTGGTTTCCTGGGGCAGGAGGAGCTAGACATTCGAACACTGCAAACCAAAAATCGCAAGCTGGCAGAAATGCTGGATCAACGGCAGGCCATTGAAGATGAACTCCGTGAGCACATCGAAAAACTGGAACGAAGACAGGCCACCGATGACGCCTCGCTGCTGATTGTCAACCGGTACTGGAGTCAGGTAGCTCACTCGTTTATTTGCTCAGATTTTTATTTGAGCATTTTTGTTTGCCTTAGCACTCTCTTCATTTCCCAGGTTGTGTTTCGTTTTTTCATAACTGTGCCCACCCTTCTCCAGTTTGATGAAAACATCCGTATCATCCTTAAACGTTACGATCTGGAGCAGGGTTTGGGAGATCTCCTCACGGAGAGGAAAGCCCTTGTCGTGCCGGAACCAGAACCAGACTCTGATAGTAATCAGGAACGGAAAGATGACCGAGAGAGAGGTGAGTATTTGTGGTGGATGCTACCACCACATGCCATGTGGGTTTTTGAAGTAGAGCTTTGCTTTCAGGATTTCCATTTGAGGAAAGAAAGAAGATTTTGGTATTTCCAGTTTTATAACGTTGACAGCTTCTTTTCCCCCTCCCGTGTCCTCAGGGGAAGGGCAAGAGCCAGCTTTCTCTTTCCTTGCTACTCTGGCCAGCAGTTCCAGTGAAGAAATGGAGTCTCAGCTGCAGGAGCGTGTGGAGTCCTCCCGCCGAGCTGTGTCCCAGATTGTGACTGTCTATGATAAATTACAAGAAAAAGTAGAGCTCTTATCGCGGAAGCTGAACAGTGGAGGTGAGGCAAGAACCGGGAGACTGGGAGAAAAGGGGGAGGAATAAGAGCTCACCTTTGCATGCTAATTTGTAGTTGGCAGACTTATGTATTTATTTTTGATTACATTCCTTGGAATCCAATCTCCAGTATTACCGGTAATACCAGTAATGTCGTTGCTATGGCATGTTAATATTTTACAAGTGCTTCATATTTTGAGCCACATGACGGTCTTGTAAGAAGCTGAGGAAAGCCCCATTCTGATACTGTGTTAATTAAACACTTTTATAATTAGCAAAATTAATTTTATTATTTAAGGAGTAGCTCTGTTTTTGGATATTATTTTAAATATTGGTAATTATATTTAAAAAATTTTGTTTATTAGATGTTGAACTTTGACTTCAAAGAGTCAGTTTTTTAAATTTTATTTTTTTTTTAAGATTTTATTTATTTATTTGACAGAGAGAGACACAGTGAGAGAGGGAACACAGGCCCGGGGAGTGGGAGAGGGAGAAGCAGGCTTCCCGCGGAGCTGGGAGCCCGATGCGGGGCTCGATCCCAGGACCCTGGGATCATGACCTGAGCTGAAGGCAGATGCTTAACGACTGAGCCACCCAGGCACCCCGAGTCAGTTTTTTTTTTAAGATTTATTATTTTTCTTAATGATTTATTTATTTGAGATTGAGAGAGAATGAGCGAGAGAGCAAGAGAGCACGAGCAGGGGGAGGGGCAGAGAGAAGCAGGCTCCCTGCTGAGCAGGGAGCCCAACGCGGGACTCGATCCCAGGACCTTGGGATCATGACCTGAACCAAAGGCAGACGCTTAACCAACTGAACTACCCAGGTGCCCCTAAAGATAATTATTTATTTGAGAGAGAGCATGGGGGGAGGGGTTGTGAAAGGCAGAGGGAGAGGGAGAGAATCTTAAGCAGACTCCACGACCCGGGGCTCGATGTCACAACCCTGAGATCATAACCTGAGCTGAAATCAAGAGTCAGACACTTAACCGAATGAGCCACCCAGGCGTGCCCCCCCAAAGAGTCAGTTTTAATATGTTCTTGTTTTTTGTTTATCTGTTATCTCTAATATTTTCAGAAAGAGTTGGCTCAGATTTTAGAATTGTTAGATGGTCTCTGTGTTTAAAAAGATAAAAGAGGGGCGGCTGGGTAGCTCAGTTGGTTAAGCATCCAACTCCTGATTTTGGCTCAGGTCATGATCTCAGGTCATAAGATCGAGCCCTGCACTGGGCTTCGTGCTGGGCATGGGGCCTGCTTAAGATTCTTTCATTCCCTCTCCCTCTGCCCCTCTCCCCCTCAAAAAAATAAAAAGATAAAAGAAAATATTACACGGATGGAGAAGTGTCTATTTGAAATAATTATGTTACTAGTCAGTGTTAATGGAGAAACTTAAGCTTTTACAGTATAGTGAAGTATTTGTGTAGCTAGGTTGCATCTTCTTAAATGCCCTGATTTCACATTTTTAATAATCATGGTCTAGTTGTAGTACCATAATTTCTCTGATTATTATTAAGATATTTAACCTTTCGGGGTGCCTGGCTGGCTTAGTAGAGCATGTGACTCTTGATCTCAGGGTTGTGAGTTCAAGTTCCACATTCAGCCTGGAGCCTACTTAAAAGGAAAGATGTTTAACCTTTCGTTTCTGAAAGTAGTATGTTGGATGTAATGAACCATTGGGCGGGCAAATAAGAATTTTTATATTATTTTTATTAAGATTTTATTTATTTATTTGAGAAAGAGAGAGAGCATGAGAGGGGGGAGGGTCAGAGGGAGAAGCAGACTCCCTGCTGAGTGGGGAGCCCAATGCGGGACTCGATCCCAGGACTCCAGGATCATGACCTGAGCAAAAGGCAGACGCTTAACCAACTGAGCCACCCAGGCGCTCTCTGTAATTTTTTTTTTTTAAGATTTTATTTATTTGAGAGAGAGAATGAGAGAGAGCATGAGAGGGGGGAGGGTCAGAGGGAGAAGCAGACTCCCTGCTGAGCAGGGAACCTGATGCAGGACTCGATCCTGGGACTCCAGGATCATGACCTGAGCTGAAGGCAGTCGCTTAACCAACTGAGCCACCCAGGCACCCCTGTAATTTTTTTTTTTAAATATTTTATTTATTTATTTGAGAGAGAGGGAGAGTGAGCAAGAGAGAAAGAGAGAGCGCGCACAAGCAGGGGGAGAGGGAGAAGCAGACTCCTTGCTGAGCAGGGAGCCCGATGCAGGACTCGATCCCGGGACTCCAGGATCATGACCTGAGCCGAAGGCAGACGCTTAACCAACTGAGCCACCCAGGCACTCCTACTCTGTAATTTTTTTTAAGGATATTTGGGCTAAATTATCAACAGAATTAGAAGATGAGGGATGTAAAAGACTTGTGAAAATTTGATGGGAAAGGGTTTCTTTTGCTTTTGCATGAGTATATTAGCATATTTGTGTATTTAATTATTTGGATACCAGTTTTAGAATATATAAATCAGAGATAGATAAAAGTAGACTATAAAAGTCCTCCCATCCCACTTCTCAAAGATAACCATTTTGTAAGCAGTGTGGTTTGTGTCCTCCCAGACTTTTGTATTCATATATTACATCCACTTGTGGGTTAGCTAATCTCTGTATCTGGTATCTAGTGCGTGCTTAATTATGGTGAATGAGTGGCTATAAATCCTCCCTATCACCTAATGTAAACTGAGCTGGGTGTTATTTCTTTCTCCCTTGGCTATACTGGAACAGTTGGATGATATGGTTAAATCCTAGTAATATGCTGCATGGATAAACCATATGCATATTATATGCAGATAATATGCCATCTGCAGAGGTTATGCCAGTGTTAAACTTGATTTTATAAATGAATATCCAGTAAAATAATTGGTATATTTAAAAAGGAACTGAAATGGGTGGTATACTGAATAGTATTTTAAAATTATTTTTGATGGCATGCATTTTAACAGGTTAGAGTTTAAGTTCAAAAATAAATACATTATGAGTTACAAATCACTGAGTTATTTTTTTATAGCATAAAAGGCAGTTGCCGTTGATAAGCTGAACTTGTTAAGAGATAAAGATCTATAAAGTATGAATTGTAGCATCAACTATACTTTTTTGGCAGTTCATTTTTTCCCCATGTTTATTTTATCCTTGATTCAAAAGAATTGCATTTATCAGCTTGTTTATTAATTCAGTAAGTATTTATTGAGCTCTTATTGTATTCTAGGCTTCTGAGTATCTCAGGACATTAAAAAGACTAAAATTCAGCTCCTAGTTCTTAACTTGAGTTATGAACCAGAATCACTTTGAGAGCTTCTGGAGCATATGTTTTTTTGGCCTTGCCCATGGGTGGTATTATTTAGTAGGTGTGGGACGGGTCCTAGGGAAGTGTCTAATCTTAAAGTTCCACAAATGATTTTACAGGCAATCCTGGTTAAAAACCACAAAAACCACCACATGACCAACCTGTTCTGTATGGTGTTTCTGAGTGATGCCAAGGGGTAGTAGGAGAGCCCACAATTCTTCCTCCTGATAACTCTCTCCAGGGCACTATATATCCTGAGAGTACCTGGTTTCACTTGCTAACATTTGGATTTGAGCTATTATATTTGTGACTCTAGTTTTAACTTGGTGTAATAAGTTCTGTAAATTTATCTCCTTTCTTTGTAAATTATAGTGTACATTTTGGCTTTTGAGCTTCAGGAGTGCCCCTAGCATCATATTCCGGAATATGTTAAGTAATTGAAGGCTCTTATCTTTATCCTTTGTGATTTTATAGGTGCTCATTTGAGCAAGGAAATTTCTGCCCCTTGGCACCCCCCTTCTCTCTTTCAACAGAGAGATGCTTCATGTTGCTGTTAGTGAATAATAGGAATTTGTGATAGCTTTTTGAAATAGAATGTTGTTGCTATGAAGTCTGACACTGATGAGAGATACCTCTGCCTTGTCTACAATTTTAAAATGCATTTTTTGGGTGATTGTGCCTTATCCAAATAAAGTTGCAGAACCTCCATTTCTTTTCTCACTACATTTTGACTTTGTGGAAAGGGATGGGCGTTAGGTGACCTTGGCTCTGTGTCATCCTCTCCTGAAGAACAAGGTTGGCTCATCTCTTTAAGCAAGTCAGCTAAGGTCTGGGTACTGAATCAGTCACGTGAGGATAATAAAAACCAGCCTACTTCTTGAAGGTTTTCAGGAGAATAAAGTGACATAGCATGTTAATATTTTGGTGGGAGGTGCAGTTTTAAAACTGGACACTATAGATGCTAAACTAAAGTGCAGTTCTTCTCTCTCAGATCATCTGATAGTGGAGGAGGCGGTGCAGGAGCTGAATTCCTTCCTTGGACAGGAGAACATGAGGCTACAGGAATTGACAGACCTCCTTCAGGAGAAGCATCGCACCATGTCTCAGGAGGTACTTGATCCGAAAGGAGAGATACTACTTTCTAGTGGTCTGTGGCACTGGAATAGACTCAGAATTTTGAATGCTTTGAGGATCATCTGACTGTAGAAAGCCTGTTTTTATATTGAAGAGCATGCAGGGCAGGCTAAAGCAGCCAGGTCTGAGAAATCAAAATCTGAGGAAAGGTTAAAGGGAAAAAAAAAAATCAAATGTTTCTCCTAGACTTGTGCCTCTGTTAAATAGAAAACTTTACGGTGTTAGTTTTTAGGAAGAAATACCATCATGTGGGGTTTTGTGAAACAACACACCAATCCCCCAAATGATGAATTACCCCAAATATAAAATACCATGCACAATGTTACTGAGGAATGGGTTGGTAGAAATTCATCTGAGAAAGGGACAGTAGGAACTACTGTATTGATGATGGCCTGGGAACTTGAGGAATATGGGTTTTCAGCCCAGACTTGGGCATAAATAGTACCATGACCAAATCATGTCAGGACTCGGGTACTTATTTATTTATATACAGTGATTGAGATAAAGTGATAATAGGCCTTTAAGATTTTTCTGACACACCTGATTATCATTTCAGTTTAGTTGAAAGGATATTGTGCTGAAATTTGACGTACTTTAGTTAGTAGTTACCATCTACTTAGTGCCTAGCACTTCGGTACTTGATGAGTATCATCTCTAATGGTCAAACAATTCCCATCTGACTGCCAAGGGAGCAGATTCAAGGAGGTTGGTAACTGGTCTGAACACACAGCCAGCAAGTGATTGAACTGTGATTTGAATGTAGGTGTTTTACTTCAAAGCCCACGTTCTTCATTATGCTCTTGTTTTGTAAACTCGAGTGCCAAGGTCCATGCTGGCTGTTTCCATGAGAATCTTCTGGGAAGTTTATTAATGTGTAGAGTATAGCAGTGCTTATAAATAGATCGGAGTGTATTGAAAAATAGAATAACTTTCTGTCACGTTTGAGACATTAATTAGGTGCGACCAGGGTGAGAAGGTTCACCTCTTCTGGCCCTTTCCCAAATCTCATGTAGCATTACTAACCCTGGAGAGAGACATTGCTTTGCTCAGCTGAGCTGACGTCCACCATGGCTTTTGTGGCTGGCTGTTGATGTCGCCTGTCAGCTGGGTGGGAGCTCCCCTTCGGTTGTCCACTGGAACGCCTGCATGTCGCCTCTCCAGCATGGCAGTTTCAGGGTAGTTGGGCTTCTAACATGGCAGCTGGCTTCTTCCAGAGAATGAATGTCCCAAGAACAGCAGGTAGAACCTGCATGGCCTTTCAGACATAGCCTCCAAGTTATGTAGCATCATTTCCATTGGGTCACTAAAGTTGACCCAGATTCAAGAGGAGGGGACAGTGCCACCACCTCTTGATGGGAGGACTACCAAAGATTTTGGGGGCCATTTTTTAAAACCAACACAAAGGGTATATATAGATTAATGTGAACATGTAACAGTTTTGTAATTAGAGTTTTCGTGATTTTATTTTTACACTCATGCATTGGGAAGAAGGTGAAGCAACTTCTATTTAAATTTTGTCTACAATGATACATAAGCAAGGGTTAATTTTGTGAGATTTGGGATGTAAGATAGTGATGGAAGGTATTGCTTTTGTCACTCTGTCTTTTTTTGGCTTTCTTTTTCTGGATGCCTGTCTTTGGGATGTAGTTCTCCAAGTTGCAGAGTAAAGTGGAGACAGCTGAGTCACGAGTGTCTGTCCTTGAGTCCATGATCGATGACCTGCAGTGGGATATTGACAAAATTCGGAAGAGGGAACAGCGACTCAACCGACACTTAGCAGAAGTCCTAGAACGGGCAAGTGCTGTTTCATTCACGGTTTAGAGGCTAGAGTCCTTTTTAAGGAGTTTACTCAGAAAGGACGGACCTGGGTAGTAGTACCTGGGGACAAAATGGACTCTTGAAAGTACTTTGGTTATCAGACTAAAATCTTCGGCTCTCCTCTCACTAAAGAATCTCTGTCCCTCCTTTAGGTGAATTCGAAAGGCTATAAGGTATATGGAGCGGGGAGCAGTTTGTATGGTGGCACAATCACCATCAATGCCCGGAAGGTAAAGTCCGGCACTCGCTCGGGACGCGTCTTTGACCTCATGTCAGCTGTCGTGCTCGGTACTGAGGAGTTCACAGGTGGCAGGGTGGGGTTGTGCTAGAAGAATGGGAAGGTGAGGTGGAAGCTTAGGAATGGCAACGACTTAAGAATTCTTTCTTTATGCTCATCTTGCTATTTTCCTGCTTCTCTCCAGTTTGAGGAAATGAATGCAGAGCTTGAGGAGAACAAAGAGCTGGCTCAGAACCGTCACTGTGAGCTGGAGAAACTTCGGCAAGACCTGGAGGAGGTCACTACCCAAAATGAGAAGCTGAAGGTAGGAGAAACCTTTCTGAAGGGCCGTAAAATGAAACTTTTCACTGATCAACTCACATACATGCTGGTCGGCCCTCATAACTTATGAGGGAAAAGAAAAATGTGAGTTTTGTTGGTGTATCTATTTATTTACTTAATTATTTGTACTGTGCCTTGTTCTGAAAAGGATCTAAAACAACCTACAAAGACTGAATCAAGGTGCTCTAACTTAGGAATTGTTGAGAAAAAGGAGTAGGGTAAACTGGGGTGATGATCCAAAATGGATTTTAAAAAATGGGGCTTGTGTACAAGATCTGTGCAAGGAATACATACATCCTGTAGCAGGGGAGGCTACTCACGTGTCAGGAGTTGCCAAATGTGGGTCATAGGATTTGGCTCTGCAGTTCTTACCTGCCAAAACAGAGAAAGAGACATGATCAGTGATGGTTCCTGTTGGTTTTCAAACCTGCCTGTTAGAATTTTCTCTCCCCAGGTTCTTGGGGGTGCGGGAAGAACATGGATTCTGAAAGTCTTCCTGCCCCTCTTTTGGTCATAGCCACATGTCTTTTTTTTTTTTTTTTTTTAAGATTTTATTTATTTATTTGACAGAGAGAGATACAGCAAGAAAGGGAACACAAGCAGGGGGAGTGGGAGAGGGAGAAGCAGGCTTCCCTCTGAGCAGGGAGCCGGATGCGGGGCTCGATCCCAGGACCCTGGGATCATGACCTGAGCCAAA